>NC_056755.1:21978750-22350000 GCF_018687715.1 Carya illinoinensis | reverse complement strand
TACTAAACTTGATTTTATCTAGAGGAATCACTAAGATCTTTGTAGTTGCAATTTAAACTAAAATCGACTCAAAGAGAAATATGCAAAAGAATTAAAACTGACGTTCGAAGATCAACTTAATGGGGAAGAAAACTTCTAGGAAATCGATTTCACCTAATTCTTCACTATGCTTTTCTCATCCAGCTAACTTAATTTAATTTCTGTTATTTATTAGCAAATCTCTAATTCATCCAAAAGTCTCTTTCGATAGTCAATTGGAAATGACTCTTGTTTATCAATTCATACAAGAATATGCAAATTTAATAATCAAGAAAGCAATAAGACCAATGATTTAATTACTATATAAGTTCATACAAGTCTTTCAATCTCTATACTTACCTATGCTGAAATATTCAAGATCTACCCTATGATTCCCTCTTTCGATAGCAAATCACAAGATTAAAAATCATCTAATCAATGGCCAGTTAATTAGAAGCAATAAACTCAGAATAAATCAGATAAACAAAAAGAGAATTGCATTAAATTAGCGTAGACAATCAAGCATAGCTCAGAAATAGGTTACATCGTTTTCCTAGAATGAAGAAAAATTAGCTCATGCTAGAAATTGAATTCAACACAAACGAATTCACCATAATTATTCTGAGAAGATTGGAAGAAAATAAACACTGAAAAATCCTCCTTGCAGCTGCAACTCGTCTTCAAAAGCTCAAGGGAACGATTCAACACTTTTCTCCCGTCCGTTCTCGTGTATGATTCCAACGTACGTGCAATAATTGGAATTCCCTCTCTAAAACAGATGATTTGAATCCCTCTAGCTATGTTTTTCTCTCCCAAAAAGTGTTCTCCAGTCAAAAGTCGTGGCCCTAGAGTGAAAAATTCCTTTTATATGGTGTGACGGCGGAAAACCTTAAATCTGTCAAAATACGATGTTCGCTCGAGCGGGGTGTCGAGCACGCATCGAGCGTTCGACTCTGCCTGATTTCACTCGAGCGTCCTATCGAGCGCACGTCGAGCGTTCGACTCTGCCTGATTTCGTTCGAGCGGCCAAAAGCCTCCGCTCGAGCGATCTTTGTTTCTCAGCAACCCGCTCGAGCTCCCTGTCGAGCGGCAGTCGAGCGTTTGAATCTGCCTGAATTCGCTCGAGTGGCCAAAAGCCTCCGCTCGAGCAAACTTGTAAAATCTGCAATATGGAATTTTGCAAGTCATCATCTGCAGACCAATACAAGCATCTATTCAACATTATTGGTCAAAAAGTCAAACTTTAATGAAAATAGTGCCAATTTGAATTTTAAATATAAAGGCAACATCATTGATACGAAGATTGATATGCAAACTCGTTTATACGTAGCAAAACTCATATTATAAACGATTTAACTTTTTTAAATCCCAAAACAAAACTAATATTAAAAAAATATATTATAACAATACTTTATTTAACTTTCAACAAAATATCACATCTTATTTTATCTGAACTGTGTAACTAAACGAGACTATTCAACAATTATTATCACTATTTTGCGACAATATTAAACATGGTGGCTGAAATATCTTTACTTTATGTTTGAGTTTCAAAAAATTAAACCTTCTAGTTTTATGTCTAATAGTAATAGTAATAATAATAATAATAATAATAATAATAATAATAATAATAATAATAATAATAATGGAAACGTGAGATCCACTTAATTTAACTTGAATCGAAATGACTTGAAATCGACAGACAAACTTTATATTATTTGGCAAATCATAAATCGAATTTAATCGATTTATAAAAATCTGAATTTTCTGATGCGAATTGCCAGCCTAGCTAAGCCATGATTAGAAGAGACTAGTATTTTCCAGGAGACAAAAGAAAAAGTTTGTGTTTGAAGAAAGAAGGGATGTTAAAGCCCCAACTTGATCCTCTAAACAAGTATTAATTATTATTTGGAATTTGTTAAATGGTGGGAGACATGTTTTGTTAAATATGGATGACAAATGTGCATAGAGATGAATTGATCACTTCCCTTATAATCCTGATCTAAAGGAGTCAACCAATTCATAATTGCATTTTACGTTTTATTCCTTTCACTTTCCCGATAGGCAATACCTGTTTGGCAATTAGGAAAAAAAAAAGGAACATTGAAATTGAATCAATAATGTTAGGTTAATTAAGCAGTTGAGGATTTCTCTAAAATTAATAATTAATAATTATCAATATTAGAAGAAGATGATGAAAAACTTATCCATATAATTAATAGTAGATCTTTGGTTTGCAAGCTTGAATCCTTATTTTTTTAACACTTATGCTTAAGAATATTAAAACAATAATTAAATAATCAAATCATAATTTTTCATTACAAGTTTAAATTTTCAAAATAATTAGTGATTTCATATGTGATAAGAATATATATTTTGACCCGTTCGAATTCTAACTGCACTTTATCTTCATTTTATTTCAATTCAATATTCTATCAGTTGAAGGTCTCTTAAAATATAAATCCTCTATTTTTAAATTCTAATTTTAAAAATTTAAAATAGAAATTTTAAAATAGGATCCCACGTCTTCACGAAAACCAATAAATCTTTCATCATTGCTCCATTTCTTTAGCAGATGCTTAGAGTTAGAAATAATTTTAAGCTCGTCCCATTCTATTTCATTGCTAAGTAATTGGAGATTGCAATACATGATTAGATAATTTTAACGTTAAAATTTTTTAAAATTATAAAAATATCATTCCTAAATTAATATTTTTCTTATTTAATAAATAGTTTGTACATACAATCTCTAAATAAAAACTACAAATAGAATTTCTCTTATTTTCAAATACAAAAAACTTTCAATTTCGGTTTTGTAATAGAGAATTTTGAGATGAAAATTTTAAATTTTAAGATGAAATATTAAAATATTATTATTATTTTAGAATTTGAAAAGGTTAAGAAAAAGTTAAATTATTTATTATATTTTATAAATTTATAAATTTATAGATTTGGATAGTTTGATGTTATATCAGTTTATAGATTTAATTTTATAAAATATTTTATGAAGGTAGCATTTCTCTTATGAAAATATCAATCCTAACTTCATAGTTTCATATTATTTTATTATTATTTATAAATTATTTATTATTTTTTTTACTATTATTCATTATTATTCACGGATCTTCTGAAAACTTCTCAACATCTGAACATAGCTTAACTGGCTAAAGACAAAGGAGAGCCAATTGGTTTCATCTCTATTAATAATTAACTTGCCATCATCATTCTCTTAGTGATTACATAATATTTAGTCAAATGTTAGTTAATATGTTATCATCTTGTCTCCATAAGTTTCTTTATTGATGATATATTTAATATAATCTATAAGTTACATTCTAAAGTACTTGGAAAGGTGAAAAGTGGTTATTTAGGAAAGTATTTAATCATCTTCTTTAAGAAGTGAAAGAGAACAAGAGATAGGGATGGTAGAACCAATTGACCTAAAATGAGAAGTTAAAAAAAATAAAAAATAAAAACTCGAAGAAATATTGATCAACAAAAATTTTATATATAATTATTTTTCTGTATTTTTTGTACACTTTATTAACGTGATTGACTGTATTATTTTTCTTTAATATGAAATAATTGATATAACTAATTATATTTATAAAATATATAAAAGTTAACACAAGGCCATGAGTACCCAAAACCCATTTCAGTTTAAGGGACAAAGGAACTCTCTTAACTCATTTAGATTCAGTCAGTATGCAATGAAGAGGAGTGGGATATTTGAATAATTAATTAATATTTTAGCTCTAGTACTATTTTCTTTGACCAGAGTAAAGAATTATTATGTAAACGGTAAACCTAACCCAATTTGCCGTTTTCCATTAATTTTGCAATGCTTTTTTTCACCAAGCCCCAACAAATCTTTACCCCTTTTTAGTTGACAGTGAGTTCCTTCCCTTTTTTGTTGACAGTGACTTCTTTTCTTTTACACGATTGGACTACCATAAGTCCAGGTTTTGCTGCCTTCCCAGTGCTATGTTTCAGTTTGATTCCTTCCTTACCAATCCTTCGTACTATTTCGCCTTGCATTAGGTGTGGTCTTGACAGTGGATCAAATGGGATGAATTGAGATGAAGATTAAAAAGTTGAATAGATATTATTTTTTAATATTATTATTATTTTAAAGATTGAAAAAATTAAATTATTTATTATATTTTGAGTGATAATTTAAAAAAATTATAATTATGAAATGATATGAGATGAAATATTTTGTATGTAAACCGCATCGATGATGGTAAGTTAACTAATAAGATTAATAAAAAAAATAAAAAGGAAACTCAACAAATCTTCAAATATGTGTTTAGGTGCTGAGGTGATCTTAAATGATATGTAAATAGTAATTTTTTATATCCCATTAGGATGTGTTTGAATATATATAAAGTAAGTTGAGATATATTTATTATTTTTATAAAAAGTTCAAAAAGTATTACGTCACATTAATAATTAGTTCGAGATTGATTTTACAAGCAAATATAGCCTTAAGCCTTCCCCACACAACTACAAACTTCTTCTCTAATAGATTAATCATTTTCTAAGAGATGCAGAGTTATTTATTTCAGTAAAACATTTTCTTGTATAAATGATAAATTCAAGGAAAAGAAAGTAAAAATATTATTGTTAAAATATTACTATATTCGTGATAGAATATATATATTCATAATATCTAATATATGTATGGTAATATGATTTGTTCTCTATCATATTTATTTTATTGTGCAAATAAATTAGCATCAGCTAGTATCATTAATTTATTATATATTCATTCTTTCTCTAACTTCGTTTACCTATAAATAGCGACACATTATATGTTGAATGGAGGGAGAGCCCACGTGGGCAGACCCCCCCTCTTGTGCGTTACAAGCACAAGTAACGTTACACGGCTTGTAAACGCATAGCTTTAAGCCATCCATTACTTTCATAATAATAACTGGCCTTTAAGGCCAGTCGTGTAGGGTGGGCTATATATAGCCCCCCTCATTTGATTCTTGGGATCCATCTGAATAAGGAAAAACTCTCTCTTTTTTATTCTCTCTTGAAATAGTATTTAGGCTGTGGATTAGTTAAGTGTTACTCTAGTTTTATAACTACATAGTACACTTCACCACTGAGAGGAAACGCTTGAGATTTATCGATCTAGAGAAACTTGTGGAGCAATTTTATAAGCTGAGCTTGACGTACTTTCTGCTATGCTTTCTAACATTGGTATCAAAGCATTTATAATTGCTTCCAGATTTTTTTTTTATTTTCCTATACATGTAAACTGTAAACGTGCCATTTTTTTTAATGGTGTTCACGTACAAGTGGTGCTACAATGTTCAAAAAAAAAAAAAAAAAAGCCTTGGCAAAGCCATTGTGCAGCGGTGCTATGCGTGGAGGTGCAGCGTGCACCAAAAGGTGTTGTGCTCACCACCTACACATGGTGGTGCAGCGTGCACCAAAGTGGTGTGCAATCCTCCTTGCACCAGAGAGGTGCGTTGCAACACCGTGGTGACTTCCACGCTGCTGCGCGCACCAGAAGGAGCCCACAGTGCTCCGTGCGTCGTGGTGGCACCATAGCAGTGTTGCGCGCACCAGGATGGTGTTGCCAGCACCACCTAGATGCTGCGGCAGCATCCAACTTCCTATGGAAGCTATTTCCGACGAACTGCGGTGCCAATGAGCTCCTTTAACAGCAGCCGAAGCTTGCTGTTTTTTGAGTTACTGTTCACATGAATAGTAATTGTTGGAGGAATGACTATAAGTCATCTGTTTTTTGAATGGGCTTGGGCTTTTCGGCCCAATGTTTTTTTCCTTCTAAATAAAATGGGTTGGGCCTTTTGGCCCATTTTGTTTTTTCTATTTAAAGGAAAAAAAAGGGGGGCATTCAATTGGGCCATTTTCGACCTAGTGTTTTTCAGCCCATTTTTTTTTTTATAGTTAAGCCCTTTTTTTTAATAGGAAATAAAACAATAAAGTGGCACAATAGGGTTTTGAACCCAAGACCACCTACTAAACTAAGGAGATGGACACACCACTAGGCTACGAATTTCCTCTAGCTTAGGTGGGGTTTTTAAATATTTTTATAATAGTTCTTTTTTGTTAAAAAAAATAAAAAATTTGCATGATTTAATATATGCTTAGATATATTGTTACATTATATGTGATCTTTTATTTAATGTTTTAGATTAAATGTGATTACATGTGAATATTTGGTTATATTCATGCTATTTTTTTTCCATAATGTTATATTACATGTGATCTTTTATTTAATTTTTAGATTAAATGTAATAACATGTATGTGTGTATTGAACTTGTGAAAATGTGATTATTTTATCATCTTTGAATGTTAGACTTGAATGTTTAGACATTAGTCTTTATTTCTTTTAGTTATAAAATAGAAAATCTCACTGAGTAGTTTTAGTTAGAATTGTCAGTGTGAATGATAGGCTAAAAGAATTGCAATGGCCACAGTAAAAATTGTAAATGCACTGTATAGCCAAAAGACCATGGTGACCCCAGTAAGAATTGTAAATGCATTGTATAGGCAAAAAAATACAGTGGCCCCAATAAGAACTGTAAATGCATTGATGGAACAAGAAAAATGGACTGTAATGATCTTATATGAACCATCTTTGTAGACTGGCCTAACAGGTTGCTGTAGCCTGGCTGTCTTTGTAGACTGGTCCAATAAGTTGCTATGGTCTAGGTAGCTGTCCTTATAGACTGGCACAAAAGGTTACTGCGTTTTAGTAGGTTATGTCTTTACATGTGACTAGGACTAGGAGACTATTTAAGATAGTGGGAGTATGGCTGAGATTTATGACGATAAATTCTCCCATATTTGTTTTTAAATTTGCATGGGAATTATGTTAGAAATTTAATAATTGGATATTGTGGTGCAAGAGATGATTATGAAGCCTAGCGATTTTTTGATCTTGTGACATGTCTAAATTATTCTTTTTCTAGCTTGAAAGGACGCGACAGATTTCTTAGGTGTGTTTGTAATATCCCTTCTTTGCGTATTGTAGTGAAATGACATCCAAGAGCATTGTTGCCAACTTAAACAAATGGGAGAAATTAGATGGGGAAAACTACGACATATGGCATCGCAAGATCCAATATGTATTAGAAAAGCAAGAGATCTTAGAGGCCTTATCTCACACCCTTATTGTGCCCAGGGAAGGGAACTCAGAACAACACAAGATAGATCAACAAGTCTATACTCAATGGGCTAAGAAAAATCGGTGCATGCGCATAATAATATTAAGCAGCATGCACAATGATCTAATGTGTGAATTCGAGGTCTATAACACTGCCCAAAGCATGTGGGAGACTTTGAAATTGAAGTTTGGTGAAACTTCAGCCACTAGGTTGCGTGGATTAACCATGAGAATCGACTCCTATAAGATGCGCTCTGACCACATGATGAAGCAGCATCTTAGGGCTATGTCAACTATGATCCGCAAACTTAGGTCGGCAGGAAACAACCTGACAGATGAACAACAAGTTCAGGCAGTGATAAGATCACTATCGAATTCTTGGGAGAATATAAGCCAAAACTTTCATAATATCAAAGACTTTCATAATATCTCACATCACTTGGAATTGGAGGCTGAGTGCCTAGAGGTTGCTAAGCCCAATCATACGGCTTATGTGGCTAATGCTGGTTCGCGCAAGGCATCAAGGCGTAAGTTCAAGAAGTCCAAAAATAGGGTAGCTGTTGGACAAATTAAAAAGGTGTTAGGAACTTCATAGCACACCAAGAGGGACAAGCGCGGGAAGAACAAGTCAAAATTAGAGTACTTCAACTGTGGAAAGATTGGCCACTTCGCTCGTGACTCTACTAAGCTGAAGAAGGTACACTTTGAATTTTTTCGCATTGTTTTTGTAACTAGCCATGTGATTGTTGCTCACTCCTATCTTTTGTGGACTGTTAGGAGCGATCTAACACATAGTGCGAGACAGAGTCGGATTTGTAGAGTATCGCCGGATTCCAGCTAAGAGCCATGATATCAAGGTAAGGAATGGAGCTAGCGTGGAGGTACTGGGACTTGGTACTTACAAGCTAGACTTGTGGGGTGGCCACACTCTTTTCCTCTACAATGTGCTATATGCTCCCGAGATCTGAAGAAACTTACTTTCAGTTGTTATTCTATTAAAACTTGGCTTTCGGATTATTTTTTAAAACAATTATGTTTACTTTTATTTGGGCTATGTGTTTTATGGCAATGCTTTTCTACAAGACGGTTTTATGATATTGGATTTGGATTATTCTAATAGGAATAAATCTATTGCTTTTCTTTCTTCATCTACTGATAATTTGGATTCATATACATGGTATGCTAGGCTTGGCCATATAGAGCCAAGATAAAATGACTCTGTTAGCTAGAGAAGGCTTGATAGGCAATCTCGCTATAGTCATCTTGCTCACATGTCAACATTGTCTAATGGGAAAAGCTAAGAGAAAACTATTTGGAAAAGCCACTAGGGCATCTTTTTCATTGCAATTGGTCCACTCAGACATCTATGGTCCAATGAGTGTGAGGGCAAGACACGGAGGTGTCTACTTCATCACTTTTATAGATGATTTTTCACGTTACGATCATGTCTACTTAATCTCCCATAAAGTTTGAAGCATTGGAGTGTTTTAGGCGATATCTAAGAATGGTTGATAATCAGTTAGACAATAGTTTAAAAGCTCTACGAACTGACTGAGGACAAGAATATCTTTCTGAGTAATTTAAAAGGCTCTGTTATGAAAAAAGAATCAAAAGACAGTTAACGATGCCGAGTACGCTGTAGCAAAATGGCTTGGCGGAAAGGAGAAATAGAACACTTCTTTAGATGGTTAGGTCAATGATGGCCCAAGCAAACCTACCAATTTCTTGTTGGGGGGATGCACTTTTGACTGCTGCCTACATTCTTAACCGAGTGCCCTCCAAATCAGTAGCTTCCACCCCATATGAACTATAGACCAGCGAGAAACCCAATTTGAGTAACTTGCAGCCATGTGGTTCAACGGGTTTTGTTCATGATCTTTCTCATAAATATGGAAAATTAGGCCCTAGAGGGAAGAAGTGCATCTTTATAAGGTACTCAAAACCCTCTAAAGGATATGTGTTAATAGGTGAACAAACTGATGTAAGTGTGATTGAGGTTGAAGCATGAGATGTGGACTTCATTGAAAATGAATTTCCAAGTAGAGGTGAGGTTAATAGGAGTTTAGAACTTCATGAGGTTGTGGAACAAGAGGAAAGTGCTCCAAAGAATTTAGTTGAGAATGGGAAAGAAATTCTTCAAGCTCCTACAAATAATAAAAAAGACTTAAATTCGAGTGGGAGCACACCACTTGTCAATCAATCACAACAACCTCAGCCGCATAGAAGCACACGTGAAAGTATTCCCCATCATCGTTTTGAGATTAAAGGAGACACTTTTATGGTAGCTTCGCATGATGATAATGAGCTTAGGACAATTCATGAGGCTCTCTCATCTTCTACTAAAGATGAGTGGATGAAAGCTCTTAATGATGAGATTGAATTTATGAAGACTAACCAGGTCTGGGATTTGGTTGATCTACCAACAGGGCATAAGACTATTGGAAACAAATGGGTTCTTAAAGTCAAATGCAAGTCGGATGGATCGATAGATAAGTACAAAGTTCCCTTAGTAGTGGAATGATATACCCAACATGAGGGTATGGACTATGAGGAAACCTTTTCACCAGTAGTGAGGTTTGCTTCAGTTCGCCTGATTCTAGCTATAGTAGCAAACATGGATTTGGAACTCTACCAGATGGATGTTAAGACAACATTTCTCAATAGAGAACTAGATGACGAGATCTATATGGATCAACCAACCGGTTTTGTGGTCAAAGGTCAAGAGTGCAAAGTGTACAAGCTCAAACGATCTATATATGGCCTAAAGCAATCATCTAGGCAATGGTACCTCAGATTCCATCTAGCCATTCCTTCAAATGGGTTTACAATGATCACAGAGGACCATTGTGTCTATGTCAAAAGGTCCAAGAAGAGTTTCATTCTGTTGTCACTATATGTTGACGACATACTACTAACTAGAAATGATAAAGGGTTGATAGTCGCCACAAAAGAGTGGTTATCCTTCAATTTTGATATGAAGGATATGGGTGAAGCAGAATTCATTCTAGGAGTTAAGATCTACAGAGATCGCTCAAAGAGACTTTTGTGTTTGTCCCAACAGACTTACATAAAGAAACTTCTCGAGCGCTTCCTAATGAGTGGATGTAAACCCATTGACACCCATATTGCAAAAAGCGAGAACTTATCTAAAGGGTTGTGTCCTAAGACTCAAAGAGAAAAGGAAAAGATAGCCCGTGTCCGTTATGCTAATGTTATGGGTAGTCTGATGTACGCAATGATGTGTACTCGGCCTGACATATGCTATGCAGTTGGCTTAGTGAGTAGATTCCAATCTTTAGTGAGTAGATTCCAATCTAACCCCGGACTGGCCCACTAGAAAGCAGTCAAGAGGATTATGCAATATCTCAAGAGAACTGCGGACTATGTGCTGTGCTATCAAGGTTCAGATTTGCAGCTAAGAGGTTACAGTGATGCCAACTGGGGTAGTGACCTAGATAAGCGTAAATCAACCACTGGGTATGTCTTTCTGCTAAACAATGGCGCCATTACATGGAGTAGCAAGAAACAACATTGTATAGCTTTATCCATCATAGAGGTAGAATACATAGCTTGTTCTGCAGCAGTTCAAGAAGCTGTTTAGTTACGGAGGTTCCTCAAGCGTTTAGACATTGGCATGGATACTTCAGCTCCAGTGACGATATTCTGCTATAGCATGGCAGCTCTCACATATATCATGGTAGAACCAAACACATAGATATCAGATATCACTGCATCAGAGACATGGTAGCACAAAAGGAAGTAGTTTTGAGACATCTCTCTATGAGTTGCATGGTTGTTGATCCCTTAATGAAGCCTATAGCAAGAGATGTCTTTGAGGCTCATGTTAGGAATCTAGGACTACGTAGACTGTAAATGTAATTTGTGTTTCAAATGACATTGAGATGTAACATTTCCTTTAGGATATTAATACAATACGATTCAGTTGTTGTCTTTATCATATTGTTTTTCTAATACACACACAAGATATGTTAACAAGCTTAGATCAACTCACTCACACAAGCGATCGCCTCTAGTGCTTGAAAAGCAAGTAGAGATGAGACATTGTGTTTTTAGATACTTGTCCAAATGGATAAGTTAGTTGACACAAAGATATGTCATTTTAGTGGGAGCTAATATGAGGTCCAATGAGAGGACTATGCATGGGTTACCCCAAAACCTATGTAGTCTATGGTTAGCCAGATGTGAGATCCTCTTTGACGCCTTGGAGGCGAGCAAATGGAGATCCTCTTTAACGCCTTGGAGGCGAGCAAATGGAGGAACTTAGGTTAGATGCTTAAGGAGCAGCTAGACTAAGATCTGTACAGTATTGATATAGACATATGCTCTTTGAGAAAGAGAAACCCACCGTAGCATTTGTTTCATACTACATGTGCTTATTCAATCAAATGAGTAAGTGAGTAAATGGTTTCCCTCTTTCTCACTGTGTGAGTCTCATTCTTTTTTTAAGTATCCTTTACTTTTGACTATGTCACGAAATGGAGGTTGTGATGTCTGCTACTTTGGTATGTTGTCTATGGCCATGATTAATACGGTCTAAAGAGGCATTGCTGGGAAAGTGGTTCGACCAAAGTTGAATGATATGAGTGCAAAGGGAAGATTCTTCGATATCGCATCTTCGATAGTGTTTGCTGACGTCAAACTATGACGCTACATACTTGCAGCGACTAAGATTGTGAACATATTGAAATGATTTGGAGATAGTCAAGCATTGTTTCGAGTTTTTTGAACTCAAGAGGGTTTTGAAAATGCTTGATCAAATGCGATCGAATGAGTCTAATATATGACCAGACACTTTAGGGATGTTACCATGCTAGTCTTATCTGGGAGAGATTTTGTGTATATATTCCCACCTTTCTACAGATTTGATTGGTGGTCGCACAGCCTATTTACTTGTATGAACAAGATTGAAAACATTAAAGAGATGTAGACCTGGGGTCATGCCCACTGTGTGCGAGTGGGAGATGTTGAATGGAAGGGGCGCCCACGTGGGCTGAACCCCCCCCCCCCCCCCCCCTCTTTCTCTTGTGCGTTATAAGCACAAGTAAAGCATGGCATTAAGACCATGCGTTACATGGCTTGTAAACTCATGGCTTTAAGCCATGCGTTACTTTCATAATAATGACTGGCCTTTAAGGCCAACCGTGTAGGGTGGGCTATATATAGTCCCCCTCATTTGATTATTGGGACCCATTTGAATAAGGAAAAACTCTCTCTTTTTTGTTCTCTTTTGAAATAGTATTTAGGTTGTGGATTCGTTAAGTATTACTCTAATTTTATAACTACATAGTACATTTCACTAGTAAGAGGAAACGCTTGAGATTTGTCGATCTAGAGAAACTTGTGGAACAATTTTATAAGCTGAGCTTGAGGTACTTTCTGCTGTATTTTCTAACATTATATATTCAACCACACTCAAAATACATATGTGCCCATCAAATGCTCCCTACTTTCTTCTCTGTCATTTTCTCTTAGAAAAATGCTAGTTCCACTGAAAGTAAGTACCAAGATAATCCTTTGATTCTTTGTTGTTTTTTTAATTTAATGGTTAAAGAAATGTATTTTAATATGTTTGTGAATTCATTTTTTAAAATGTTTTAAGGAATTCTGGTGAGTTTGATAAGGAATTTAAAAAATGGTTAAAAAAACAATAAAATATTAAAGACTCATTTTGATGTTGAGATCTCATCTCGTCTTCTTCTCAAATATCACTCAAGTACAAATATTTTTTAAATCTTAAATTTTCAACCTTTTAATCTACTCATTATTTAATCATTACAATTTTCCTTAACCAAAAAAAAAACACAAAAAATTAATTCAAAATTTTCAAATCTCAATAAAAATTATATTAAAAAATTATATTCTAACAATATTTTAAGTTTATAATACTTTTATTCAGTTTTTCCTAAAACTCAATAAAACATTTTGATTTAAACTATTTTACTATTATTCACAAACTAATATATTACCATCTACAAAATTTTAATCTCATATCAATATCCAAACAAGGTCAAAGTGTTAAATATTAATAGACTACAATTGTTTTTGGAATACAATGGGCCGGGTTACTGCATATCCATGCTATCGGCCCAAACCCAATACATGGTGTATACATTATGGGCCTAGACCAGTCTTATTTAAACGGGTTGGGTTGGCCTAGCAAGGAAATCATCTAGTTAGAGAGATTTTAACATTTATTTAATTGGGAAGCAAATATCAAATCATGTGGCCAACCATTTTCGCATGCAATAACAAATAATAATAGTAGGTGACAAATAGAATTAAGTAAAGCAAGTTCAAGAGTTCTAAGTTAGGACCGACTATATTTGTTGCTTGGGGAGAGGCAACGTTGGCTAAGCAATGCTACTTAAATAGAGGATCATCAGACCATCCCAACTTGTTAAATTAGGTAGCCATTTCAGTCCCCTTCCAGAAACATCAAACATTTTAAAAGTTTTATTTTATTTTATTTTTTGTACAGACTGAATCAAATTTTGTAGAATTTGCATGTTGCATCTATTTTAATGGATTGAACCATCTGACTATAATAGAGAATTAGAGACAGAATCTTATATTCAACACAGTATAATTCTATTGCAAAATTACGAACAAAACTGTAAGGGAAGGAGCTTTATTGCCAATTGCATACACTTCGATCCTTGTTGGGCATGCAATTCCATCTCTACATCAATTCATAATGCCAGGTGTTGGCATACTAGTCTTACTATTCCCCATTTATGTATATATATATATATATTTTTTATAGGAAAATTTCATTATAAAACTGAGAATTACAAGGAATTCTTATCCACCCAAACAATTTAGGAGATAGGCATAGGAGTAACTGCCTCCCACAATGCTACATCATCTACATGCCAAGCATAGCAAGCCACGCCATGAGCAGCCTCATTACCTAGTTTATAGACATGTTGGACAACACAAACATTAAACCTTCTTATTAAGCTCTATGTTTCCTGCACGAGTTGAAATAAAACTGTGTAGGATGCTGTTGTTTCTTCTTGAAGAGCCTTAATCATCATCAAGCAATCACTCTCTAAGATAAAATGAGTAATGCCATGCTGCAAATAGAATTGTAGTCCTCTGAACACTGCTAAGAGCTCCATTGCCTTAGGATTTGCAACATCTTGTTCTTTTTTATTGACAGCCAATAGCACCTCACCATTCTGGTCTCTTAAAATTGCTCCCGCCTCTGTCCTCTATTGGTTTGAAAACATAGCTCCATCAACATTCAATTTGAAAAACCCAGGAGGAGAGGGTTGCCAACTACAATGAGATTTCAGTTTTGAATTGGGATTAGTCATTTGCTCTTGTGAATATTTCTGCATAGACAAAGCATGAGCTATTATTTGCTTAGGACTAAGGTCAATCTTCTCATGCACCATCTTGTTTCTCCTAAACCAGAAGCCCCAGACCAGTAAAAAGAGCATCTTTTCCTTTAAGGTCCAGTGCAGCATCTAAGAAACTTCTTTGAACCTCATTATCGAGCACAGTAGGCAAAAACTCATTCCAAGTAGCTAGGACAGAAGGGTAGTATAATAAGGCATGTGAGATACACTCTTGATCTTTTCTACAAAAACAGCAAATACGATCTACTTTGACTTGTTTCTACAATAAATTTACTTTAGTGGCCAAACAATTATTTCATGCCTCCAAGCAAAGATCTTCACCTTGTGAGGACCTTTTAGTTTCCACAACACTTTCCATAGAGGGAGCAGTTGATTATGTTGAGAGCTTCC
The DNA here is from genome assembly GCF_018687715.1 of Carya illinoinensis. Lineage (NCBI taxonomy): Eukaryota > Viridiplantae > Streptophyta > Magnoliopsida > Fagales > Juglandaceae > Carya > Carya illinoinensis. Next base: position 22,335,059 of record NC_056755.1, on the reverse strand, counting down.
TACATTAGTCTCAATCTCTTTTTTTGCCAAAAACTTTTAAGTACTCTTCACACTGAAGCTTCCATTCTTCTATTTTTTCCATATTATCTTATCTTCACCACCTTAAGAGTGATTATAATCTTTAAAATATCTGAAGCTATGCTTGGATTGAATAGAGCTCTAAGTGAGTCAACTGTTTTGTTGTCAATAAGTGAGTCAGCTGTTTCATTTCTCATCTGCTCTAGTATTAAATTAAGATCCTGTTGTAAAGAGGTGTGACCAGGGATCCAACAGTTTGCCATATATGGATCTTCCTTCCATTTCCAACATGCCACTAAAATCCCTTCAAAAGACACTTTTTAGCTTCCCATATTCCCTTCTAAGCATAAGAAGGGTTGTACCCCAATTTTGAATCAAAGAACTTAGAGTTTGGAAAGTATTTTGACTTAAACAGCTTGTGCAAAAGAGTATCATTTTCTTGTAAAATCCTCCAACCTTGTTTTGCCAAGATTGCCATATTGAACTTCTTGAAGTCTTTAAAACCCATGCTACCATAGAACTTGGATTCACACATCTTGGTCCAACTCACCCAATGGATCTTCTTTTCATTTTCTTTTCTGCCCCACTAGAACTGTGCCATCATCCTTCCAACTCCTTGCACAAACATTTAGGCAACTTGAAGCAACTTATGACTAAGTTAGAATAGATAAAGCAACAGCTTTGATAAGAATCTCTTTACCACCTTGGGATAGTTGTTTTTCTTTTCAAATTTGAAGTTTTTGCCACACTTGATGCTTGATACCAGAGAAAGATTTGGCTTTAGCCTTGCCAATCATAGGTGGTAAGCCCAAATACTTTTCATATTGTTGAAGACTGTTGCCCCCCCTCCCCCCATAATGACATGACGTCCTCTTTTATCTCAGCCCTTCAGCCCTTGTGGTTTTGCTAAAAACCATAGCAGTCTTGGCTTTGTTGATTTTCTGACCTAATGCCAACTCATACTTGTCCAGTAGCTCTTGAATCTACTTATTTGTAGTGGTATTAGCTTTGTAGAAGATCACACTATCATTTGTAAACAATAGATGATTTAGTCTTGGTGCCCTTTGACATATCTGTATGCTTGGGATAGTATGATTCTTGTCTTCTTCTCTTAGAAAAATGGATAAGCACTTCAGTACATAAATGGAAAAGATAAGGAGATAAAGGGTCAATTTGTCTTAAACCTCTACTAGGAATTATATGTCTAGTTGGGATTCCATTGATTATAACTAAAAATAAAACGAAAGTAACACACTTCATAACGATATGAATTGGTTTATCATCCAAACAAGATTATCCATCATCTTTTGCAAAAACTCCCACTCAACCCTATCATAAGCCTTGCTCATATCTAACTTAATAGACATGTACCATTTCTTCCCCACTCTTTTTTGTTTTAAGAAATGAATACACTCATATGCAATGAGGATATTATCAATAATAAGCCTATCTAGTATAAAGGCACTTCGGGAATCGGAGATAATACAAGGTAGAACCTATTTTAATCTATTAGCTAGAACTTTTGAAATGAGTTTATAAGTTACATTACAAAGGCTAATAGGTCAAAAATCAGCAACTTTCATAGGAGATTGTTTTTTGGGAATTAGAACAATAAATGTTTTATTCAATTTTGTAGAAAAGTCACCATCATGAAGAGCATGCAACATAGCTTTGGTCACAGAATCACCAATAAGATGCTAGTTTTTTAAGAAAATAATAGGTAACATATTATTAGATCCAGGTGCTTTTGTAGGTTGCATTTGTTGTAGGGCCTGGAAAACTTCCTCTTCAATGAATCTACAAGTTAGCTGCTCATTTATCTGATCTATCACTTTTTTACCAATATCTGATACAAAAGCCATCGAGCCTCCATGATTTACTAAAGCAAAAAGGATTGAAACTACTCCACTATAAGATGATCCCTCTGTTCTCCTTCCCTTCTTATACCATCATCATCCTGCAACCATTTTATCTAGTTCTTTTTTCTTCTTTGGGATGCTTTTGTATGGAAATATCTAGAATTTTGATCTCCACCTACCACATGGCCTTAGATCTCTGGTGCCACATGATTTCCTCTCTACCAAGCCATTTATGTGCTTCTTCTCAAGCTTGAGTATGAGCTTCCAACTTTAAGTAAGTACGATTAGTATCCTGAACTTTAGAAAGTTCTTTTTTGGCTAACTCCAGCTTCTTATGGACCATACCAAACTTTTGTTTATAACTTTATTCCAATGAATTAGCTATATGCTGCACCCTTCAATCTTCCTCATGACCTCTTCAAACGTCCCATCCCTCGAGCCACCATTCCATACTTCTTGAATAATCTATTTGCAGCCTTCCTCCCCAACCCATATGGCTTTAAACCTAAATGGCTTTCTTCCTCTCCTTATTTCACAGCCACCATTAGTTTCCACCCACAATGGGATATGGTCAAAGTAGGCCACACTCCCATAAGTAACATTAGCAAAAGGATAGCACTCACACCAATGTGAATTGGCTAAAACCCATCAAGGCTCTCGCTTATACAAGCTAAGCCTTCTCTTTTATTGCACCAAGTGTAATGATGCCCTCAGATTTCGCTTTGGATTGGACGAACATCTGAAGTGTCGGGACATGTAACACAAGGTTACCTGCTCTCTTTTATGACATATAAGATATAATATTCCTAATATGCATCTAGCATTATGTAATATTAGCAGCAAATAATTTTTTTCTTGAGCAATACTATGCACCAACTTATATCCCAAATAGTTAAATCGTCATCTATGTATACTTAATAAAATAAACATCCAAAATTACAGTATAGGTCTCGAAAGACTATAATCTCAAAATGTGGGAGATTGGGCTCTATATTTACATTACCAAATACACAATTAGACCAATTCTTCAAGTAACTAGCATAACTTGACTAACGAGGCCAAAATATTTTCCAAAAAGCCTAACTATGGAAGCTATAAGCTCTGCATTATGTCTACAACGTCTAGTCAACCACCTCCAGTCTGCCAAAGTCCACTCCCTGCTCTGATCTTGACACATTGCCTACCATTCGAGAGAAATGGTAATTGGGACTACCACGATGAATGTGATACCCCGCTTTTATGTGTATTTTCACTGAAGAAGTATTTTAATTTAATTAATATATTAGTTCTTTTATTTTAATTTATTGTATTTTAATTGGTTTTATTTTAGTTTGATGTGGTGTTTAATTTATTTTAGTCGTTTTTGATTTTTTAAAGTTGTTTTCGTCGGATTTGTTTTTGGACTCCGGAGATGAGGATTGGACCTCATTTCTTTTCACTCATTTTTTTTCTTTTTCTCTTTTCCTTTCCTTCTTTTCTTTTTTTTCTCTCTCTCTCTCTCTCTCTCTCTCTCTCTCTCTCTCTCTCTCTCTCTCTCTCTCTCTCTCTCTCTCTCTCTCTCTCTCTCTCTCTCTCCCGTCGCCGTCCAGCTCCTCAGCCTAGACCCGCCGCTTGCCGATGACGTGGCCAGCACCACCCACCCAGAAAGTTCCCCCTCCAGCCGGTGAACCTCCGCACCAAAAATCAGCCCCTGCCGTGCCGCCGTTAACCACCTAGACCGCATCTAAGCCGCGGTGTTTTTGGCCATTTCTGGCACCATCGCTCTACCTCCGGCCACCACCTCTTCACCACTTCATCCCCTACCTCTTGCCATCCTAACCCACCCATTTTTGGCCCCGATCCGTTGCCGGAGCAGCTCCCACGAGCTCAACTCCTATTTGCTCTTTTTTCTCTTCCACCGCCACCCACAGCCAAAACTCACTTCCTTTAGTTTCATAAACATCTCTAGGTCATTCCCTATCAATTCCAAGTCTACGTTTGTCCCTGTTCGAAAGTGGATATTTTACAACCCACGGTCACAGTGTAAAATACACTATTACGTTACTTTTTCTCCGCCATTTGCAACGTTATGATTGTTCGAAAAATACCTTATAGCGCTGTAAGTATTTTTCAAACTCTATTTTAGATTTAAATATATTTTTGCTCTTACAATAAATTATTTGACTGGTTGGTTGATTCCGGACTAAGTCCGAGAAGTTCGGGGGTCGGATGGATTGAGGACGGAGTTGCTTGGTTTTGTTGATTTTGTGATTAGTTGGATGTTTTGTATTTTGAGGTGTGCATTGTATGATGCATTCATGTGCATTTTATTTAAATTGAGAAAATCCGATTTTAATCGTGTAAATGGATTTTCAGGTGCGTGTGTATCATAACCCCAAGTTGGGATGGGGTATTATCTTGGTGGAGCTCCTCTGGTCACTCGGGAGTGGATAATACTGAGTGACATCCCCTGGGTTGTCACTGGGCGATGACCGGATCGCACGATACGGTAACGCTGTCGTGTCAACTCCGTGGTCCCTAGAGTGGCGAGGACTAGAGGATGGCATGGTCCAGGTACGCGCTGGGTGTGAGAACTGGGCATCGCGCGTTTAGGTGTCACATACGTAGTCGTTACTTGCGGTGTGGCACAGGAGCCAGAGTGTGCGGATGATCCCTAGGAGAGATCATGGTGCATGCAATAATTGGATCGGGTTTTTGGATATTGGATACGGGCCATTTTCTGGGAAAATGACGAGGTTATGTTTGAGGCTTTGTGATCCATTTTCTGGAAAAATTGTGGTTTCTTGTTTTGGGCCATTATCTGGGATAATGGCAATGACTGGTTTTAAAGGAATGTTTTGGGCCAAAATGGGATTTTGGCGTGCATGGAAAAAATGTGGTTTTATAATTATGTGCATTTGGCATTCTTTCATGCATATTGTTGAGTTTAATATGTTTTTATCTTGTGGCGTTTGGATCTTTACTTACCTGCGGCACCATTTTGGTACCGTAGATTTTGATGCAGAGTTCGAGGAGGAGGAGGAGGAGGCTGACCCCGAGGAGGCAGCTCCGCCAGAGTACTGAGTTGGAGTTGTAGGCCTTGTAGTTTGGTGTTGAAACTATATTTGTGGCTTGTAATATTTTATTATGTATGTTTTGAACGGGTTTGTATTAAATAAAAAAAATTCTGGTACTTAGTTATGAGACTTTTGTTATCCGCTGTGTGTTTTTATTTGCACACTTGTTGCATATACACACACTTGACACTTGGCGATAGGGTGGTGACCTGTGTTGTCATCATCCCGACGTCTCAATTTTCACATGTCCGTACGTGGGATTTGGGGGCGACACAATGAAATTTGATTATAAATGTCAGCAAGTTAATAGAAAACTCCTACACAGTTTAATGATACATGCATGGCAGTAAAGGTATGAATGCACAATCAAAATCAATAGTAAGCACGACATAACTTAACATAACATGGCATGAAATAATAAGCATAACATAGCTTGACATAACATGGCATGAGCTAACATAAATTGAACTTGACATGACATGAATATGAACTTAAAACATAATATGGACTAGCAACATAGTATAAATGTGAACTTGAAACATAACATAGACTTGAAACATAGCATGAATGTGATCATACATAACATGAACATGAACTTAAACATAACATGAACCTGAGCATGATATGACATAAACGTGAACTTGAAACATAACATGAACGTGAACATAACATGACATGAACGTAAACTTGAAACATAACATGAACGTGAACATAGCATAACATGAATGTGAACTTAACTTGACATGAAATTGAACTTAAGATGATAGCAGATTATACTTCTTCACTGTAGTACTCTATAGCGCATAGCCTTGACTACAGTATCAGGCAGTGCATATTATCCTTCTATAGTATAGTAGAATATACTCATTCACCGTAGTACTCGACAACGCATAGCCTTGACCCTAGTACTAGGCAGCATGTATTATCCTTGACTATAATACAACTTAACTAATTTATCCAGTTGTAGTAAAGTAGATTATATTCTTTCACCTTAGTATTTGGCAGCGCATAGCTCTGATCGCAATACCAAGAAGCGCGTATCATCCTTGACCATAGTACACATTAATTGATAACTGAAACTAAACTGTTCTCAAAATACATAACTTTATTCGAGACGAAACGTAACTGGAATACAAAAGGACAGAAGTCCTGGCATCACATAAAATGACTTGAACATCGCTTGAGAGACATGACTTATTTGAGATAAAAACATTTCATAACATGACATAATATGTAACAGATAAGTTTCATAACATGGCATACACGTAACCGACAATATTTTATAACACGGCATACATGTAACAGACAACATGGCATAACATGGCATAACATGTGACAATGAATATTAAGTGACATGACATACATATAACAGCTGACATATGTAATGTGACATACATATAACAAATAGCAACATATGACATAATATATTATGTAACAGATAAGTTTTTCATAATAGAATAATTCTTATAACAGATAAACATGTAATGACATGGCATGGCATGGAATTTATAACAACATACAAACACAAACTATAGTTCCCTTACCCATCACACATACACAATAAATTGATAGTAAGTTAAGAGGTAACTTACCTCGATTGTTAAGTTTTACGATAATAAAGCGTGAAACATGAGAAACTGTAAGAGGGTATTCTAAAAATTATAAATTTAATTACTAACAATTTGAAACGTGTAAAAAAGACAACTTAGGATAAAATTTGTAATTTTATCCTCTACATGTGGAAAAATAATCATTTTATCCATAACTTAAAGATTTCACATCCTAACTCCAAAAATTATCAAAATTTACATTTTTTGTGTAAATTTTGTCTTAAACACAAATATCAACTCAGAAAAATTTAAAATAATTCAAAAATATGGAAAATTCACTATGGCGGAATCATTCATAGGCCATTACTCTTGATAATTCCTTCCAACTTCAAAACTTATGATTAAACCAAAATTTCTCAATAAAGATCTTTTTATCCTAAGTTTAGAACTATAATTAAAACATCCATTAAGAAAAAGCTAATCATCACACCAAATTTTTTTGTAAAAAGACCCAAACTTTTTAACAACAAAGCAAACCCTTGAATCACAAGTTTTGACCTTAATGAAAACATCTCCAAGAATTCCAAAAAATCATATCTTACTTCAAAGATATTAATAACATCATCCTAAGATCAAACGTACTTTAAATCATCAAACAAAAGTCACCAAAAATCACAAAACAACACTTGAAGTTTTTGGTTTTACACTCAGTCCAAAAACAAAAACTTTTTTCTTAACTAACTTTAACCAATCTCTTGATACATGGCTTAAAAAGACAAGATCTTCAAACTAAATCATGACATAGTTTAAAAATGTGTCCTAAAGAATACGCAACCATCAAACTTATAATCACATGGCTAAAAATAATAAAACATGGATCTAACCCAAAAAATCAAATCTTAGGTCTAATTGAAATCCTCTTGCATAGAAAACTCATATCTTTGAAACTAAGACAAAATATTTTCAAAATAACATCCTAACATGCATGTAAGAGGCTTAGGATCATCACATAAAAATATAAAAGCCTTTGGAATAAGATTAAACCATGAAATATTTAAACTTTGTCAAAACAAAAACTATTTTTTCACTTTCAGTTTTCAAGTTGCTAGATTTAAGAAAATATATCATCAAAAACTTTATTCAGTCAGAAAAACCTTAATTAAAATTTATAAATACATGCTAATAACACTCCATAAAATTTTCAAACCAAGATATGGCCATTAGCTTAGTCAAAAATTTCAAAACATAACATACTCACCAGTTTCATGCCCAAAATGACCTTTTCATGGTTAAAAATACTTTTGATGGAACAAATGACCATGTAATAAGATGAATAGGATATTCAAAAAAACTAAACTCAAAGAAGAACAACTTTTATGTATGAGCCTACATGAGAAAATACCTACAAAGGGTAAAAAAGCTCCATGCAAAAGGACCCATAAATTTGCCATAGAGAGCTCTTTTGGATTTCTCTCTAAGAATGGGGTGAAGAAGTGATGAAAGGGAGTGAAATGTGTCTTTCAGGACTTTAGACCTTTGGAGGGGAAGGTATGGGCTTGAATGACCTTTGATTGGGGTTAGCTATGTCACATAAAATGGAGAATAGTAAGGAGCAAGGACTTCCTCCTGCAGCTGTGAGGTATGGAGGTTGATGAGGTGGATTTCTCCTTCACATCAGGCACTATTGGGTGGAGCCACGAGTAGTGAATGGCCTTACATGTGGGGGAAGAAACTTCTTTAAGAATCTTTGCAAATGTGGCCAAATTCCTGAACCTTGGTCAGCCTCAACCAAGTGGGCTTCAATTTGGGGTTTGAGATGCTATCAAGCCCCAATCCAATTTTTCTTGACCCAATCAAATTTTTAAGATTTAAAAGGTTGGATTATGATTTCATAACAAGAATGTGATGAATTAATAGCATGTAGAAGTGATTTAATCAACTGATTAAACACCGCTAAAAATCGGATAAAAAAGGGTTTGGAGGCCAACTTTAGGAAATTGTTTAGGGTTTCCGTTTCAACCAAGTTTTTAGGGTTTCAATTGGATTTCAACCATTTAGGGTTTCACTAGGGTTGAAACCCTCTTTGGTCTGGCACAATTTGGTTGATCAGATGAAAGAATAGGGTTTTGTTTAGATGACATGATCTCACACATTGATTCCTTCATAATCCATCTCATGGTTCCTCGTTGTGCTGAGTGTCCAAAACTATTCATCAAGTGTGGATAAGATCTTTCCAAGTGTCCAAATAAATCTTCTCTAACTTAATTTGGATATTCCACATTGTGATTTTAGAAAAACTGGGCTAGGTAATACTATTGAGGTTACTATTCAATCCAGGAAAGTGAAAAATAAACTTTGTATTGTAAAATCCTAAATATTCATACAAACCTAACTGTGCAATTTTTTTTATCAAAATTCAACCCCAAAATGCCTAAAAAAAAAAGCAAAATGCATTTTCAAACAAGCTTATCGTCCAAAAATTGAAAATGAGATTATTGCACTATAAAATCCTAAATAATCAACTAAGTCAATTGGCGTAGACCATAACGCATTCCGACACTTCTAACTATCTCAAATAAATAACAGCATACTTCTAGCACTACAGTGAGTGATAACACTGACTTTGTTGACAAACTAAAACCTATGTGATTAGTCAATTCGTGAAAATTTACGGGAATTTCACGAGATTCCTAAAGCCTATAGAAATTCCACCATTGAATTTCTAGTAGGTTGTTATATGTAAGGGACCCCATGATACCCCAAGTCCCTCAGATCACAGTCATTTAGCACATTTCTGAAGTCCCTTAGTTGTCCCTCACTTCTATCCCTTCCACCGCATTTTTCATTACTATCGAGGTTCTCATTGAAATCTCCAAAGACTAATTATGTGAGCCTATCCCTTCTATTCATGGATCTGATCAAATTCCAAATGGTCATCCTTTGAGCAATATCAGGATGTCCATAGACACTTGTAATGTGCCACTCAATAGTGCTAGACTCGCTAGAAGTAATTAAGGCATCTATATGGTGCTTTGAGTAACTAAGCCCTGTCTAAATTGATGTCATTCTTCCACATTAAGGTATTAACACCACTTCTACCCTCATTGTTTACTGCTAAGTAGTTAGAGAAGCCCAGTCTAAATTTTCTTGTTGCCATAACCTTAGATGACAGTTTTGTCTCTTGAAGAAACAAAACATTAGGACCTTCTTTCAAAATTAGATTCCAAATAGCACAAATGCCATGCAGGTTCCCAAGCCCATGTGCATTCCAACTTAGTGTTTTCACGATGTCCAGTGGGGCTGGGAACCAGCCACCACCGATCTCTCTTCTTGGTCTTTATTTTCATAAACCCAGGATTCTTTATTACTCTTCTTTAGTATCCTCATGGGCTCCTCATCGTCCTCTAGAGTTGCTATTTTCCTTCTATTGCTTTTACCATCCAATTATTTCCTCCACTCACCCCTTGTTCCACCTTTCTTTTACTACCTCTCCAACATTTCTCAATAGTTTAAACTGCTTGATCTGGCTCTCATCCACTCGACCCATACCTTGCATGACATAAGATTGTTCATGGCCCACACTTAGAATATTAGCTCCCTGACCCATTAAGGTATCCCATCGTGATTCCTTATTTGGTGCTTCATCTTCAGTAACAATGTCCATAGTTGCCATCCTAGTATGAAAGCTTCCCATAGCCGTTGCACTATTATTTCTAGCAGCATTTTCAGCATTAATCTTGGTGATTCTCTCCAAAAGGAATGTCAGTTGCCAAAACAGTAGAAGTTTATACCATAGTATCCATTACTTCCTTCTATCCCGCTCTTACTGCCACTTGTCCTGCTTTATTTATTTGTTCCCTTTTTTTATTTTTCGGCCGAGAAGGGGACGCCGGAGATGTTTATTTCGATGATTACTTTGGGACACATTGACAACACCACGACCACTTGCAAAACCTACACGTAACCATTAACCATAAGGGAAACCAATAACTGCAAATTCATCCTTAGAAGCCAGCCACTTCCCACAATCCTTATGTCCATGTCCCAAGCAACCACAACAATAACATAAATCAAGCAACCTTTCATATGTAAACTAAACGCAACATGCATGGTCACCGCCAATCATAATTTTTTTCCTCCTCAATAGAGGTTTAGACATATCTAGATTAACTTGCACTGGCATAAGCTCACCCCACGCTAGTTCATATTTCTCAAGATCAACTTCCACCACCTCCCTTAGAGAATTCACAACCAGGTTGCTCACATAGTGGCTCTTTGCCATAAGAGGAAGGTCATAGTCCTAACCTAAAACGTAGCTTGCATAAACTAAATATAATTAACCTGCTGCATTCCATAAAATTCTTACATCAACACAAGTTTTTTATCAAAAGACCATGGGCCTTCACGTATCACACGATCCTTGTCTCTAATATCTTCAAACTCCACGAGAACGAGAATCGGATCCAAGTTTGGGAGCTTCACCCCTTTACCTGGTCTCCAAATCTTCTTCATAGTCGTTTTGAACACCTCCTTATGATAATGTTTATCCGTAAACAACTTCATGATCAAACACTTGTGGTCTTTAGAGATCACATCTTCTAACAAGCTAGCTTCCATGTGAATTTCTTCTTGTTCTTACTTGGTAAGTGACAGAAGCTTGTAGAGTTTGCCAAAATCTTCCTCCATTACCACCCTAACACCATAGTTGCATTAGATAGAGAGGAAAAATAACCTATACACGGACAGGAAAGAACCTGTACTCAAGGAGCCTGAGAGTACTATTCCTCATTTTCACTTTGGAAAAATATGGCATAATACATACTCTAATTAGTTAAGCCCCCCATCTTTTACCCATTTTTATTTTTTGGAATGAAGAAAGGCTGTCCCTCTCTAGATATAGATTCCTAAGGTTCATGATTGAACTCTAAGCTAGAGTGGAAGAGAGAGGTAGACACATGAAGTGGATCATATAATATTTATTGGGTCTTTAATATTAATTTATCGGAACAATTCACACGGATTGTTATCAATTCTATGGATCTACTTTATACATCTATCTGTTTACTACTATAGGCTCTAGAATTCGCTCAAAAACTCTTAGTAATATAAATCATATACATATTATTGCAAAATTATTATTACATGCACTCACCTTGTTAGGGACGAAGCCAAAATTTATATAGAGAGGGGGGCTGTAGGATATATAAAAGTTTTTTATATAACAAAAAATAAAAAATTTACTTAAAAGTGTGCATAAGTATATAAGAAGTTTAAAGTTTGAATGTAAAATAAGAAATAAAAGCATTTAACATGTCAATTGATCTCAATGTTTTTTCAATAAATAAAGATCATTAATTATCATATTCCTTTTCAATATAGACTAGCAAATAATTTATAAGGAAGCCTTCATTATTTATTTTTTAAACTTTATCTTAACACTATTAAAAGCTGAAAAAGTTTGTTTAGTTTATTTTTATTTCAAAAGCTAGTATTAACAATGTTTATGATTTAAAGTTTTTGGCTTGTCCATATTGTTCAATTTAAACTTTTAAAATAAAAGGTAAAGACAATGACCCATGAAAAATCATATTATGATATTCAAAACTAATTTAAACATATAATAAATAAATTAATATATACAAGCATCATGACATCTAATTTATGGAGAATAAAATATGTATTTGAGATTAAAAAATTCACTTCTAATATTATTTTATTTTTATTAGACTTTTATGGGAAGCTGGGCTTTAGATTCGTCCCTACACGCTCTGTCTTCCACAACCAAAGTCTCTCTAGTTTTTGCTCTTTATCTATAGAGATTGTTCGGGATATGTTCCACACACCTCCAACCACACGTGTCACCTGCAACAAAGAAGATGGCGGCACAGCGTGCCCAATAGACCTCCGATGCCTAAGTTAGGAAAGTGATAATGAATTGTGTATATGAATGAATCTTATATATTACCTTTAGGTGTTATTTATAAGCACATGAATTTAGTGATGGGTACAAGGAACAAACTAACCACCAAGTTGATCCTTTACTATCTCAAATGAATCGATAAGATAACCTTCCTAAAAACCTGAAGGTATTATCTACTTATCAAATTATTTATGTGTCTGTTGGCTAGGTACTTGACTTTGCATCCCTACTAGATGAATGGGCTTCATTCATGAGGCCTTAGGCTTGGGCTTTCCAACGTATGAGCTTACTTTCTTTAGGGGCTGAATTACCCTAGTTACCCTTCATGGGAAATTTATTGATTCGTTTTCTCTTCACTCTGCCATTTGGGAGCACATGGAGGATCCTTGGGATCATTCTTCACTTTGCCCTAATGGGCATTTATACTGACCAAGGTGTGGGCTTTTGAAAATGTCCAATCATGTGGCTCAAGTCGCCTGTAACTATTCCTGCTTTTTTCACTCTTTTGTTTTAAAAACGAATGCTGACAACGTTGTCACTCTTTCATCTCCCCAAGAAACCCCACAACATTACTTCTTCCCCTCCTCGGTGGACATATCTTTTTCTCCTTGCGTCATTTCTCATTTGCCTCCCATTTCTACCGAGCTTTCTCTTCCAAACTTGCTGCTTTCAACATTTGCTACCATGGCTCAACATGGTTCTTATCATACATACAACCGTGTTTCTTCCCAAACCCCTCATTGGGTTTCCTCCTCATCCATGCCAAAATCTTCTATTGGAAAAACCCTTTATTTGTTTAAGGCCTTCAACTGGTGTTCCACCCTCACTACTAGGGATTTGAAAAAGCTGAGAGTCACCTATTACATCCCTGATTCTACGATCCTTGACCTCCATTGTGAGGATGCTATTGACGAAGAGGGCTTTGTTGGGAGAGTTGCACTGCCTACTTGTGCACCAATGCATGCTTTACACCTTCCTTTTTGTCACCCTGTACATGATGTCCTCGATCTTTTGGGATTGGCCCTTGTTTAGCTCCATTCATATGCTTGGTGGGTGCTTTTTTGCTCTTGCATAGTGTTCCACATGGTTCTTGAACCTCTTTGGGAGGGGTATCCTAACTTGATTGCTGGTGAGTTCTTGTCCTTCTATTCTGTCAAAGGCTTGGTGGTTAACATCTGTAGTTTTCATCTTCATTCCCAATACTGGCATGTTTTGAAGGCCGGCATTCGAATGCCAAACAATAAAAAGAGAAATTTTTCCTTATTTCTAGTCTAGGCTGGGAATTCCAAACCTTTGAAGTGGATAGAAGGGACTTCCCTATTCTGGTTAATTGGGGAAGGTTCCTGATGATAAGAAAATTATCATCAATTTGATAGACCAAGAACGTTCTCATGTTGGCATAGTCTTCAACTAAGCCCAAGAAAATGAGGCGCCCATTGCTTCCACTTTTCAAGATGTTGTTCGGCTAGATCTTCTTGTGGATTCTAGAATTAATTTGGTTGCAGGGCATGTGATGCCCCCTGTGTCCCCCACTCGCGTGTTGCCACCTGCGTCTCCTGGGCTTAGCAATCTCGATGGGCTCATGGGTCAAGCACTTGCTGACCTAGCCATAGCATTTGATTTTGATCTTCCCTCAACGGAATCAGACTCGGCTAGCACCCCTTCTATTGGATTCCCCTCCATCCTTTCTCAAAGTTCTATGCTAAGTGGCGACAATGGTGGGGCTGATAAATATGACGCATTCTCTTTGTGCCTCCTACTAATGACAATGTCCAAAGCAGCGTGGTGGAGCCTTTAATTGTTGAGAGCAGTGCTGATGTGACGCCCCTAGATTCCACTTGGGATTGAATGGACATCTGAAGCATCGGGACATGCAACACAAGGTTACCTACCCCCGTTTATGACATATAAGATGCAATATTCCTAACATGCATCTAGTATTATGCAATATTGGCAGCGGATAAAATTTTTTTGAGCAATACTATGCACCAAACTTATAATATCCCAAATAGTTAAATTGTAATCTAAGCATACTTAACAAAAATAAACATCCACGATTTTAGTAATAGTCTTAGAAGATTGTAATCTCAAAAAAAAGGGAGGCCAAACTCCATATTTACAATACCAAAATACACTATTAAGAAAATTTGTCGAGTAACTCAACTAACGAGGCCAGAATACTATCCAAAAACTAACCACGGAAGCTGTAAGCTCCACGTCGTGTCTACGGCGTCTAGTCAACCTCCTTCAGTCTACCAACATCCGCTCCCTGCTCTGATTTTGACACATCGCCTACCATTCGGGGGGAATGGTAGTTAGGACTACCACAGTGAGATTTGATTACAAATCTCAGTGAGTTAACAGGAAACTCACACATAGGTTAATTATGTATGCATGGTAGTAAAAGCATGAATGCATAATTAAAATCATAAGTAAGCATAGCATAACTTGACATATAGCATGGCATAACTGACATAAACTGAACTGAAATGTGAACTGAACTTCACTTGACATGACATGAACTTGAACTTAAGATATAACATGGGCTAGCAACATAACATGAACGTGAACTTGAAACATAACATGGACTTGAATCATAGCATGAACATGAACATACATAACATAAACATGAATTTGAATTTAACGTAGACATGACATAAACGTGAACTTGAGACATAATGTAAACATGAACATAACATAACATGAACATGAACTTGAAACTTAATGTGAACATGAACATAATATGTATGTGAACATAATATAACATAACATGAACTTGATCTGAAACTTAGTCTTATCTCATGGGGTCACCATGATTGCTTATTCTTAACTTCTTGATATAAACTTGGACTCATGTTCAATTGACTTAATTAATAACGTGACCATATGGATGCTACACAAGTCCCCTTAAGCCGTGTGTCCCTGTCGATTACCGCATCACAACACAAGTATCTACACCAACTGTGAGTGCATTAATACGTACTCCACAGTTATTGTGGCTCCATGTATTCTACGTGTCACAATTACTATGTCTCACGTAGTGTATACTCCACAGTTGTTGTGGCCCCATACTTCATGCTCCACAGTTGTTATGGCCCCATGAATTATTTGTGCCACACTTGTTGTGAATACATATAAAATAAAATATGACACCATCGGCATTAGTGCTTGGCGCGCTCCAGTGACCAGTTAATTAGGCCCCATTTGCAACCTATTGACTGTACTTCGTTAACCTAGGGAATTTCACACCTATTTAGACACTCCAGCATGAACAAAAGAGTTCCACTAGGATATTACCCCATCCTATCACTTAGGGTCGTGATTGACATGAATAATTTAACATGAACGTGATCTGAAACTTGACTTAACATAAACTTAATCTGACTTCTTTACTTAACATGACATACTTGCAATGGTGAATATTACATTATATGACATACATGCAACATATGGCACACTTAACATGACATACTTATAACATATAGCAATACGTGACAGAATAGATTGTGTAATAGATAAATATTCGTGACAGAATAAATCATGCATAACAGATAAACATGTAATGACGTGGCATGGCATGGCATATATGATAACATACATACATAAATTGTAGTTCCCTTACCCATCATACATACGCAGTAAACGGATAGTAAGTTAGAAGCTAACTTACCTCGATCGTCGTGTTCTACGAGAATAAAGTGTGAAATACGAAGAACTATAAAAGGGTATTCTAAAAGTTAGAAATTTAATTACTAACAATTGGAAGCATGAAAACAAGTTAACTTAGAGTAAAATGACCATTTTACCCTCTACATGTTGAAAAATAACCATTTTACCTCTAACTTAAGGATTTCACATCCTAACTCCAAACATTTTCAAAATTTATATTCCTCATGTAAATTTTGTCCTAAACTCAAATATCAAGTCAGAAAAATTTAAAACAAATCACAACTATGAAAAACACACAATGGCCAAAACATCCATAGGCCATTTCTCTTGATTTTTGTTGCAATTCCTTCAAATTTCAAAACTCATGCTTAACCCAAAATTTTGCAACAAGGATCTTCCTATCCTAAGTTCAAAACCATACTTAAAACATACATTTAGAAAAATCTAATAATCAACACCAAACTTTTTGTAAAAAGATCCAAATACTTGAGTCACAAGCTTTGACTCTAAATTAAAGCACCTCTAAGAATTCAAAAAAAAAAAAATAAATCTTACTTCTAACATATTCATAAAATCATCCTAAGATCAAACATGCTTTAAATCATCAAATAAAGTCACCAAAGTCACAAAATAATACTTGGAGTTTTTGGTTTTACACTTAGTCCAAAAACAGAAACTTTTTCCTCAACTAGTTTTGATAAATCTCTTTATCAATGGCTTTAGAAGGTGAGATCTTTGAAATAAAGCATCACATGGTTCTAAAATGTGTCCTAAAGAAACCATCAAACTTAAAATTACATGGCTAAAACTCAATAAAACATTGATCTAACCCAAAAACATCAAATCTTAGGCCTAACCGAAATCTTCTTGCATAGAAAAATCATATCTTTGAAACTAATGCTAAATATATTCAAAATAACATCCTAACATGAAAATGAGAGACTTAAGATCATCATATAAAAATATCAAAGCCATTAGAGTAAGATCAAATCACGAAATATTCAAACTTTCTCCAAATAAAAACTATTTTTCCACTTCCAGTTTTCAGGTTTTCTAGATCTAAGAAAATCTGTTATAAAAAGCTTTAGTCATGCAACAAAACTTCAATAAACACTCTTAAACACATGCTAACAACACTCCATAAAAGTTTCAAACCAAGATATGTCTATTAGCTTGGTCAAAAATTCCAAAATATAACATACTCTCCAGTTTCACCCCCAGAATGACCTCTCCATGGTTAAAACTACTTTATACCAACAAAATTACCATGGAATGATACGAATAATATATATATGGAAAATAGACTCAAATAAAAACCACTTTTATGAAGGAGGCATCGTGTAAAAATACTTACAAAGGGTCGAAAAGCTCCAAGCAAAAAGACCCAAAAATCTACCTGAGAGAGCTCTTTTGGGTTTCTGTCTAAGAATGGGGTGAAGAATGATGAAAGGGAAGGAAGTGTGTCTTGCAAGACTCAAGCTTTTGTAGGGGGAAGATATGAACCTGAATGACCTTGATTGGAGGTGGCTATGTGACATAAAGTGGAGAATAGTGAGGGGCAAAAGACAGTCTGCAGAAGTTATGAGGTATGGAGGTTGATGGGGTGGGTTTCTCCATCTCATTAAGGTACTATTGGGTGTGGCCAAGGGAAGTGAATGGTATGCCATGTGGGGGAGGAAACTTCTTCAAGAATACTTGCCAAAGTGGCCAAATTCATGGGCCTTGGTGGGCCTCAACCAAGTGGGCTTCAATTTGGGGTTTAAAGAGAGTTTGGTTAGGGTTTGAGATGCTATCAAGCCCAAATTCAATTTTTCTTGGCCCAATCAAATTTCCAAGGTTTAAAAGGTTGGATAATGATGTCATAACAAGAATTTGAGAAATTAATAACATGTGGAAGTGATTTAATCAAGTGATTAAACACAATACTAGAAATTGGATCAAAGAGGGTTTGAAGGCCAACTTTAGGGTTTAGGGAAACCGTTTAAGGTTTTGGTTTCAACCAAACTTTTGGGATTTTTTAACTGGACTCCAACCATTTAGGGTCTCACTAGAGTTGAAACCCTCTTTGATCTGGCTCAAACTGGTTGATCAGATGAAAAAAGGTTTTGCTTAGGTGGCATGACCTCACACCTTGATTTCCTTCACAAATCCATCTAATGGTTCTTCTTTGTGCCAAGTGTCTAATAATATTCACTATGTGTGGCTAAGATCTTGCCAAGTGTCCAAATAAAACTTCTCTAATCTAATTTGGACATTTCACACTGTGATTTTGAAAATAATGCACTTAGTACGCTTATCGAGATTACTATTCACTCCAAAAAAGCATAATAAACTTAGTACTAAAAAATCTTAAATATTCATATTAACCTACAGTGAAAATCGTTTACCAAAACTCAACTCCAAAGTGCCCCTAAAAAAGATTTCACAGTTTCAAACAGGCATTTCGTCTGAAATTATGAAAATGGGTTTTTGTGCCATAAAATCTTAAATATTCAACTGAGTCTAGTGGCATAGACTATAACATATTCTGACGCTTCTAACTACCTCAAATAATTAAAATCGCATTTTTAGCACCACAGCGAGTGATAACACTAACTATGTTCACAGGCTAAAACCTATGCGATTAGTCGATTCATGAAAACTCCATAATTCATGAAAACTTACGGAGTTTTCAAGAGATTCCTAAAGTCTATAGAAATTCCACCATTAAATTTTTAGCGAGCTGTTACAGCTGAGGATCATAGGGATGAATGTTCCACTCAAAGTTCACTTCCCTTCACTGTCTTGAGGAGTGAGACATCACTTATAGATTTGGAAAGGGTTTCCATTCCCTCCCCTTCTCCCTCTCCTTTCAAGAGTGACGTGGAGTCCTCCCCTAGGGAGGGAGGTGCATCATCTCGATGGGATGGAGTAGATGGAGTGGTCGGTGGGCTTGGCCTTACTAGGAAGGGTGTCTCAGTTCCCGGGGATGGAGTTCCACTTACCTTCTCGGTGCCCCCGATACATTTTTTGGGAAGGCCCCATGTTGAGGGGTCACAGTCCATGGGAGGGGGACGTGAAGGGTATTCCTGTCTGCCACCCCCTTCTCAGGGTGAAGCAGTTGTGGAGATGATCCATCAACTAAGGAGCTATTTGTCTCTGGTATGATGCTGTGAATTTTGTTTACTTTCATTTTCTCTTGCATGAGTGCCCTTTTCCTTATTTACCTTTCATTTTGTAGAGCATGGATGACCTATCTACTTAGATTGTTGCTAACAGTGTCGAGTTGGAGGTAGAGTTGTGCACCAGGCACATGTTTGGTTGTTGGGCTAAGAGGGAGGTTTCTCGGCCGGAGGCCAAAAAGGCTGAGGTGGTATCCTTCCTTGAGCAGTCTAATGGGTATATCCACTCTCTAGAGAAAGACCTTGAGGTTCTTTGTGACGAGGCGTCTGAGCTCCCAGCAAGTTAATTAGCACCAAATCCACCAATGCTAGTAATAACTGTCCTGTGTGAGTGAAGAGTTAAACTCTTTCCACCAGGGGTTGGCTGGTGTCAAGCAACGATGCTCGAAACTCTCTTAGGCATTGGTCTCTTCAGAGGAAACCTACCGGTAACTTGTCCTTGAGCTTTTAGAGGTAAGGGGATCCTATGAGGAATTGCACAATAGGCACACTACCTACAAAAAGGCTAGACAACAGGTGAACGTGAACCAGGATAGACTAAAAAACTCTTTACTACACCTAGATGTGAAAGTGAAGGAGTAAGGGAAGCAGTTGTCAAAACTGGAATCAGAGTTGGGTTCCTCAAGGACTGAATTGGTTCGCCTATCTCTACAACTGATGGCTGCTAGGTCCGTTCAAGATCAGGCCTTTGGATATGGATATGGGGCTGGCGTGGCTCACTTACGATCTCACCTACTGGCACACCCTCGGATGGACTTAAGGTGGCGGCGAATCCTTCAAACATGATGAGATTTGTTGCTAGTTCGTGGATACTTTAGGGCACAATACCATGCCCGATGCCGTCTTGTTCATGCCCTCACCATCAAAGCCTTTGGCGGCACCTCTTTCATGAAAGACATTGTTGTTTCTTGTTCTTGCTTTTAGTTTTGATGTATTTTGATAGTGTGTTAGAAAAATTGATTTTCATGTGATAGATAATCACTTGTTTATGGTTTGGCTATGCTTTCCTTTTGTTGCTTTGGCTCTTATTTTAGCCTCATTTTTGCACTATTGGGAAACGACTGATGGTTGTGAGATCTTTTGACCTACATGCCTATTCCATCGTGAGTCTTTGGACTCGATTTTGCTAGGCAAGGGGAGTCGTGGGGTTTGCTGACCTCTATGTCCATGCCACCGTGAGTCTTTGGACTCGAATTTGGCAGGCGAAGGGGGATAAGGGGGTCGTGGGGTCTTATTACCTCCACGCCCATTCCACTGCAAGTCTTTGGACTTGACTTTGGTGGTCGAATGAGGGTCGTTGGGTCCTTTGACCTTCATGTTCATTCCACTACAAGTCTTTGGACTCGACTTTGGTAGGCTAAGGGAGGCCATGGGATCTTTTGATCTCTACGCCCATTTTGTCAAGATAATATGCACAAAGTAAGAAATGATTCCGCCTATTCAGGGTATAACCAAATCCACATGAACCAAGCAGACGGGGAGAAGACGACATTCATTACTAACAAAGGGCTCTATGTTATATAGTCATGCCTTTGGAATTGAAGAACGATAGGGAAACCTATCAAAGATTGGTCAACCAAATGTTTAAAAAATAGATTGGGCGGACCATAGAGGTATAAGTAGACGATTTGTTGGTAAAGAGAAAAGAACCTGGCCAACATCTAGCAAACCTAGAGAATCATTTGTGATACTTAGTAAGAATAAGATGAAATTGAACCCACTAAAATGTTCTTTTGGGGTAGATTTAGGAAATATCCTAGGTTTCATTGTCTCCGAATGAGGTATAGAGGCCAACACTGAGAAGATCAACGCCATATTTGAAATGAAGCTACTACCACAGAACGTTAATGAGACCCAATGGTTGGCAGGAAGAGTGGCAGATTTGAATAGATTCGTGTCTTGATCTACGGACAAGTGCCTGCCCTTTTTTAGGCTTCTCCATAAGGTACACCCATGGAATGAAGAGTGTGATCAGGATTTTTAGGAGTTGAAGCAATACTTATCTCACCCACCTCTATTGAAGCAGCCCAGTCAAGGAGACGCCCTGTATTTGTACTTGGCAGTATCCCCCCAGGTTGTCTCTACAGTTTTGGTGAAAGAAGAGGAGGAAACTTAGGCACTAGTGTACTACATGAGGTCGTGCATTGAGAGGCGCTAAGGCCAAGTACCCATAAATGGCATTGCTAGTGTTTGCTTTAGTGATAGCCTCCTGGAGGTTGCTACCATATTTTCAAGCTCACACTATAAAGGTATTAACGAAAAACCCTATTGGAAAGATACAACAAAAGCTAGACTATTCAAGCAGATTGTTCGGTTGGTCTATCAAGCTCAGCAAGTTCAATATCAACTATATGCTGAAAGGCGCAACAAAAGGGCAAGCTTTGGTAGACTTTGTAGCCGAATTCACAGGTTTTCCTCTCGAGGCAATAGTTACCCCTTGGGAAACCCTAGCTGGTTTTTGTTGATGGATCTGCCTATCAAGTGGGAGGAGGAAGGTTGTCACCTCAGAGATACCAAGGAATTCATAAAGAAGTGCACCAAATGCCAGATCTATACCCCTATACGACATTGTCCTCCTGAGAAGATAACTTCTATCATTGCCCCATGGCCATTTGCACAATGGGGAGTTCATCTAGTGGGCCCTTTCTTGCCCAAAAAGGGTGGAGTGAAATATATGATCATCGTCGTAGATTATTTTACAAAATGGGCAAAGGCAGAACCTTTGGCAACCATTATGGCAAGAAGTATCACTAAGTTCTTGTGGAAAAACATTATCTGTTGATTTAGAATTCCTCAAAGCATAATCTCAAACAAAGGGAAGTAGTTTGATTCAAAACATTACAAAGAATGGTGCAAAGAGTTGAGTGTTCAAGCCAAGTATTCATCCCTAGGGCACCCCCAAGCTAACGAATAGGTGGAGGCGATGTACAAATCCCTACTTGGGATTTTGAAGAAGAAGCTTGCGGACAAGAAAGAATAATGGGCCAAAGAAGTCCTGGGGGTATTGTGGGCCTACAGGACCACTATGAAGACTCCAACAAGTGAAATGGGTTTCACTTTTCCTTTGGGAGTGAATTAGTCACCCTAGTGGAAGTTGGCTTGCCAATGCACTGCACCTGCCACTTCAACATCTTAGAAGAGGAGAGGGAAGAAGTTGAGGTTCAAAACATCCTCAACAAGAGAAAGACAAAAGGTTACTCCAACAAACAAGTCAAGCCTAGGACCTTTAAAGTAGGTGATTTGGTACTGAGAGAAGCAAGGTGACAACATAGGGCAGAGGGATGCTCGGCCCATAATGGGAGGGACATATCTGTCTTGAGTTCTTCAATGTAACACTCCCATGCCAAAACCTATTCTCCTTGGACTTCTACTATGCCTACCTCCATTAGGAACTTCCTTTTTAGGTGGTATGTCGAGGTGACGACCTTTAGGCTGTTTAAAGTGGGTCACCTCAATATGGCGTTATAAGATGACAGGGCCTTGACTATCAAGAAATCAGTCATCATTGTGACCGTATGTGCCCCTTGGCCAGCTTTGACTGGTAGTGTGATGGCACCCACTAATTGGGTTTCCTTTCCAGAGAATACCTTTAAGGGTGGGTGTAGGTCGTAGTCTATTAGGGTCAATAACCATCTTGGGGAAGGCTTCCTAAAAAACATGATGTTGGCCGCACTCCTATTGTCAACCAATATTCGTCGAGTCATGTAATACCGAGGTGTCGTCATAGGGGTACAAGACACCTTAGCAATCTTCATCCCTAAACAGAGACTAGTTAAGCCTAGGCTACTTGTATGGCCTATCCGCCATGTATACTTCTTGATACCTCACTTTTCGAGCATGCGCCCTTCTAATGGATGCTGTTGCACACCCTCCAGTGAATCCTCTTGCTATGGTCTGAATTTCCCCTAAAAGAGCATGGTCTTTTTCACGATTTTCACAAGGGGTGTCATGCCCATCCTCCCTTCCCTATCTTTGTTGTTTTTGGCTACTACTCAGTCTAGAACCATGCCCCCGTTCTTCTTCCCTTCTTGGCTTGACATGTTTAGCAAGCATTCATTCGAGCTCTCCATTTCTTGCCTGTTCAGTCACACTTTTCCTCATGGTTGTGTAGTCTTCTATCCAGTGGGTATCATATTGGTGATACCTACAATAACGTTGCCCTCTCTTGGATGGGCGCGCTACTTTCCTCGAGGTGCCCTCCTTCTCTTGTATGTTTAGGTTATTGTGAATGAGTCGGGGGCCTTGTCCTGCTGGTTTGGGTGCCTTTCCCATTGCCCATCTTGATGGCCTAACCCAGGCTTCTTGTCCTTCATGCTTGAGCTCTTGACTTCTGACTTCAATTCCCTTTTCCTAGGTTCTAAAAGGGGTTGCAATGTGTCCTTTGCTTTGACAAAATCATTAGCTCTATCCATGAATTCCTTTAGGGTTGAGGGGGTTTTCCTAGCCAACTCGGTCATGAATGAGCTCCTAGGCCATATACTTCCTACATGGGCAGCTAGCTTTATCTTCTCATCCTAATCATTAGTCTTCAGCCACTCCTTATTGAATTAGGTTAAAATATGCTTTCAGGCTTTCCTCCTCCCATTGCTTAATAGTGAGAAGGTAAGCGACAGGTCACTAGCATCTCCTACTCGCCATGAATTGTGTTAAGAATTGCTTAGCCAATTCCTTGAAACTATTGATCAAACCCGGTCGCAAGGTTCCAAACTAGCCCCGTGCTATCCCTCTCAACGTTAATTGGAAAGCTTGGTAGGCTACTTCTCCTAAAAAGCAATGGAGAGTCATGTGCACTTTGAAATTCTCCAAGTGATCCACCAGATCTCAAGATCCATCATACATCTCAATCTGAGGAACCTTAAATTTAGGTGGGAGTGGTATTGCCATCACATTGTCATTGTACAGAAGATCTGTTCAGTTTAACAGCTACTCCATGGAAGAGGACCCTCCTATTTTCCTTGCCATCTCCTCATATTTATCTATGAGGTTACGTAATTTGTCATGCAATCTCTTCTTCTCTAGTTCTTCAACATTCATACCTCTTGCACTATGTACATCTCCTTCTGTTTACTCATTCTGGGCTGGTGGTGTTGTGGTGTTTTGATGCTAAAACTCTTCTTTCTTCTTGCTCAACTCCTCTTAGGGGTGCTACCTACACCATACGGTGCGGAGTAGCCCCCTCCCCGCACCCAGCCCCGCATGGTTTTTCCCATCCGTCCCTCGCCCCTGCAACTCGAGGGGGGGTACCCCGCCCTGTTAGGCAGGGTGAGAAGCGGATACCCGCCCCACCCCCCTTCATTTTCATTTTAATTATGAACTACATTTAATTATATTTAAAAATTATTTTTAGATCTAAAAGTGATAAAAAAAATATATATATAAATATATATATATTTAGATCCAAATTGTAAATTTAAATTTTGTAAATATGACTATAATTTAAAAATTATGTAGTTTTTAAATTTGCTAGTGCATATTTTATGTAAATTGTAGTGTAGTAGTTTTAAACTATATAGTTTTTAAATTTTCTAATACATACTTTGTAAACAAGTCTAAAAAATTGTAATAAATATATTTATATATACACAATTTGTAAAATATAAATATATATTTATATTTATATATATATAAACATATATTTATGTTTATATATATAAATATTTATGTTTTTATATATATATAAATTCCCCACCCCCCGCCCCTGCTAGGGAGACTAGATGTGGAGCAAGGGCCCCCGCCCCTGCCCATGCAGGGCGGTGTTGCCTGCCCCGCTGCCCACCCCTAAGTATAGCCATCACCTTCCTCAACTTCTCTTCAGTTTTCACTAGGGTCGCCTCCATTTCTATCAATGTCATATCCTGGTTATGGGTTGTTTGGGATTGCGTGATAGTTGGCATGTGGAAATCACATTGAATTCTATTGAGAAAAGGAATCCCACAAATGGCGCAACTGTTCGAGACATGTTCCATACACCTCCAACTACACGCGTCACCTACAACAAAGAAGATGGCGGCACGATGTACCCAGTGGACCTCCGATACCTAAGTTAGGAAAGTGATAATAATTGTATGTCTAAATGAATCTTATACATTACCTTTGGGTGTAATTTATAAGCACATGAATTTGCCGATGAGTTCAAGGAACAAACTAACCCTAATCACCAAGTTAATCCTTTACTATCTCAAACGAACCGGTGGTAGTTGGCATGTAGAAATCACATTGAATTCTGTTGAGAAAAGGAATCCTACAAACGGCGCAACTGTTCGAGATGTGTCCCATACACCTCCAACTACATGCATCACCTACAACAAAGAAGATGGCGGCACGATGTACCCAGTGGACCTCTGATACCTAAGTTAGGAAAGTGATAATAATTGTATATCTAAATGAATCTTATACATTACCTTTGGGTGTAATTCATAAGCTCATGAATTTGCCGATGAGTTCAAGGAACAAACTAACCCTAACTGCCAAGTTAATCCTTTACCATCTCAAACGAACCAATAAGATAACCTTCCTAAAAATGTGAATCTATTATCTATTTATCACATTATGAACACATTTGTTGGCTGGATACTTGACTTTGCATCCCTACTAGATGATTGGGCTTCATTCATGAGGCCTCGAGCTTGGGCCTTCTAATGTACGGGCTTACTTCCTTTAGGGCCTGAATTACCCTTCCAAGATCATGGGGAATTGATTTTCCCGATATATATATGAGCACGGCAAGCCAAAGGAGTCCAAGACAAACAAAACAAAGGACAATAATTAAACATTGTGGAGAGAAATTATTAGCTGAATTGAATAATTGATATATAATTCCTAACAAATCCAAAGAAAGATATTAACCCCTCCCATAAAAATAAGAATATATATATATATATATATATTTATACAATCCAAACAAAGCAAAGGGGAATAATTATAGTTTAATTTCACTTTTGAACAATCTCATTATTTCTATAGTTACAGTTATATCAAAAGAGAGAATCAGAATTAAACACTCCTATTTGTCTTAAACGAGGGGCTGATCATCCTAATTTTGATTCTAAGTGGTTAAGGACAGCCAAGAGCCAATTGGTTTTGTCTCTACTAATAATTGTCTCGTCATCATCATTATCTTAATGCTAACTTAATCTTTAATCAAATTTAGTTAATATTATATCATCTTGTCTTGAGAAGTTTACAACTCTACGTGCTTTTTTTTTAAAAAAAAATTACAACTACGTCAAATATTGAAGAATAATTTTATAATATTAAAAATTATTTTTAATGGAGTGACATGATTTCATTAATTATTGAAAAATAAATTATAAAATAGATATAAAATAATTGAAAGTATATCATTACTCTTTAAAAAAAAAAAAAAAAAAAGGAGCAAAAAGCCTCGCAACAAACTTCTTCTATACTAGATTAATCATTTCCAAAGAAGTATAGAGTTATTTATTCAAGTAAAAACTTTTTTCCAATTAATTATATTAGAAAAGTGTTGGTATTGACTGTTTTGGTTGATTTATTTATCATGCCGTCTGCAAAAATAAAAAATAAAAGGAAAATACTAGGTTGCCCCTTCAACTTGTCCCCTCAAATGCATCATTAGTATATTTATTTTTTAAATATTTAAAAAAAATTATCAGTAATGATTTTATGTGTTTTCTTTAACATTTAAGAAAGGACAAAAAAAAAGTAAAAATATACTAAAAATACACTTAACCCGTTTGGTTACACAGCTGAGATGAGATGTTTTGAATAATAATGAATAAAATATTGTTATAATATATTTTTTTAATATTAATTTTGTATTGAGATTTTAAAAAGTTAAATTGTTTATTATATTTTGTATGGAGATTTGAAAAAATTGTAATGATGAATTGAGACAAGATGAGATGAGATTTTTTATTTTAATTAACCAAACAAGGCCTTAGAGGGGACATGTTGGACTGAATAACAGCAACCAAAAAAAAAAAATACTCATGTTTTCTTGCAGAAATGATAAATACACGGAGTTTTATGTACACAAAAAGTTTGATTTTTTTAGTTTTTATTATTTTATAAAAATAATGACCATTTTATTCTATGGTAGCATAAACAGCATGAAGTTTCAATGGTCATCGACTGCTAGGCTGGGGGGTCCGCATATGCAAGGCATCGGCCCAAATCTGGTATGGATATACATGTAGGGCCCAGCCCAGTCTGAATGTCTGATTTGAACGGGTTGGGTTGGCCTAGCATGGGAATCATCAATTTAGAGAACTTTTAACATTTATTTATGTACGAAGCAAATAATCAAATGTGGCTAACAAACTTCGCATGCAATAACAAATTATAATAGTAGGTGACAGGTACATTAAGTAGAGTAAGTTCAATAGTTTCTAAGTTAGGACATACATTGTAAGACCCTATATCCTGAGTTCATAGAGTTACTTCCAAATACCTAAAGTCAACTCCCCCAACATAATGTATATACTCCAAATTCTTAATGACATATAAAAACTATTCTTCAAATTAGCCACCTCAATATAATTAATCTAAGATACCACTAAGTCTCAAAATAACGTCAGCTTACCAAAATACTCAGTCAACATAATCAAATTAAACTATGGAATAAAATTCTTCCAAAATCAAAATACCCTCTTTGAACTTATTCCGCCATGCTCACTTAGTCTTGCCTAAATTTCTTATTCTTAATCATCAGCTGAAAACATTAGAGACATCTGTAATATTGTGGAGATAAAGAAATGAGTTATTTACAACTCAATAAGCAGTAGACATGTGCTAATGTGTAAACATAAGCTAGTTTTAGAATGCAGAAGTAGACAATTCACAAAAAATAACATTGATAATTTCAGACACTTTCTTTTATCCATAAAAAAATATTTACAAAAAAACCTTTTGCACAAATGTTACTGAACAATATTATAAATAAAACAAAGGCCATGTTTATCCTCATGGTAGCTAGGGCTGTGCAGATCTGTAGATAACCAAGCAGAAGGTAGATCATTGTTTTTTCACCAAAGTGATGCACTCAAAACAAAAACCATGTTTAACCCCATGGTAGGGTAGTGCAATCTGCGAATAGCCAAGCAGAAAATAAATCATTAAGTTAGCAAAACGATTTGCACTAAAAAAATCAAAGGCCACAATTTTAAATTTGTGACGAGGTTAGACATCAAAGCCACCATTTTACACTCGTGGCAAGGTCAGACATCAAATAATATCATATGCAATGCAATAATAGGAGTAAAATATATTGATAAGATAATATCATATAATCAGACAAGTATTTCAGATTTCATATTCACAGTTTATGCAGTAGAAAATCATCGCGCAAAAAATTTCTCATGTCTACATCAGTCATGATAAAATGTCAAATTTGCAAAGTTCAGAAGAGAGACTAGTACAGAAAATAACCGATGTTGGTTTCATAATGGCACATGCAAGTTTTTCGTAAAATCAACTTCAGTTAGTTTTTAGCAAAGTCTAGCATAGAAACTTACTTGGCTTCTATAGAATCCTATCTAAGCTTTGAACTCAAACAAAATCGGTGTCCTGACCTAATCCAAAAACCACTAACATATAACTATCTCAATTTAACACCAAGCCATACTACTAATAAAATCCTAAAATCCTAAAATAATGTATATTTCCTTAAATTCTAAAACTAGTCTACCCTTCATGGGCACAAATTCTCACAAATTGATAATCTTCATTAAACCCATAACACATTGGTGTAAATTGACGACCCATTTAAAATTTCATAACCCATAAGGCCCATCTGCAAGCCCATGGCCTAATTCAATCTGAATGGTCCATGATCCAAAATAGGGGAAAAACTTATTAACTTAGAGTGAGGGAGAAGAAGTGATAGAATGGGTGAGACGGTTTGATGTCGGGTGGGAGAGAGAGAGAGAGAGAGAGAGAGAGAGAGAGAGGCTTTCAATTCTATGAGTTGGAGAGTGAGGACTCCGAGAGCACCTTTGGGTTGGGTGGTGGCTAACCAATGCCTCCATGAGCTTCCATAGTGTAACTTCGATTGGACTTTTGGTCCAGCGTTGGGAAGGCCACAAGGATGCACAGTGGGGGTGTTGTACGACTTGCTTTGTTGCCTCGGCACTATCATTTGCATCAACTTACGGTTGGTGGTCTGAACGGTGAAAGTTTTGCTCTATTTTAGTGTATTGGAACAAGGGTAAACATACATGGCTTGTTGCTTGTTCCTATGGTGGAGGGAGGGTTGTTTCTCTAGTGGAGAGGGCGAACTATGGTCTAAGAATTTTATTAAAACTCTATGTCCCACACACTTATATCTTAGTGGATTTAGACTCGTTCGCTTAATTAATGAGTCATAGTGGGACACGAATACCTCTAGATTTTATGATGACTATAAATTTATAAGTAGCATTGAGGGGTTAAGGGTTCTCACTTACTACATAATTGTTCCGCTATCCATCGAAAACACCTGAATGTAAAGTTGTTAGGGTGATCATTCTCTCATGGTCATGTCAAATTCTTCATTAAGCTCAAATGGAGAAAAGTGCATCTTTTAACTTTTATTATTTTATTACCATGGATAATAGAAAATTAAAGATCTAATTAATAATATTCATGTTAAAATATTTAAAATGTGGTATCAAAGCTACAAATTATAGATATTTTATGATCTTGATAAAATATATCATAGAGTTATAATAAATGCGTTATGATTTTATATAGCCTTCACATGCTTCTCTCAGATTATTGTTGTGACTAAAAACCCAGTGTTATTCTTGTTTCAGTCAAAGAGAAAATTAATGTTGTTTTGGAGAATTTAAAATTCTTGTTTCAGTTCTCATGTATAAAATTTGCTTAGCGATATTATGTAGAATTGCTTATGTATTACTTGTTAAATTTACGTACTAATGCATACTGAAAATTCAAAAACTCTATGCTTCCTAATTCCATATGGAGAGAGTTGAGGGGAGGAGCTGCTGTATGGGTCGATAGTGCATAGCGTAAGGTGGCTAGAGTCCCCTTGTCGATAACGTGGCATGTATGATAGCATAAAGTTGCGGCGTAAGGGGCTGTAAAGCGCCAATTAGATGCCGCCTAATAACATCTTCTGTTTTTGTTGATACAAAAAATAAAATTAAAGAGAAGGGTGTTTGATGCTACAAGGAGGTTGAGAGCTTCATTAGAGCCTTTGTAATGGCGGCACACAGGGCTACAAAGCCTAGTGGACGTGATAATGATATTTATATGAAAAAAAAAACTGAGAGAAGTAAGAGAGCAGGTGGACGTTGGCAGCAGGAAGAGGTCGGAGATGCCTTGCCAGCTTCTCCTCACTAGAGACACCCACGGCTGCACCAAAATAGAGCAAGAATGCTTTGGTGTGGTGGCTTCTCAATATTGAAGAAGAAGAAGAAAAGAATAGCTAGGTAGGGTAGGATTTTTTACAACTCATTACAGGCTTTGGGCCCAAACTAGGCCATGGCTTTGGCAGTCTGAGAAGAATAAAAAGGACAATAATATATATGGGCTAGCACAATGGGCCAAAATTCTGGCCCAGCATAATAACATAAACAAAAAAAAAAGGTTAAAGGAGTCGGGCTTGTACAATAGGCTTGACCCACCAAATAAAAGGGTCACTATGTGACCCAACCGACATCTGACCATTGAAGCAGGTTTTGACCCAATTTCCTCAAATGATCCGGTTTAGACCTAGATTGGTCAGATTATGATATAATATAATATTAATATTATTAAAAAAATCTAAAATTTTATTTTCTTGTATGTGCATGTTTTTACTATTCAACAAATGCATGAATTATTTAATGTTGATTTTTTGTCTCTTATTTAAATTATTGTTATGTCATATATAATTGTTTATCCTAAATGAGGCAAATGGTTTGACCAAAATGAAGGAAAAGATTGGTTGCCCAAAGGTACAAGATTTTTCTTAATTTTAGATGGAAAAACTATTAAACTCCATAGTAAAGATGGGTATGATGGAGTGAACAATTTTGTGTATTAAGATCTACTCCCATTGGAGAATTTGATAACACTACTACTTTATCCATTAAAGTAAAGTTGGAGTGAACAACTTGTATGTTAAAGATCGACTCCCAAAAGAGGGTCTTGATGACACCATTAGTTCATCCATAAAAATAAGCTAGAGGGAATAATTTGTATGCTAGAGTTTATTCCCAAAGGAAGTTCATCCACATAATTTGAAATTGTAGAGAATGTTTTGTTTGTTAGGGTTCACTCCCAAAAGAGAATTCTGATAGTATAGCTAGTTCATCTACAGGATTTAAAATTTGAAGAAATACTTTGTATGTCAGATTTTACTCCAAAAGGAGAATTTTGATGATATAGATAATTCATCCACAGAATTTAAAATTAGAGAGAACATTTTGTCTACTACAATTCACTCCCAAAGGAGGGATCTCAATGATACTACTAATTCATTCACAATAGTTTAAATTTTGTTATATATTGTTTATGAGGGTCAAACTCAAAGCATTAGTATGATCAAAATGCTTTTCTTATAGTAAGTATGTGAATATCATTACAAAGTTTCCTATACAAAATGACTCCAGTTTAGAGAAATATAAGTATGTCATATTTTTACTATGGTCTAGTTTGGGATTGACTCTAGCTCTAGACCCTGGTTTGCCTATTTTAAGTCTAAAATCAATTAGTATTGATAATAGTAATAAGGGTCATAAAGGCACAGTGTCTAAGAAGATAAAATTAATTACTACATATCAAGCTTTGAAATTTAGGAATGGAAATAATGAAATCTTCTTATTTTGTACAGAATGATTTATGCCAGATGTATTATTATTTCATCGACATAATGAAATATGAATGAGTTGGTAGCATGGTTGTTAGATTGATACAAGTTTATTTTGTTAATTTGTATTGGAAAGCAATTGTATTTTTTGGGAAATGAACGAAATGATGGTTATGAAAATTCAAGAATTGTGTCAATTTTATTTTGAAAGAAATAAGGATACATGAAGGTTTAGGTGTCCTAAGCATAAGACATGATTCAAATGGAAGAGTAAACTTTTTTTTTTTGTATAAGTTTGGAATCAAATCTTATAAATGTTTATACTTCTTTATTGAGGTTAAACTCGAGTGCAAATGTTCATGTTTCTTTTGTTTGCATGAGTCTCAAATCAAACTCTATAAATGTTGATACTTTTTTGTGATTAAACTTGAGTACAGATGTTCATGTTTTAATTTCTTTCAAAATGTCAGTTGTGTTGGTTCCATTTTTCCTTCCAATAAAATTTTTATTTGTCATTCCTTCATCATAATGTTTTTGTTAATTGTTTTTCACTCATAAGGCATATACTGGAACCAAAGGCAAAATTATTTATGAAATATTTTACAATTTGTGGCATAGAACTTGAAACATAAGTTGTGGCATAAATGTTTGGAGAATATCTCCAAGATAAGTTTAGAGGTTAGTATATAAAATATTCTCCACATTTAGATTTTCTAATCTTAGGGTATGTATTGATTTGTACTAAAGGAAAGTAAATCAAACATAACAAGAAATGCCACATGGAGTAGAGAGTTTCTTAAGATAATGCATATTGACACATGTATACCTTTTTCTCTATAATGTTTATCAGATAAACGTATTTCGTTATTTTCATAGATGATTTTAATGATATGGATATATCTATTTGCTACATGAAAACTCTCTAGTCATCGGTAATTCTTGAGGTACTTCTCATGGGGAGGAAATGCAACTAGGTAGAAAGGTGAAAACCATCAAATTACATTGAAGTGGTGCGTGAAATATATTAAGAGTTGAACCATAACCCTGACCTATTTCGTTAATTTCTTGAAAAAATATGTACTTAAATCCTTAAAAACAATGGTGTATATCTTATATTGTTTTCCTAGTAAGTAGTCTCAAAAACTCTTTTTGAGTTGTGGAGTGATAGGATACCGGATTTAAAGCATATACATGTATGAATAGTTAATCTAAAGTAAGACTTTATAATCCAAATAAAAAAAAGTTGGATCATATAACATTTAATGGGTACATTATTGATTACTCAGGGAGATTCAAACAATTTAGGGTGAGTTTTTCTAATTATAGTTTGAATTTTGAGGAAATTGAAATGTTAAATTCCTTAAAGTTGGCAAAATTAGTGGGAGCATGGAAACTAGAGATGTGATTGTTTGTACTTTGAAAATGCTTGTAGTGTATTTTTCTGATTATCTCAATGATAAAATGAAACAGCAAGCAAATAATCATCCAACTCATTAGAGGAACACTGCTGAAGAATTGGCCATGGAGACATCAGAACAGGTAACCTCATGTGGTCTTCTCGATTTGCTATTTGATTAGGTTACGTGGTGTGTTTCCAAATTTTGAATTTGACATAAAAATAAATAAAGGTTAACATATGTTTTCACAAGTTATAGAAATAAGTGATTCTATAAAAGATCAATGCATAAAAGAGTGATTGAAATTTATGAATCAATGTAAAGTCCAAAATTTCGTCTAAATTTTCTGAAATACATAAAAAGTCGAATGTAAATGGGTCTTGAAGAGTCAGAGACAAAACCCTGACTTTAAAAGTAATGTTGAACGATATAAAGTCAGACTATATAATTAAGGGTTTTACCTAAAATTGAGCATTGATCAGAAAGTGAGATTTTCTAATAGACCTGGAAGGACTTGTTCAGAATTCACTATAACATTAGTAACTCATTACAATTTAGAGTTACATCAACTGGATGTGAAAACTATTATAGAGCAAATGTTTGGATTATGAGGTCTATGAGGAACAATCAAAAGTGTTCACTTTGGCATATGTTTTAATATCAAGATGAGGACCGTTAGAATTGTCTTAGGAAAGTTTCCTAGAGAGTTTTCATAGAATTTGCATGAAGAATTGTTGGTCAATAAATATCTTGTATCATACTCAATATTTTATAGTGTCCTTAAATTGATTAGGTTGTTAAAGAAATTCTATATATAATAGTTATAAGGAAGTTGATAGTTGCACAAACTTGTATAAGGCCAAACATCAGTTTTACAGCTGGCATCCTTGGTTGTTGCCAAAGTAACCCAAAGATGTTTGACCCAAAAACTATGAAAAGAGTACTATGTTATTTGTAAAAAGTTAAAGACTATATTCTTGCCTGTAGAAAAACTGATATTTTAAAAGTAATTGGATATTCAAACTATAATTTTGTGAGTTTGCTCCGATGATATAAAATATAGTTATGGTTATGTATTTTGCAATCTAGTAGAGTTATTTAATGGAAATGTATTAAACAAATCTCTCACTGCTTCATATGTAATAAAGGCTGAGTTTGTGGTATACTTTGAGATCAAAGTGTATGGTATTTGACTAAAGAAACTTAACTTAGGACTTGGAATTGTCGACTTTATAGCCAAGCTGATAAGAATGTATGATAAGAATTTCTCAGAGTATTTTTCTCCGAATGATGAGTATTTAACGAGATTTTAAATACCTAAGTGTTAAGGAGAAAGTACAAAAAAAAAAAATATCCATATCAATGCTACTTTAAAGTACATGTGTCTTATGCTTATACCTATGATGTGAACATGTTAAAGAGATCATTGATATGCTGAGTGTTTTGTTATAGGATATTGAGAGATACCTATTATGGTTGTTTCTTTTGTCTTGGCTTTCCACTTTATATGTACATTGAATGGTGTTGAGGGATGATGACAAAATAACATCTACAATGGACATGAATTGGAACACAAGGCATAACAATATTAGTCTTAATTGTTCTGATTAAAAATTACATTAAATTAAGTTATTAGTGTTGTGGTACATGGAAGGGAATTTGTTGGTTATATAACATAGAACCAACATGACTTACATTAGTAGCTAATTTGACATTGATAGTATGGAACTCATGTAATGTATTTTAGAGTTAGGAAAGTTTTTTGGAAATGAATGTGTGACGCCCCCAAATCCCCACATACGGACACGGGGAAATCGAGACGTCCGGATGATGACAACACGGGTCACCACCCTAGCGACGAGTGCCGAGTGTATGTAAAAGCAACAAATGTGCACGAAGAAAAATGCAGCGGATAGCAAAGTCATAAACTAAGTACCAGAATTTTTCTTAATTTAATACAAAACTATTCAAAATATACATAATAAAATATTACAAATCACAGATATAGTTTCAAAGTCAATTACAAAGTATAACTCCAACTCAGAACTCCAGCAGAGCCACATCCTCGGGCTCAGCCTCCTCCTCTTCCTTGAATTCTGCACCAAAATCTACGGTACCAAAAATGGTGCCGCAGGTAAGTAAGATCCAAACACCACTAGATAAAAACATATAAAACTCAAACAATATGCATGAAAGAAAAGCCAATGCACATGACCCGTAAAACCATATTTTTCCACATACGCCAAAATCCCATTTGGCCCAAAAACATTACCATTAAAACTATTCCTTGTCATTATCCCAGATAATGGCCCAAAACAGAAATCACCATTTTCCCAGAAAATGGATCACATAGCCTCAAACCAAACCTCGCCATTTTCCCAGAAAACGGCCTGTAACCAAAACCATAAAACAGATCTAATTATGCATGCACCATGATCTCCCCTAGGGATCATCCGCACACTCTGGCTCTGTGACACACCGCAGTAACGTCTATGCGTGTGACACCTAAACGAGCGATGCCCAGTACTCGCGCCCAGCGTGCTCCTGGCGAGACCATCCTCTGGTCCCCGCCACTCTAGGGACCACAGAGTCGACATGACAACGTTACCGTATCGTGTAATCTAGTTGTCGCCCTGCGACAACCCAGGGAATGTCACTCAGTATTATCCACTCCCGAGTGACTAGAGGAGCACCACCGAGATAATACTCCATGCCGGCTTGGGGTCATGATACACACGCACCCGAAGATCCATTTACACCAATAAAACAGGATTTTCTCAATTAAATAAAAAGCACGTGCATGCACCATGTAAATGCAACCACAAGGCACAAACCAACCAACCAATCACAAAAACAACCAAACCAAGCAACTTCGTCCTCAATCCTTCCGACCCCCGAACTCCTCGGCCTCAGTCCAGAATCAACCAACCAACAGAAAATATTTATTGTAAGATAAAAATATATTTAAATCTAAAAGTAGAGTTTTGAAAATACTTACAACATTATAACGTATTTTTCGAAAGCTCGCGGCGTTACAAACGGCGGAGAAAAAGTAACGTAACAGTGTATTTTACACTGTGGCCGTGGGTAATAAATTACTCACTTTCAAATGGGGACAAACCAAGACATGAAATTGATAAGAAATGGTCTAGGGATGTTTATGAAGCTAAAGGAAGTGAGGTTTGGCCGTGGATGGCGGTGGAAGAGCTTAAAGGGGCTGAATGGAGTTGAGCTCTTGGAAGCTGCTCCAGCAACGGATCAGGGCCAAAATTAGGTGGGTTAGGTTGGCAAGAGATAGAGGAAGAAGTTGTGAAGAGATGGTGGCCGGAGGTGGAACGACGGCGCCGGAAAAGCTCAAAAACTGTGTGGCTTGGAGGAGCTCGTGGGGGCTAACGGTGGCTCGGATGGAGGTGAAACTTGGTGGGGATGTTCACTGGTGGGAGGGGAAGAAAACTTGGTGGGTGGTGTTGGCCATGTTGTCGGTGAGCGGTAGTTCTGGGCTGAGAAAGCAACCAGCGACAAAGAGAGAATGGAGAGCTAGTGCCGTGACTTCCAGCCATGCGTGGCGGCTAACAGCTGCACGGATGGCCCTGAAAATTGGTGGGGGTGACCACCGGCTGGAGGGGGTTCGAATGGTGGGGGCGGTGTTGACCATGCCGGCCGGCGGCGGCAGGTCTGGGCGGTCAAAGGGTCGGCGACGGGAATGAGAAAAGGAAGCAGCAGCGCGCACGGGGAGAAGGAGGGAAAAGAAAGAAAGAAGAAAAAAGAAAAATAAGGAAAAGAAAAAGAAAAGGAAAGAGAAAAAGAAAAAGAAAAAGAAAAAGAAAAGAAAAGAGGGAGAAAGAAAATGAGGTCCAATCCTCACTTTTGGAGTCCAAAAACTGATCCGCCGAAAACGATATTAAAAACATAAAACAACTAAAATAAATTAAACACCACATCAAATAAAATAAAAATCAATTTAAAATACAATAATTTAAAATAAAAGAACCAATATATTAATTAAATTAAAAACACTCTTTCAATGAAAATACACGTAAAAACGGGTCATCACAGAATATGTGCAATATGGTTAATTTCTTATAAATAAACTCGTGAATGGAAAATGTTATTTTGGGGCATATAGGCCAAGTGGGAGAATGTAAGAGTTTTATTAAAACTCTATGTCCCACACACCCATATCCTAATGAGTTTAAACTAATTCAATTATTATCACTTAATTAATGAGTTATAGTGGGACACTTGGAGGTGAAGTTGCGAGCGTGAAGTTGCACTTGAAGGCATATGGGCCAACATAATTGTACTTCTAGCCATCGGGAAACATTTGGAGGTAAAGTTGCTAGGTTGATCATTCTTTCATAGTCACGTTAGATTCTTCATTAAGCTCAAATGGAGAGAGGTGCTTCTTTTAGTTGTTATTATTTTATTATCGTGGATTATAGAAAATTAAAGATCCAACATGGTTGGCGGCACATCATATTGTAGGGGTGGTAGGTAGTGTTAGTTGTTTGTGGAGGAAGAGGCTCACGGTGTGGAGACCATTGCTTCGTCTTCAATTCTCATGGTGCCACAGAGTGGGGCTTTCTCTGGTGGTTATTCCTAGCTTGGCTGTGTGGTGCCACCTCAGTTGGACTTCTAATTGGCAACATGAATGGGCTAGAGGGTGGCTTGTTGTTTGGAGGGGCTTGGTAGACCTAGCTGGCCATATATCATGGTGAGGGAGAGGAGGTCTGCTGCCGAGGGGAAATTCTTTGTGAAGGTTGTGTGTATAGTGTGGCAACCATAGGCTTAAGGTTGAAGATGAATACTTACGTGCATGAGGGAGGGCTTTTTATTTATTTATTTATTTTTTAAATAATGAGGGAGGGCTTTTATACACACGGGTTGCTCAATGTTTGTTTTTCATGGGTCTTGGGTTGGGTCCATTTCATGGGCCATGTATTCAATAAACTCCAATGGGCCTCGTCTCAAGCCCAAAATAAGTCCAACTCATCCGATAAATAATTTTGGAATTTGAAAAAAAATAAAAAGACTCTTGGCATAGTATCAAAATTAAAATGCGGCCCACCTCATCCATAAATAATAAATGGGCTTTAACTCCATTTGTAAGCCTAATAAAAAATTCTAAATCCTCCATAAAAATCTTGGGCCTATGGTCTAATCAAAATTACTCGTTAAATCTCAAATAGACTTAAGCCTTGGGCCACTTGCACTTGGTCCTTAGGGCTTTCTTAAAAGATTTTGCTCATGTGCTTAACCAAAATTACCCCAAAAATCTCACTTGAGGTTTTTCTAAGATATTGACCCATTAAACGTAAT
The DNA here is from genome assembly GCF_018687715.1 of Carya illinoinensis. Classification (NCBI taxonomy): domain Eukaryota; kingdom Viridiplantae; phylum Streptophyta; class Magnoliopsida; order Fagales; family Juglandaceae; genus Carya; species Carya illinoinensis. Next base: position 22,296,338 of record NC_056755.1, on the reverse strand, counting down.
CTAGGCCCAATATGATTTATTCATTCTTCATCTCATATTCTTTCGGATCAGGTCATTACAATCTCTTCTCCTATGTGAATTTCAAAGTCATATGCATTCAGGTCGGGTTGTGACATGGCATCGTGAAACCTTCTAGGATTTTTACGATATTCCTAAAACCTAAAGAAATTTATTCGTTCAATTTTTGGCAGGCTGTTATAGGCATCACTAGCACTGTGGATCCTCATTGGGTATATTACCAAAGGTTGAGGGCGCCACAAACCACATATGTAATACCCAAAGCATTAAATGTGATGACCCGCTTTTGAGTGTATTTTCACTGAAATGGTTGTTTTTATTTTAATTAATATATTAGTTTATTATTTTAATTTATTTGCATTTTAAAATTGATTTTTTTTAATTTAATTGATGTTGTGTTTTATTTCTTTTAGTTGTTTTGTGGTTTTTAATCTCGTTTCGGCGGTTTAGTTTTGTTTTCCGGAATGAGGATTAGACCTCATCTTTTTCCCTACACCTCTTTTCCTTTTTCCTTTTCTTTTTCCTTTTTCTCTTTTTTCTTCTTTCTTTTTCCTTTCTTTTTCTCTTTTTTTCTTTCTTTTCTTTTTTTTTTCTCTCTCCCCGCGTCGACCCCCCCGGTCTCTCTCTCTCTTCTCTCTCTCTCACGCCGGAAAGCTTCAACCCCTCGAACCGCCGCCGTCCAGCCACCGTGCTGCTCACCGCCGGTACCGTTCGACTCCCCTCCCTCCAACGCACCTTCCCACCAAAACCCATCCCCATCCGGCCGGCCGTTTGGCCGGAAAAGCCCTTCAAAGCCCGCACGGGTTTTGCTCCGATCCGCCGCCGTTGCTCCACCTCCGACCACCATTTCTTCACCACTTCATCACCGGTCCCTTCCCGTCCTAACCCACCTATTTTCGGCCTCCAACAACCACCGGAACAGCTTCTACGAGCTAGCTTTCCTTTTTGGAAAATCCGGCCTCCCACCGCCATTTCTGCCGCCACCCACGGCCAACCACCACTTCTAATAGCTTCACAATCAGCCCTAGACCATTCCCTATCAATCCCAAGCCCTAGTTTGTCCCCGTTCAAAAGTGGGTTTTTCACAACCCACGGCCACAGTGAATTTTCACTGTGACGTTGCTTTTTCTCCGCCGTTTGCAACGCCGCATGTTTTCTAAAATTGCCATATAGCGTAGTAAGTATTTTCCTTTTCAGATTTAAATATATATTGCTCTTTCAATAATTTATCTGCTGGTTGGTTGATTCCGAACTGAGTCCGAGGAGTTTGGGGGTCGGATGGATGGAGGACGGAGTTACTTGTTTTATTGATTTATGTTGGTTAGTTATTTTTGTGCATTGATATGGCATTGCATGGTGCAAGCACGTGTGTTTGTGAAATAGTGTGAAAAGCCTGTGTATTGGCGTAAGCGGTCTTACGGGTGCGTGTGTATCACGACCCCAAGCCGGGATGGGGTATTATCTCGGTGGAGCTCCTCTGGTCACTCGGGAGCGGAATAAACTGAGTGATGTCCCCTGGGTTGTCGCTAGACGACGGGAGCGGGGGCTAGGGGTTGCTTGGCTACGAACGCGCCGGGCGCGGAACCGTGCATCGCTCTACGCACCGACTCTGTGGGCCTTCGCTGGTGAGGGCTAGAGGATGCTTGGCTACGAACACGCGGGGCATGGAACTGGGCATCGCTCGTTAGGTGTCACATGCGTAGTGGTACTCTGCGGTGTGGTACTGGAGCCAGAGTGTGCGAATGACCCCTAGGGGAGGTCATGGTGCATACGGATAAAATGGATTCTGGTTTGAGTCGGATAAAGGCCAAATGTGACTTTTGGCGTGTTTTTGGGCCAAATGGGTTTTGTTGGCGTGTGTGGGAAAATTATGTTTTATGGGTTTTGTGCATTGGGCATGTTTCATGCATATTGTTTGAGTTCTATGTGTTTTTATCTGGTAGTGTTTGGGTTTTACTTATCTGCGGTACCATTTTTGGTTCCGTAGCTTTTGGTGCAGAGTTTGAGGATGAAGAGGAGGAGGCTAAGCCCGAGGATGCGGCTCCGCTGGGTTGCTGATGCTATGCTTTATATTTGGTTTAAAACTGTATTTGTGTTTTTGTAATATTTTATTTATGTATGTTTTAAACAGCTTGTATTACGTTAAGAAAAATTCTGGTACTTAGTTATGACTTTCGTTATCCGCTTCGTGTTTCTTTGTGCACATATGTTGCCTTTGCACACACTTGACACCCGTCGATAGGATGGTGACCCGGGTTGTCACCATCCGGACGTCTTAATTTCCCCGTGTTCAGGCGTGGGGATTTGGGGGCGTCACATTAAACACTCACTTAGGAATTTAAGTAATATTTTCAAAATTGAGGTTTATGCAACCATAGATATAAAGTATAAGAATATTAGACCAACATTTGATAACAATTAAAATTAGTTTGTGTTGCATTTTTTAGCAAGTTGTTTATATTATTAAAACCTAATGCATTTCTTTTTTTATCTAAAGAAAGTAGATCTCATTTCTATTTTATTATTTTTATATCTAGATATTTATGTTATTTTAGTATTTTTATATTCACAATTTTTTAATAGAAAAAAAGGATGACTAAAATTAGTCCAAACTATATATATATATACTATATTTTGGCTATCAGTTATTTATTTTGCTAGAAAGTGATGATATTTTGTTTTCCACATAAAAATAAATATCATATTTCATATTATAATATAGTATTTTATTAGAACAAAAAAGAAAGAAAGGTGGCGGCCGAAATGCTACCCAACCCATCAAATTTTTTTATACTCGTTAACATTATCTTATGTAAACATGACTCTTTTATATTTGTTCTATCTTTGGTATAATTCGGAAAGAAAATGAGTCCGTTAATACTTCTTGTATTTATTTTTATATACCTTTATTTGATCATGCCTTACTATAATTCAATATGAGAATGAGTTGACTAATAATTGTTGTATTTGTTGGTATCCACATTGTTGATGCAATGTCAAAGTATGTTTGTGGCGTGCCTCAATGACCTACAACCAAAAAGGAAAAACTTGAGGAACACAGTGGGGGATGCCTTTGATGGTCAAGTTAGCAAGAAGTTATACACTGAATATAATCAATGAATATATAAATCAATGGTACGTACCTTGTAAATTATTTATAAGGGTTGAGGTAGTCCACTATGATGAAACCTCTCCTTGAGCAAGAGTCTCAGTGCCCAACTGGGTGTGTTACGTCCTAGAGCATGATTAGGCGATTGATAGTGCCCATCGGAGTGGATATTTCGCTTGAACTTATGTTTATAGATTCATATCTTCTCGGGATACAGTTGGTTAGGTTTCCTTATTGATTATTCCTTTCTAAGGCTTGTCTTTATGAACTGATCCCATACAACGTGTTTGATGTAACTTAACCCTTTAATTAGCCTCTATCATGCGAGTCTCATATGATCGTAGCCTTTAGTAGTTCTTTCCTCTCCTACTAAACATATTTGCCCTAAATTCTTGTTGCATGTGTGTCGACAAGAGTCTCCTCTTTTTTATATTTCATTTTTCCTTCTTTTTTACTTTTTTCTCTTTCAAAGTCATTCATTTCAAATCTAATCCTTTTCTTCTCGACACGTGTCCTTCCCTTGTAGCATACATTCCCTCTATCTAACGATTCACCTATTAGCCCATGATTCATTTCATCATGTAGCGTGAAATATGTCGGCTCGTCTAACACATGTTTCCTCATATACTGTAGAATACATGTTTTGTATGGCGTGTTCTTTCTAATCTTGACACTTGGCATCCTTCCTTTGTCTTTAGCCACTATACCATTTGTCGTTCCACTTTCCCATAACTGTCACTGTCTTCTCCTCTTTAACCTCTATTGTTCGCTTTTCTTGCCCCAAGTGCCTTCTGCCTTCACATTCTTCCTGCCTACTTAAACACTCTTCCCTACCTTTGAATCTTTTCATTTACTTCACCCAAATGGCTCCTAGAACTCCTTCCAGCTAAGCTCCTTGGTCTTATTGCCACGTTGATCCTCAAATGGGTCCATAGATATTAACCCTTCTTGGCCTATCACCTTTGAGGGAAGCCGTTGGACCACCACCAATACTTAGGTGGAGTTGGACTCTGCATGGTTTTGGTACGATATCCTTAAATTGGTGAGGATCACCCTTCCTGACTCTTGCAGTGGCATTGTCTATTCTAAGGATGTTGCTAAGCATATCAAATTGTATATTAGCATGTTTCTAATGGGGTTAAGACTCCCTTTCTATCACCCAGTTCGCAACATTTTATACTTTTTGGCATGGTTCCTACCTAGCTCTTGCCCAATGCATGGAGGATCATGTTATCATCTTGCATTGTCTGGAGGCAGGCCTTAGAAACTGTAGGAAAGGAAAACCTTGACCTCACTACTCGTGATTTCTTCCATGTTCATCACATTAGACGACATGATGGGAACCAATGTAGCTTCTGCTCATAGACGGGCTATAAATCGTATGTTTGGAATCCTGTTATTCCCATGTCAAAAACTAGGCATTGTGAGGGTGAGCATCACAAGTTTCCATTGAGGACCTCATGGCATCCTATTCTGGATGACCGTGATTTTGAAGTTACTTCCACCATGGGAGAAACAAAGCTTTTGGATCTCATTTATTCATGGGTTAGGGAAAACCCAAACTCCGTTAATTCTACTATGATCCTCACTCGAGACAACATTGACTATTTCTTGGTGTCACTAGATCGGTTGCAAGTTGTAGGGCATCAAATGTCTAGTTCAATGGATCCAAGACCTTCTCTATCAAACCACAAAGGAATGAGGCCTTGCACTTAATTAAATCACTTCTACATGCTATTAACCACTCAGACTCATGTCATTACATCCTTATTTATTCTTTTATACATTAGTAATTTCATTGGGTGAAGAAAAATTAGATTTAGACTTGTTAGAAACCTAAACCCCAACCAAACCTCATTGAATTTCCAAATGAAAGCCCATTCAGTTAGGGCCCATTAAAGCCCAAAAAATTGCACCACCAAGAAAAGTCTTGTAGAGGAAGTTTTCCCCTACATAGTAACAGCCCGCTAAAAATTCAATTGTGAAATTTCTATTAACTTTAAGAACCTCGTGAAAACCCCATAAGTTTTCACGAATCCATTAATCGTATAGGTTTTTGTCTAACTACATAGTTAGTGTTATTATTTACTATGGTATCAGAAGTGTGTTTTTGATTATTGGAGATAGTTAGAAGTGTCAAAATGTATTATGGTTTATGCCATTAGACTCGGAGGGTTATTTAAAATCTTATGGCGTAATAACATTTTTTCATATTTTCGGACAAAATGTCTGTTCAAAACTGTAGATATTATTGGATAAAAAGAAATATCTTGAGGTAATTTTCATGAATATTATTGGGTAAAAATATTTTGAGTTGATTTTTATAGATATTATTAGATAAAAATATCTTAAGTTGATTTTTTGTAGATACTATTGGATAGAATATTATAAGATAATCTTTTATAGATATTTTGGTTAGGAGAAAACTACACTCAACTCTCAACTCCAGCCTCATCTCTTCCATATCTCATCCATAAGTATCTCCAGCCACCTCTCCCCACGAAATTATCTTCATTTACACTTTCCATTGAAAGAATACCAAACACTCTCTCTCGGACAGCTTTTAGGAGGTCTTTTGCACACCCATTTCGAAGCTTTTCTAAGTGTTTTATCATAAAGTCTCCTTCATATAAGTTGTTCCTTTTTGAGTCTAGTTTACATGGATATCTTATTTGCCCCATTTGAAGATTATTTGGTCAGTCAAATATTATGTAAACTATAGAAAGGTCATTCTGGGAGATAAACTGGAGAATATGTTATAGTTTGGAGTTTTTGACCAAGCTAATGGATAGATATTGGTCCGAAATTTTTATGGAGTATTGTTAACATGTATATGTGACTATTGGTTGAGGATTTTTGCATGATTAAAGGTTTTGATGAAAGATTTTCTTAGATTTAGAAACTTAGAAACTGGAAGAAGAAAAACAGTTTCTGTTTTGAGAAAGTTTAACTCTTTGGTGGTCTAAACCTATTCTAATGACTTTAATAATTTTATTGGAGGATCCTAAGTATCTTATATACATGTTATATTATTATTTTAAAGATATTTGATGTTAGTTTCAAAGATATGAAATTTTATGCAAAGAGATATTCAAATAAGCCAAAGTGTGGATATTCTTGGCTAAATTTATGTTTTGGTTAATTTCTAACCATGTGATCTTGAATTAGAAGCTTATATATGTTTTAGGACATCTTTTAAACCATGTGATGGTTTGGTTTGAAGATCATATATTTATAAGTCATAGATCAAGAGATTTATCAAAACTAGTTGAGGAAAAAGTTTCTGTTTTTGGACTAAGTGTAAAACCAAAAACTCCAAATGTTATTTTGTGATTTTGGTGACTTTAGTTTGATGATTTAAAGCATGGTTGATGTTAGGATGATATTATGAATATGTTAGAAGTAAGATTTGATTTTTGAAATTCTTGGAGATGTTTTGATTTAAGGTCAAAACTTGTGATTCAAGTGCTTGGATCTTTTTACAAAAAAGTTTGGTGTTAATTATTAGTTTTTTCTAAATGGATGTTTTAAGTATGGTTTTGAACTTAGGATTGGAAGATGTTTGTTGCAAAATTTTGGTTTAAGCATGAGTTTTGAAATTGGAAGGAATTGCAACAAAAATCAAGGGAAATGGCCTATGGATGTTTCGGCCATAGTGTGTTCTTCATAGTTGTGTTTTGTTTTAAATTTTTATGAGTTGATATTTAAGTTTAGGACAAAATTTACATGAGGAATGTAAATTTTGGAAACTTTTGGAGTTAGTATGCAAAATCCTTAAGTTATGGGTAAAACGGTCATTTTCCCACATGTAGAGAGTAAAATGAAAATTTTACTCTTTAAGTTAGTATTTTCCATATTTCAAATTATTAGTGATTTAGTTCTAACTTTTAGAATCACTAATTACAGTTCCTCGTGGTCGCACTTGAAGTTTTATAAGAAACGCGGAGATCGAGGTAAGTTAGCTTTTAACTTACTAGCAGTCTATTGTGTATGTGTGCTAAGTAAAGGAACTACAGTGTATGTATGTGTGTTATCATATATGTCATGCCATGCCAAGTTATCACGTAATTGTCTATTATACAGAATTTATTCTGTCATCAATTTTTATCTGTTACATAATATATTCTGTAATGTATTACTGTACATTACAAGTACGTCATGCTAAGTATGCCATCTATTACATGTATGTCAAGTCATGTAATATTCACTGTTGCAATTATGTCATGTTAAATATGTTGTCTATTATATGTTATGCCATATTACGAAATGTTTATATCTCAAGTTGGTCATGTATTTCAAGTTATGTTTAAATCACGTTATGTTACGTCAGGGCTCCAGTCCTTTCGTATTCCAGTCACGTTTCATCTTGAGTACATTCAGTTTGTGTAGAATACATGGGGCCACAACAACTGTGGAGTATGTATTTAACTGCATTGTGATGTGTAAAATACATGGGGCCACAACAACTGTGAAATATGTATTTACACGTAGAATACATGGGGCCACAACAACTGTGGAGTATGTATTTTTCATGTTAAGTCAAGTTTGTGTAGAATACATGGGGCCACAACAACTGTGGAGTATGTATTTAGACGTAGAATACATGGGGCCACAACAACTGTGGAGTATGTATTTTTCATGTTAAGTCAAGTTTGTGTAGAATACATGGGGCCACAACAACTGTGGAGTATGTATTTTTCATGTTAAGTCAAGTTTGTGTAAAATACATGAGGCCACAACAACTATGGAGTATGTATTTACACGTAGAATACATGGGGCCACAACAACTGTGGAGTATGTATTTTTCATGTTAAGTCAAGTTTCAGATCAAGTTCATGTCAAGTCAAGATCAGTTCATGTTTCAATTTAAGTTATGTCAATTATGCTATGTTGTACGCCAAGTTATGCTTTAATTATTTATGAATTTGATTATGCATTTATACTTTTACTGTCATGCATGCATCATTAGCTTGTGTGGAAGTTTTTTGTTAACTTACTGAGATTTGTAATCAAATCTCACCTTGGTAGTTCCAACTACCATTCCCCCCGAATGGTAGATCTAGTTACAGGACCTGAAGGAGAATCAGGAGCTGATCAACTAGACACAGTTGACTAAGCGACGGTGCGACATCAATGTTAATATAGTAATTAACGTAAATTACTACTTGTACGATTGAGTTTCATCTCTAGTACTTTTTGGATCATAACCATTTTGGACTAGTGTTGTGATCTTAGTTGTTCAATGGGTTTTTATGTATGAAATATGTTTTAAGCATTTGGGATATTTTCAATTTGGTGCATAGTATTGCTAAAGAAAAAAATTTATCCGCTGCAAATATTGCATATTGTTAGATGCATGTTAGGAACATTGCATCTTATATGTCATGAACGGGAGTAGGTAACCTTGTGTTGCATGTCTCGACGCTTCAAATGTCCGTCCAATCCCAAACGGAATTGAGGGCGTCACACTATGGATGTCCTTTTACTGTCCAAGTTAGCTCCAATTAGTGTTTGATGAGAAGGTCAAAAGTCACCTGACCACCTCTTTGTGACATCCCGAATTTTTTGCTAAGTTCTCGTTTGTAATGCTTTTGGATATTGTTTATTTAATATTGCTATCGGCTAGGTGTTGGAAGAGTTCTTTAGGCCACTTTTTATTTTTTTTGTTGGATTTAGATCTTAGAGTGTTGATTATACCTAAAGAATAACGCGATTGTGATGACCCGCTTTTAAGTGTATTTTCGCTGAAATAATTGTTTTTATTTTAATTAATATATCAGATATTTTATTTTATTTTATTTGCGTTTTTAAAGTCGGTTTTTAATTTATTTTAATTTATTTGAGGTTGTGTTTTATTTCTTTTAGTTGTTTTTGTGGTTTTAATCTTTTTGGCGGTTTGTTTCTTTTTCCCGGAGTGAGGACTGGACCTCATTTCTTTTCGCATCTTTTTTCTTTTTCTCTTTTTCCTTTTCTCTTTTTCCCTTCTTTTCTTTTTTCTTCTTTTTCTTTTTTCTCTTTCTTTTCTCTCTCCTCTCTCCCGCTCGACCCGGTCACCCCCCCCGTGCTCTCTCTCTCTTCTCTCTCTCTCCCTACGCCGGCGTCACCTTCCCTAAGCCCTACCGCCGCCGTCCGGCCACCGTTCGGCCTCCCACCGGTCCCATTCTCTTCCTCTCCTTCCGGTCTACCTTCCCTCCAAAACCCACCCCCAACCGGCCGGCCATTTGGCCGGAAAAAGCTTCCAAAGGGCGCACGGATTTTGCTCCGATCCGCCGCCGTCGCTCCACCTCCGGCCACCATTTCTTCACCACTTCATCACCGACTCCTTGCCGTCCTAACCCACCTATTTCCGGCCTCCAACGACCACCGGAACAGCTCCTACGAGCTTAGTTTCCGTTTTGGGTAATCCGGCCATTTCCGGCCATTCCGCCGCCACCCACGGCCGTCCGTCACTTCCAATAGCTTCACAACCACCTCTAGACCATTCCCTATCAATCCCGTGTCCTAGTTTGTCCCCGTTCAAAAGTGGGTTTTTCGGACCCACGGCCACAGTGAAATTTCACTGTGACGTTGCTGTTTTTCCGCCGTTTGCAACGCCTCGTGTTTTCTAAAATTGCCGTATAGCGCTGTAAGTATTTTCCAAACCCTATTTTCAGATTTAAATATATATTGCTCATTCAATTTATTTATTATCTGTTGTTGGTTGTTGATTCCGGACTGAGTCCGAGGAGTTTCGGGGGTCGGATGGATGGAGGACGGAGTTGCTTGTTTATTTGATTTATGATTGTTGGATTATTTTATTGTGCATTGTTATGGCATTACATGGTGCATGCACGTGTGTTGTGGGTTTATGAGAAAAGCCTGTGTTTTGGGCGTGAGTGTGTTGCGGGTGCGTGGGTATCACGAGCCCAAGCCGGGATGGGTTATTATCTCGGTGGAGCTCCTCTGGTCACTCGGGAGCGGAATAAACTGAGTGATGTCCCCTGAGTTATCGAAAGCGATAATGGGAGCGGGACTAGGGGGTGCTTGGCTACGAACGCGCCGGGCGCGGAACCGGGCATCGGCCTACTCACCGACTCCGTGGCCCTTCGCTGGCGAGGGCTAGAGGATGCTTGGCTACGCACGCGCGGGGCGCGGAACTGGGCATCGCTCGTTGGGTGTCACATGCGTGGCGGTACTCTGCGGTGTGACACTGGAGCCAGGGTGTGCGGATGACCCCTAGGGGAGGTCATGGTGCATACGGTTAAAATTGGATAATGGTTTGAGATGTCAAATGTGTCTTTTGGCGTGCGTGGAAAACTTGTGTTTTACGGGTTTGTGCATTGGGCATGTTTCATGCATCTTGTTTGAGTTATATGTGTTTTTATCTGGTAGTGTTTGGGTTTTACTTACCTGCGGTACCATTCGTGGTTCCGTAGCTTTTGGTGCAGGAGATGAAGTTGAGGAGGAAGAGGCTGAGCCCGAGGATGCGGCTCCGCCGGGTTGCTGATGTTATCTTTTTATTTGTTTAAAACTGTATTTGTGGTATATGTAATATTTTATCTATGTACGTTTTAAACAGCTTGTATTATGTTAAGAAAAATTCTGGTACTTAGTTATGACTTTCTTATCCGCTGCGTGTTTCTCTGCACACTTTTGCTGCCTTGCACACACTTGGCACCCGACGATAGGATGGTGATCCGGGTTGTCACCATCCGGACGTCTCGAATTCCCCGTGTTCGGGCGTGGGGATTTTGGGGGCGTCACAGGTGGTATCAGAGCCGTTTGGCTCTGGGTAAAACCACATGTCCCGTAGGTAGTACCAGAATGTTTTTAAAGTTGTGTTTTAAAATTATGTTAAGTATAGTTGTTTTATTTGTTTTATTTGTTTATGTTTGTTTGCTTGTTTTATTTAGTTATGTTTTGGCATGCTGGTTCCTTTTATTTCTCGCTGCGTGGTGCTGTTTTTGTTTTGTTGGTTTTATGATGGTTTTTGGTTGTTTTCTTAAAGGAGGGTCAGGAGTGGTGTTGTGACAGAATTATGGGGAGACCAGGTAGACCAAGGAAAAATACTCAGGAACCGCAAGACAATACATCCAGGGATGACTCCATAGCCGAAGCAATTCGGCAGATGACGGAGTTCATGCAACAGAATATTAGGCCACAACAGGCAGGGCCTTGGCCACCACAAGGACCTTGGCCACCACAAGGGGGTCCTTGGCCACCATCAGGAGGGCCTTATCCACCATCAGGAGGGCCCTATCCACCGTCAGGAGAGCCTTGTCCGCCACAGGGAATGTATTGGCCACAACCAGGAGGTCCCTGGCCATATCAGGGAGGGCCTTGGATGTATCAAGGAGGGTCCAGTAGCACGGTGCAAGCTGGGTGCACCTATGAGCGCTTCTTGGCGCATAGGACTCCACACTTCAATGGGAATGAGGATCCACTTCAGGCTGGGAAATGGATCAAAGATTTGGAGAAGACTTTTGAGGTGAGTGGGTGCACTGAAGCACAACAAGTACTCTATGCCAGCTACCTCTTACAAGGTATCGCTTCTGATTGGTGGGATACCAGGAGGGTGATGTTGGAAGCTGAACTGGGATCTTTCGCTGCGGTGACCTGGCAGCGTTTCAAGAAGGAATTCAATGACCGCTTCTTTCCCGCATCGGTAAGGAAGCAAAAGGCAAGAGAATTCTCTAATCTGGTGCAAGGGGGCGCAACAGTGGAACAATACGCCCGGAGGTTCATAGAACTGGAGCGGTTTGCTCCTCATCTTGTTGCCACAGAGGAGCTGCGAGCTGAGCGTTTTCAGGAGGGACTACGCCCTGATATACGCCGTTTGGTGGTCAGTCATCGGATATCCACTTTTCAGGAGTTAGTGGATGTGGCCACCCTTATAGAGCGGGAAAATAATCTGTGTATGGGATCCCCTTCAGGACAAAAGAGGCGGAGTTTTTCTGGTGAAGGAAGTAGCTCGGGTTCGCCTCAGAAGTTTGTTCAGCGGACTGGAACCCGATCTCAAGCATCCTCCAGTGTTCGCATGGGAGGACGTATGCCTGTTTGTGGGGTTTGTAATAGAGCTCATGAGGGCGAGTGTCGCACGAGTAGCGGACCCCAGTGTTATCGGTGCGGTCAAGTGGGACATATAGTTCGGGATTGCCCCGTCAGAGCTCAAGGAAGCCGTGGAGGTAGACACGGTGGAAGAACCAACCCGAGACAAGCAGTGCAAGCCCGGGTTTATGCTGTCACGCCCGGAGAGGTGGACGATGAGGCACCAGCGACCCATGATGCTGGAGTAATCACAGGTATGGATTAATTTAATCTTTTAAGTTGGATTTATTTTTGGTATATTTGGTTTCTTCGTTGTTTTTTTTGGATTTCATGGGTTGTGTGTTTGGTTCAGGAAGAGTCCGTTTGTATGAGTTTTATGCTTGTACCTTGTTTGATTCTGGTGCTTCACGATCGTTTGTGTCTTCCACATTTGCTCGGGTGTGTAACTTGGTCACGGAACCGTTGCCGAAGGCTATGGTAGTGGCGCTACCCGATGGCGAGATGGTGTGGTGTTCCAAGGTTGCTTTGGGATGCCCGTTAAATTTTGAGGGAAGATTTTTGGATGCCGATCTGGTGGTATTCAAGCTGTTGGGTTTTGATATCATCCTCGGGATGGATTGGCTATACCGATATTCTGCGACTATTAATTGCAGAAGTCGGACAATTAGCTTTCAACTTCCGGATGGTGATTGTCTGGAATTTGCGGGGAGTAGATTAAAAGAAAAGCCGATGATTATATCGGCGATACAGGCAAGAAGAGAGATTGCATGGGGAGCGGATGCATTCTTGGTCCAGATGGTGTCCACGCCGTCTGAGAAGAAGTCCTTGGCAGACATTCCAGTTGTGGAAGAGTTTCCCGATGTGTTTGTGGATGACTTGCCCGGACTACCCCCCGTGCGAGAGATGGAGTTTGTTATAGACTTGGAACCTGGAGCGGCTCCTCTGCATAAGGCTCCTTACCGCATGGCACCGGCTGAATTGAAAGAGTTGAAGACTCAGTTGCAAGAATTAGTAGAGAAGGGGTTTATTCAGCCTAGTACGTCGCCGTGGGGTGCTCCAGTTTTATTTGTTAAAAAGAAAGATGGAACCCTTCGTATGTGCATTGACTATAGGGAGTTGAACAAGGTGACCATCAAAAATAAATACCCTCTCCCGCGGATTGATGACTTGTTTGACCAACTTCAAGGAGCAGCGGTGTTCTCTAAAATTGATCTGAGGTCAGGATACTACCAGCTGAGAATCAGAGAGCAGGATGTGCCGAAAACTGCCTTCAGGTCGAGGTATGGACACTATGAATTTAAGGTGATGCCGTTTGGGCTAGCTAATGCTCCTGCCGCTTTCATGGATTTAATGAATCGGGTGTTCCAACCTTATCTGGATTCCTTTGTGGTAGTATTTATTGATGATATACTGATTTATTCCCGAGATATTGAAGAGCATGTGTATCATCTTAGTTTGGTACTTGAGAAATTGAGAGAACACCAGTTGTACGCCAAGCTCAGCAAGTGTGAGTTCTGGTTGGAAGAAGTTAAATTTCTTGGGCATGTAATTTCCCAGGGTGGAGTGGCAGTTGATCCCAGTAAGGTAGAAGCCATTTTGTCATGGCCACGCCCAACTACAGTACGCGAGATCAGGAGTTTCTTGGGGCTCGCCGGTTACTACCGAAGGTTTGTAGAGGGTTTTGCTCGCTTATCCGGACCTCTCACAGCTTTGACTCGGAAGAATACAGAATTTGTTTGGTCAGAGAAATGTGAGAGAAGCTTCCAGGAATTGAAGAACAGGCTGACGACGGCACCAGTGTTAGCACTCCCAGAACCGCATAAGCCGTTTGTAGTCTTCAGTGATGCGTCTAAGTTCGGTTTGGGTTGTGTCCTTATGCAGCAAGGACGGGTTGTAGCCTATGCATCTCGTCAGCTTAAGGACCATGAGAAGAATTATCCGACGCATGATCTAGAGTTGGCTGCGATTGTTTTTGCACTCAAGATCTGGCGGCATTTCTTGTATGGGGAAGCTTGTGAGGTATTTACTGATCATAAGAGCTTGAAGCATTTGTTTTCCCAGAAAAAATTTGAATATGAGGCAGAGGCGTTGGCTAGAGCTAATCAGTGACTATCAGTGTGAGATCAAGTACCACCCGGGGAAGGCTAACATAGTTGCTGATGCTTTGAGCCGGAAGTCTCATTTGGAGGATGAAGCCGAACCGTCAGAAATGGATTCGTTACTTTATGGGATGAGAAGGCTCCTTATAGAGAGTTCGCAGCAAGTAGAGATTTTGTCTTCGGTTCTGGACATTCGGGTAATAGATTTTGAAGAATTGAAAGCTCTCCAAAGAAAGGATCAGAAGCTGCTGAACATCAGGAAAAGAGTCCGAAAATCTCGAGGGCCGTTGCACTATAGCATGGATAGTGATGGAATACTTCGGTTCCGAGATCGCAGAGTGATCCCAAAGGACTCAGATTTCAAGGAACGGATCATGGCGGAAGCTCATGCGGCCCCGTATTCAGTTCATCCCGGCAGTACAAAGATGTATCGAGACTTGAAGAAAAATTACTGGTGGGATGGAATGAAGAAGGACGTTGCCTTATATGTGGAGAAATGCCACACGTGTCGTCAGGTAAAGGCCGAGCATCAGAGACCTGCAGGTATGCTCCAACCCCTCCCTATTCCTGAGTGGAAGTGGGATGACATCACGATGGATTTCGTAGTGGGTTTGCCGAGAACACCTAGTGGGAAGAATTCTGTTTGGGTGATTGTGGACCGGTTAACGAAGAGTGCTCATTTTCTGCCTGTTAACAACACCGACTCTTTGGGTAAGTTGACCCGTTTGTATGTCAAAGAGATAGTTCGGCTACATGGCATTCCAAAGACTATAGTGTCGGATCGAGACCCGAGGTTCACATCGCAGTTCTGGAAGAGTTTGCAGGCAGCTTTGGGTACTAAGTTGAAGTTCAGTACTGCTTATCACCCGCAGACAGATGGCCAGTCAGAGCGCACCATCCAGACTCTGGAAGACATGTTGCGAGCTTGTGCCCTGGAATTCCAAGGGAGTTGGGAAAATCATTTGCCTCTCATTGAGTTTGCCTACAATAACAGCTACCATGCGACCATTCAGATGGCTCCCTATGAAGCTCTTTATGGAAGAAAGTGTAGGTCGCCCTTGTGTTGGGATGAAGTTGGGGAGAGTAGGGTAATTGGACCCGAAATAATTCAGGAAATGCAAAGCCAAGTCCGGATCATCAGAGAAAAAATGGCGGCAGCTCAGAGTCGCCAGAAAAGCTACGCTGATACCAGGAGGAGAGAATTGTCATTTGAAATTGGTGATTGGGTTTATCTTAAAGTCTCTCCCATGAGAGGTGTTAAGCGTTTTGGTAAGAAAAGGAAACTAGATCCGAGGTACGTCGGCCCTTTTCAGATTCTGGAGAGAGTAGGGTCCGTCGCCTATAGAGTTGCTTTGCCGGATTATTTTGGGGATGTTCATGATGTCTTCCACGTATCATCCCTGAAGAAGAGCTTTGGGCAGCAAGAGCCACGTTTCGTTGACCCAGCAGGTATTCAGTTGCAACCGGATCTCACTTACGAGGTTGTTCCATCGCAGATTTTGGATTGGAAGGAGCAACAATTGAGGTCCAAGACGATACCGTTGGTTAAAGTGGCTTGGGGAGATCCGTTAGCTCAAGACTTCTCTTGGGAGCGAGCAGCGGACATGAGGGAGCTATATCCATATTTGTTTGAATGATGAAGGTATGTAATTTTAATCTTGGTCTCAGTTGGTTCATGTGCGTTTGTGTGGTTTGGTTTAAGTTGGTGGTGATCTTGCAATTTCGAGGACGAAATTGTTTTTAAGGAGGGGAGGATGTGATGACCCGCTTTTAAGTGTATTTTCGCTGAAATAATTGTTTTTATTTTAATTAATATATCAGATATTTTATTTTATTTTATTTGCGTTTTTAAAGTCGGTTTTTAATTTATTTTAATTTATTTGAGGTTGTGTTTTATTTCTTTTAGTTGTTTTTGTGGTTTTAATCTTTTTGGCGGTTTGTTTCTTTTTCCCGGAGTGAGGACTGGACCTCATTTCTTTTCGCATCTTTTTTCTTTTTCTCTTTTTCCTTTTTTCTTTTTCCCTTCTTTTCTTTTTTCTTCTTTTTCTTTTTTCTCTTTCTTTTCTCTCTCCTCTCTCCCGCTCGACCCGGTCACCCCCCCCCGTGCTCTCTCTCTCTTCTCTCTCTCTCCCTACGCCGGCGTCACCTTCCCTAAGCCCTACCGCCGCCGTCCGGCCACCGTTCGGCCTCCCACCGGTCCCATTCTCTTCCTCTCCTTCCGGTCTACCTTCCCTCCAAAACCCACCCCCAACCGGCCGGCCATTTGGCCGGAAAAAGCTTCCAAAGGGCGCACGGATTTTGCTCCGATCCGCCGCCGTCGCTCCACCTCCGGCCACCATTTCTTCACCACTTCATCACCGACTCCTTGCCGTCCTAACCCACCTATTTCCGGCCTCCAACGACCACCGGAACAGCTCCTACGAGCTTAGTTTCCGTTTTGGGTAATCCGGCCATTTCCGGCCATTCCGCCGCCACCCACGGCCGTCCGTCACTTCCAATAGCTTCACAACCACCTCTAGACCATTCCCTATCAATCCCATGTCCTAGTTTGTCCCCGTTCAAAAGTGGGTTTTTCGGACCCACGGCCACAGTGAAATTTCACTGTGACGTTGCTGTTTTTCCGCCGTTTGCAACGCCTCGTGTTTTCTAAAATTGCCGTATAGCGCTGTAAGTATTTTCCAAACCCTATTTTCAGATTTAAATATATATTGCTCATTCAATTTATTTATTATCTGTTGTTGGTTGTTGATTCCGGACTGAGTCCGAGGAGTTTCGGGAGTCGGATGGATGGAGGACGGAGTTGCTTGTTTATTTGATTTATGATTGTTGGATTATTTTATTGTGCATTGTTATGGCATTACATGGTGCATGCACGTGTGTTGTGGGTTTATGAGAAAAGCCTGTGTTTTGGGCGTGAGTGTGTTGCGGGTGCGTGGGTATCACGAGCCCAAGCCGGGATGGGTTATTATCTCGGTGGAGCTCCTCTGGTCACTCGGGAGCGGAATAAACTGAGTGATGTCCCCTGAGTTATCGAAAGCGATAATGGGAGCGGGACTAGGGGGTGCTTGGCTACGAACGCGCCGGGCGCGGAACCGGGCATCGGCCTACTCACCGACTCCGTGGCCCTTCGCTGGCGAGGGCTAGAGGATGCTTGGCTACGCACGCGCGGGGCGCGGAACTGGGCATCGCTCGTTGGGTGTCACATGCGTGGCGGTACTCTGCGGTGTGACACTGGAGCCAGGGTGTGCGGATGACCCCTAGGGGAGGTCATGGTGCATACGGTTAAAATTGGATAATGGTTTGAGATGTCAAATGTGTCTTTTGGCGTGCGTGGAAAACTTGTGTTTTACGGGTTTGTGCATTGGGCATGTTTCATGCATCTTGTTTGAGTTATATGTGTTTTTATCTGGTAGTGTTTGGGTTTTACTTACCTGCGGTACCATTCGTGGTTCCGTAGCTTTTGGTGCAGGAGATGAAGTTGAGGAGGAAGAGGCTGAGCCCGAGGATGCGGCTCCGCCGGGTTGCTGATGTTATCTTTTTATTTGTTTAAAACTGTATTTGTGGTATATGTAATATTTTATCTATGTACGTTTTAAACAGCTTGTATTATGTTAAGAAAAATTCTGGTACTTAGTTATGACTTTCTTATCCGCTGCGTGTTTCTCTGCACACTTTTGCTGCCTTGCACACACTTGGCACCCGACGATAGGATGGTGATCCGGGTTGTCACCATCCGGACGTCTCGAATTCCCCGTGTTCGGGCGTGGGGATTTTGGGGGCGTCACAGCGATAATTGTAGCACAGCTTTGGAGTGTCAGTTTCACAGGAAGACAAATTAAAAGAATAGCAGAATGAACAAAGAAACTAAAGAAAAATATTAAATGATTAATAGAGAACAAAAATTAATTTTAAATACAAATTAAAATGAAGGAAAGTTACTAATAGAAAAGGTACTCAAATCAAACGAACAGTAGAGTGTCGAGAATTCCTTACAAAAATCCTGTATTTTAATTATTCTTAATTCATTGAATAATTCAATTGGGAACTCAATTCCCGAAATTTCCAATCGGAATGTATAGATTTATAAACCAAAATTAAACCAAATGTAATCCTTTGAAAATCATTCACTATTTTTAAAATACGTAAATTATTATCCCTATTGAGAAAATCTAATAACAACAATATACTCAGAGAGTGATATTGCAGCAAAGAACTAAATCAATATAAATAAATAATTGATCCAAACATAACCAAAGAACTAATCCATTCAATAGAAAAAGCATAACTGAATCCATAAACAGAATAAATTATATGATTATTTGAAGAAGAAAATATCAACGATAAATTGAGAATGATAAAACAAAAGAGTTTTAGTAATTGAAAATCAAATACATAAATTAAAAATAAATTAAAAATATCATCTAATGTGCAAGTTCATCCCTACCTCTACTTGAGAATTTAGTTACCCATAAATATAATGGACAACAAAAATTTTCAGAAAAAGATAAAGCAAACGGCGGCTATGAAAGTGATTTTCTCCTCTATTCAAATCTACCTCTTGTGCCTCTTCTCTCTCTCTATTTTGTGATACTGATATGCGTATATAGAGTAGGAAAGAAACTCTAATGTCGTCATAATTCCCACATAAAACAATCGCCAAAATTTTAGGACTAATATTGGCAACTACATATGCACTTCAGGATTTCTAATTTGGAAATAATTATTAGAAACAAATTATATCCCTTTAAGATAGCTTTCTAATATATCAAGAATTGTATCAATCCGATATGTGAGTAGAAAGTTACAGCCAAAATATTAAAGTATGTCTAGACTGTCTCCTAACAAATTTTGGATTTGGACTTCTTGCAGTTTCCTTTTGTGATTTTTTTTTCTTTTTTTTTTCTTGATCCAAATTTCTCTCAAACCCCATGAAAGTCCTCATTTGAATTTGAATGGTTTTTGACTTACCCTTTTATAAACTTTGAAATTAAACATAAAAAATTGTTTAAGAGTATTCTAACGTAAATAGAAACTCAATTCAAGAATACATATTAATTCTTATCATTTTTATTCACATTTTAGCATCTTAATGTAATAATATGGTATTTAGAATGCACTTTTGCACACTTATCAAGTGTAAAGCTAGAGAGCACACAAGAGGGAGATTGAAGAAATAGGCCCATGGAATTTGACCCTTTGAGGAATTAGAATTTTGGAAGCCCAAAGTTGGTCCCTAAGGGTGGTGGAGGTGCCATTTGGCATGAGAAGATCTTTTTGGTTTTTCTAGAAACTCATCATTTGAAACATAGGAAAGTAGTAATGCATGACACTTGTCCTGCATGCATAGAGGTTCTAGAAGGTGAGTTGATGGAGGCAAAGAGAGAGGATTCAGCTACATAGGGAACACACCAACCCACTTGTCCCTCATGCACAAGTTTATTTTCTTTTAGACTCAATGGATGTGAAAATGGGAAAAAGGGGAAAGATAAAAATTAGGGTTTTGAATGAAACCCCTAGTCCTACACGCCACTCATGGATTTTGTCAAGTTGCAATAGAAGAAGAGAGAATGTCATATAGGGTTTCGGTTTTGAGGTCACACACCCACATGCAAAGCCCCATTTTTTTAGTTGACACTTGTCAAGTATGAAGAAAAACCTTTGGATTTCCAAGAAGACCTTAATTGGGAAGAGAAAAGGCCATGTTCTATAAGTGACTTTTTGGAAAAGGAAGAGAGAAAGGGGGAGAGGGGGGGGGGGGGGGGGGGTGATGGCACAAGCAAGAAGGCAACTCAAGGGACACCTAGGGAAGACTAAAAATCATTGAGATGCACTAGGGTTTTCGGCAAGCACAAGGCACCCAAACACACACTTTACTTACCACATGACAACCATACACACATGTAGGGATTCAAAGAAGAATTAAGAGGATTTTACCTATTTGCCACCAAGTGCATTGAACTTAGACACATGAAGAAGGGAAAAGATGGAAATAGGGTTTTGGTTGGGGAGGCTACATGCCACTTGCAAAAAGAGACATTTGGCTTTCCAATGCAATCCCATCATAGGGAAGAGAAAGGGACTCTTCTGCCTAGGTGCCAAGTGACATCCATGTACATGACCTTTGGTATTTCAAGAAGGGAGGGAGGCTTCTATATAAAGGGATAGCCGAAATGTGAAAGCCATTTTTGGACAAATTTCCATTTTTGCTTCTTACACCCATTCAGCCACACCATAGCTCTCTCTCTAGTTTTCATGTTTCCAAGTTTTCTCACAAACCACACACAACCCTCACTCTTCGAGTACTATTTCAAAATCACCAAGGATTTCTTCTACACCATTCAAGAAGAAAGTAAGCATGCAAAGGTAAGAGCCATCTCACGATTTCTTGCCCATACACACACACGTGACCATGAGGGGGAGAATACTTTCAGTTCTAGGGTTTTAGCATGAGAAAATGGTTTCGGAAATCGTAGACACTTACACTTACTCATACTTCAAAGATTAGGGTTTGTTCGATAATTTCTAATATTTCCAAATTGCTTACTAATATTATCATGGATTTTTGTAAGTAAACTTCCAACTTACTCTTGATAACACTTGTATATATTGTGTAAACTCTTGCTTCTATTGTGTTGCTTGAACCTTGCCATCTTGTTACATGTATATACTCGATTTATATGTTGTGTAAATCTTGTATGTATTTCGCTGATTGAATCATGTTGTTATATGTATGCTCTATTTTTATAAAAGAAATGAAATGTCATGTATTGTGATGTTTTGGTTAAAGAAGATTTTGAACATGCCATATAAATGTTTCAGTTCTGACATGTATATGTGTTATGCATGCTTGTTTTGATATGTGAATGTTAGAAGCATGAGTATGTGTGTTGTGATGATGAAAACCCATGGAAGACTTGTATGAATCAACAAAAGCTATATTAAGGGTGTAAAAATCTGTTTTTTGTTTCGGCCAGTATGATTCAATTATGCTTATGTGTATTCATCATATGATTGCATGTTCTAATATTTTCAAGCCATATTGCGAGATGCATGCTATTATTTGGGCTATATGGTTCAACTTTTACATGTTGCATGAGAACGATAAGTGCTTCATCATATGTCCATGTCTCATGCATTTCAGTCAATGTTTTGAAAAGAAAAGAGTCCATATATGTTTTATCACAACCCCAAATGTTAGGACGGGAAAATGCCCTAGTAGAACTCCTTATCTACTCTGGAGTGTTTAAAGTCGAGTGGAGACTCTTGGGTCGACGAAGTACCGTTGACGAGCTTCAAATGGTTCCTATGGAAGGATACCAAATCGAGGTTGCACTTAAAGCTAGTGGGTGTATTATGATAAAGGCGAAATAAGTGAATTGCCGTAAAAGAATATGTTAATGATTATGACGTAGTCACCTTGATCAAGTAGATCGTTAGTTGATGAGGTGACTAGTGGGGAGCACCGTGTGCGTAGGGGAGCCGTGAGGTATCCAATCAAGTGAAATATATTATATGAATAAGGCTTTTGAGCTCTATGATATGATACGTTATGATATGTCATGATACGATATGACATGATATGTTATGCCATGATATGATACAATATGAACATGAAATGATGAGATGTGATCTCAATATGACATGTTATGAAATGATAAAGAAATGGCATGATATGTTATGATATGAACATGAAATGATATGAAAATGATGAGATGTGTTCTCAATATGACATGTTATGAAATGATAAGGAAATGACATGATATGTTATGATATGAACAATGGAACAATTCGCTAGAAATTCACTATTGGAATTTCTATTGATTTTAGGAATTTTATGAAAACTCCATAAGTTTTCACAAATTGACTAATCGTATAGGTTTTAGTCTGTCAACATAGTTAGTATTATTACTTACTATGATGCTAGAAATGCGATTTTAATTATTTGAAATAATTAGAAATGTCAGAATATGTTATGGTCTGTGTCACTAGACTCAGTAAATTATTTAGGATTTTATGGCGCAATAATCAATTTTCATAATTTTGGATGAAACGTCCGTTCGAAAATGTGAAATTATTTTTAGGGGCATTTCGGGGTTGAGTTTTGGTAAACGGTTTTCACTATAGGTTATTATGAATATTTAAGATTTTTCAGTACTAAGTTTATTACACATTTTTTTGGGAGTGAATAGGAATCTCGATAAGCATACTAAGTGCAGTATTTTCAAAATCACAGTGTGGAATGTCCAAATTAGGTTAGAGAAGTTTTATTTGGACACTTGACAAGATCTTAGCCACATATAGTAAATAGTATTAAACACATGACACAAAAATGAACCATTAGATGGCTTTGTAAAGGAAATTAAGGTGTGAGATCATGCCACATAAGTAAAACTTTTTTTATCTGATCAACCAAATTATGCCAGACCAAAGAGGGTTCTTTGGTTTCAACCCTAGCGAGACCCTAAATGGTTGGAATCTAATTGAAACTCCAAAAACTTGGTTGAAAACCGAAACTCTAAACGGTTTCCATAAACCCTAAAGTTGGCCTCCAAACCTCTTTTTATCTAATTTCTAGCATTGTGATTAATCACTTGATTAAATCACTTCCACATGCTATTAATTTATCAAATCCTTATTATGACATCATTATCTAACCTTTTAAACCTTGAAATTTTGATTGGATCAAGAAAAATTAGATTTGGGCTTGATTGCATATCAAACCCTAACCAAACCCCCTTTTAAACCCCAAATTGAAGCCCACTTGGTTGAGACCCACTAAGGCCCACGAATTTGGCTACCTTGGCAAAGCTTGTTGAAGAAGTTTCCTCCCGCACATGGCAGACCATCCACCGCCCTTGGCTGCACCTAATAGTGTCTTGATGTGAATGAGAAATCCACCTGATCAACATCCATACATCACATCTTCTACAGGCAATCCTTTGCAACTCACTATTCTCCACTTTATGTCATATAGCCAGTTCTAATCAAGAGTCATTCAAGCCCATATCACCCCCTCCAGAAGTCTAAAGTTGTGCAAGACACATTTCTTTCCATTTCATTAGTTCTTCACTCCATTCTTAGATAGAAATCCAAAAGAGCTCTCTCGGGCAGATTTCTAGGTCTTTTTGAGTGAAGATGTTTTACCCTTTGTAAGTATTTTCGTAGGATGACTCGTTCATAAAAGTTATTTGTATTTGAGTATAGTTTATGTATATATATTATTCGTCTCATTCCATGGTCATTTGGCCGACCAAAATTGTTTATAACCATACAAAGGTCATTATGGGCGTGAAACTAGAGAGTATGTTATGTTTTGAAATTGTTGACCAAGCTAATAGACATATATTGGTCTGAAAATTTTATGGAGTGTTTCTAGCATGTGTTTATGAGTTTTCATCGAGGTTTTATTGCATGAATAAAACTTTTGATGATAGATCTTCTTAGATCTATAAACTTGAAAACTGGAAGTGAAAAAACAGTTTTTATTTGGAGAAAGTTTTAATATTTTATGGTTTGATTTTACTCTAAAGGCTTTGATATTTTTATATGATGATCCTAAGTCTCTTATTTTCATGTTAGGATGTCATTTTGAAGAATTTAGTATTAGTTTCAAATATATGATTTTTCTATGCAAGAGGATTTTGGTTAGGCCTAAGATTTGATATTTTTGGGTTAGATCCATGTTTTATTGATTTTTAGCCATGTGATTTTAAGTTTGATGATTTGATCTTTTTTAAGATACATTTTTAAATCATGTGATGTTTTAGTTTGAAGATCTCATCTTTTTAAGCCATGGATCAAGAGAATGACTAAAACTAGTTAAGAAAAAAGTTTCTGTTTTTGAACTAAGTGTAAAACCAAAAAATCCAAGTGTTATTATGTAATTTTTGGTGACTTTTTTTTGATGATTTAAATCATGGTTGATGTTAAGATGATGTTATGAATATGTTAGAAGTAAGATTTGATTTTTGAAATTCTTGGAAATGTTTTGATTTAAGGTCAAAGCTTGTGATTCAAGGGTTTGCTATTTGTTAAAAAGTTTGAATCTTTTGTTTTAAGTATGGTTTTAAAATTAAGATAGGAAGATCTTTGTTGCAAAATTTTGCTTTAAACATGAGTTTTGAAGTTAGAAGAAATTGCAACAAAAATCAAGAGAAATGGCCTATGGATGTTTCAACCAAAGTCTGTTTTCTATAATTGTGATTTATTTTAAAATTTTCTAAGTTGATATTTGACTTTATGACAAAATTTAAATAAAAAATGTCCATTTTAGAAATTTTTGGAGTTAGGATGTGAAATCGTTAAGTTAGGGGTAAAATGGTCATTTTTTCATATGTAGAGGGTAAAATGATAATTTTACTCTAAGTTAGCTTGTTTTCATGCTTCTAATTGTTAGTGACTAAATTTCTAATTTTTTTAGAATAACTATTTTCAGTTCTTCGTGTTTTGCTCTTTATTCTCGTAGAATGTGATGATTAAGATAAGTTAGCTCTTAACTTACTATCAGTTTACTGTGTATAGGTGATGGGTAAGGGAACTACAATTTATGTATGCATGTTATTATATATGCCATGTCATTACATGTTTATATGTTATGTATGATTTATTCTGTCATAAATTATTATCTATTACACAATCTATTTGATCATGTATTGCTATATGTCATGTTACGTTATGCCATCTGTTATGTATGCCATGTCACCTAATATTCACTATTACATGTTATGTCATATTATGAAATGTTGTTTGTTACATGTTATATCATGCTATGAAATATTTCTATCTCAAGTAAGTCATTTCTCTCAAGTTACGTTTAAGTTATATTATGTGAGGTCAAGTGATTGAGCTGAGATATTGCATATTTTTAGCTATTTAAAACCAATGTATTTTAAATTCTTCATGACATTATTATTGGTTTTAGATGGAAAAATGGTTAATAAGCATAAATACGAGTTGTGATTTTTAATAGATTAATATCATGTTTATGCTTAATTTTACAACCATGATGTAATTGGGCAATATTTCCTCACATATATAACATATTTGTGATAATCTATTTTTTTATTATTTTAATTTATGTTTGAATGTTATTTTTATCTACTTATTTTCAGCTTGAATAAAAGAGACAGAAGGAAGAAAGAGACGTGTAAAAGAGTTTCCAGATTTCTTTGGGGACGAATGTGAAAAGAAGTTGATGTGGGGGCTGGAATTAGCTGAAGCAGGGAGTATAGACGTGTAGGAGCTGTGCTTGATTGAGGCATATGTATATATATATATATATATATAATGCTGGACGACAAAGAGATAGAAAAGGAGTGGAGTCAACCGGTGGGTGCAAGATTGGAGCAATTAAATAATTCCATTGGACGACACATTGAGAGAAGCACATGGGGAGAGAAGTGGGGGACACGGAAAGAAGGAAAAGAGAGGGAGAGTAATGAGTGGAAGTGTGTTAGCTGAGGAGAGGAATTTACGTGGGCCCTCATTGGAATAATTTGGTAGAGCTTGAAGCATGTGGTTCGGACAGCAGCCACTCAAACATGCAACCAGCTGGACAAAGACACCCACAACACCTCACTCGGACAGAAAGAACATCACACGATGTAGCTCACATGCAAGACCACACGGACACCTTGCTCACATGACAATCACACATGCAACACATGGACAGCCAACAGCAGAAACACAATCATCACTCGGACACATGCAGAACACAACCTGCAGCAGAAGATCACCAAGGCATCACACGTACAGCTCACAAACACACAGCTATAAAGTGAAAGAAGGCTGAAATGCTGCCAGGGGGTTCGGCAGTAGCTTAGTTTAGGGGCTGAAGTGTTTTCTTTCTTTCATTTCGTAGAGTAGCTTAGCTTAGGTTTTTTTTATTTTCCTTCATTTGTTTTCTTTTTCGTTTAAGCTAAGAGTGGAGTAGTTTAGTTTGAAGCTGGGTAACGCTGCATTAGAAGGAGCTGGACGGAGAATAAAAAGAGAGGAATTCGGACTGGTCTTTAGGGGAGTTTTCTTTGTAATTCAATTTCCTGTTTTATGATCTAATTTTCATTTTAGCTTGAGTTTTATTTTAATATTATCATGGATAATGTTTGGAGTTGTAACTTTTATTTTATTTTATTTTCTTTTCAGTTTTATGTTATTGTGTGGTTTCATTGTATTTTATTTTAATTTTATCCTGAACAATATTTCTAAGGTATTTGTAATAAATATGTTTGGCTAAATTTTCATACTAAGGTTAGAGGTGAAATTTAATGATTTACATATTGTTTCCGAATCGACATAAAATCTATTTTGCGAGCTTGATTGATTGAAAGATTTTATTTGGATAATTTGATTATCTATATACTCGTCTTGATTCATTGTGATTTCCGAATACAGTGAATGCTTGAGGAATCCCTGTGGTATTCAAATAGATTTGTAAATGTTTTAATCAATCAATCATTCACACTCGATCATAAGCATCTGTTTTTCTTAATCTTAAATGCTAAATCTTCCAATTAAACGGAATCATTATTCTAGTTTAATTGAAGTAAATCAATCGGAAACAATATTATAAATTATTAAACGGACCCTCGAAACCTTAGTCTTTTTCCATTCGTTTTATCATTTCAGTTTGATTCATTTTATCAATTTCCTTCATTTGTTTTCTTTTTCGTTTAAGCTAAGAGTTGAGTAGTTTAGTTTGAATTTTTATTTTCTTTCTTTCGTTTTAGTTTTTGCATAGCAAGTTTATCTTTCTTGCACTTTCTTTTGGTTTTTTCGTTCGGCTACAGCAGTAGCTTAGCTTGGAGTTTATTACTTGCTTTCATTTTCATTCGGTGTTGCAGCAATTTTATTTCATTTTCGTTTCAGACAGTATCTTTATTTTTATTCGGCTGTTTCTTCGTTTTATTTTTCATGGTTGATCTTCATTCTATTTTCTTCAATTTACGTTTCAGTTTTTATTTTGTCATGACTCAACTTAGATTTATTTTTATCGCTAGAAACATCGTGTGTATTTAATTTTAGAAACTTGGGTTGTGGAATGAGATTTAATTTATTTTGGATTCTAGATCGATGCAATATTTTGTGATTGATTGTTGATTTCACTATATTACTAGTCGGATTTAAATTGAAAATAGATTACGATTCTTGCTCTTGTTTTGTTGTTGACGTAAGGCACAACAAAAGATTGAATGGGACGTGATTTGTTTTGGATTCAAAAAAAAAAAAAAGGATTGAAGCTCTTGCTCTTGTTTTGTTGTTGACGTAAGGCACATCAAAAGCTTGAAAATTATCAAGGCTTCTCTCGGTTGTTTGTTAATGTGTGTTCGGCTAGTAAAATAGAGAATCCCTTAGAAAAAAAATATTACAAAACTTGAGCATAACTTATTATCTTCCGTTTATCAATGCCTTGACTGGATTGTTAATCGAGAAAATTATCTAGAATCCGAAATAAAGAGAGTCTCATACCCAACCCAAGTGTTCGTTAATTTGTTTGTTTTACAAACTCTAAGTTCAACTTAAATTATCTTCTTGCATTGCATTTGAATTTTACTTTCATCTCATTTGAATTTTATTTTCATCACTCATAATCGACACAATTGTTACCCCAAAAATCCCATATATGCTTTGATAACCCTTTGTCCCTGTGGAATACGATCCTGGACTTATCCTTGATACAACTTGACACTTCTACACTTGGAAGCACATTCGAAGTCGAGTCATCAAGGATAATACGCATTGACTGGTATTGCGATCAAGGCTATGCGCTGCCGATTACTAAGGTAAAGGAGTATAATCTACCATACTACAAATGGTTAATTCAATTAAATTATGTTACGGTCATAATACGCGCTGCCTGATATTGCGATCAAGGTTATGCACTGCCAAGTACTATGGTGAAGGAGTATAATCTACCCCACTACAGATGGTTAATTCAGTTTTATAGTCAAAGATGATAAGCGATGCCTGGTACTGCGATTAAGGCTATGTGCTGTCAAGTACTATGGTGAAGAAGTATAATCTGTCGTACTACAGAAGAATGATATGCGCTGCCTAGTACTGCAGTCAAGACTATATGATTCCGAGTACTACGATGAAGGAGTATAATCTATCGTTATCTTATGTTCACGTTCACGTTAATTTTCAAGTTCATGTTCATATCATGTTATATTCACGTTTATATTATGTTCAAGCTCACTTTCATGTTAAGTTATGTTCATGTTAAGTTTCAAGTTCATGTTCATATCATATTATGTTCACATTTATGTTATGTTCAAACTCACGTTCATGTTATGTTATGTTCATGTTCACATTAAATTTTAAGTTCATGTTCATATCTTATTATGTTCACGTTTATGTTATGTTGAAACTCACATTCATATTATGTTATGTTTCAAGTTCACGTTCATGTTATGTTATGTTCACGTACATGTTATGTTCAAGTTCACGTTCATGTTATGTTCATGTTCACATTATATCTCAAGTTCATGTTTATGTCATGTTATGCTCAGGTTTATGTAAAGTTCAAGTTCGTGTTTATGTTATGTATGTTCACGTTCATGCTATGTTTCAAGTTCACGTTCATGTTATGTTGCTAGTCCATGTTATGTTTTAAGTTCAAGTTCATGTCATGTCAAGTCAAGTTCAGTTTATGTTTTAGTTCAGGTTATGTCAGTTATACCATGCTATATGTCAAGTTATGTTATGCTTACTTACGACTTTAATTATACATTCATACTTTTACTGCCATGCACATATCATTAACCTGTGTGGGAGTTTCCTGTTAACTTATTAAGATTTGTAATCAAATCTCATCGTGGTAGTCCCAACTACCATTTCCCCCAAATGGTAGGCGATGTGTCAGGATCAGAGCAGGGAGCGGATACTAGTAGACTGAAGGAGATTGACTAGACACCGCAAACACGTCGCGGAACTTACAACTTCCATAGTTAGTTTTTAGATAGTATTCTAGTCTTGTTAGTCGAATTACATGAGTTACTTGACGAACTTCCTTAATAGTGTATTTTGATAATGTAAATATAGAGTCTGGTCTCCCATGTTTTTTAGATTACAGTCTTCTGAGACTCGTACTGAAATCATGGATGTTTATTTTGTTAAATATGTTTGGATTATGATTTAACTATTTGAGTTATTAAAAGTTTGGTACATAGTATTGCTTAAAAAAAATTATCATGCTATATGCATGTTAGGAATATTGCATCGTATATATCATGAACAGAGGCAAGTAACTTTGTATTACATGTCTTGATGTTTTAGATGTCCGTTTGATCCCATGCGGAATCTAGGGGCGTCACAAACAAGAACCCAAACTCAAATGAGATGAAAAGTTATTTTATGAGTTTAAAAGATGAAAAGTTATTTTATGAGAAAGTCTATGTTGCATATGTCAAGGTTTTACGTCAAAGTATATGTCCATACATTTGTTTGTGGTTTGCTTTTATATGCTTGTGATATCTGTGCTATATTGACTATTTACTTGTTGAGATTCCTTGGAATCTCATTGTGATAGTTTCCACTACCATTCTCTTCCCAGAATGGTAAAAGTTGTAACAAGTACATAGGACACTATCGAACCATGAGTTTAGATGACACAAGGATAGAAGATGAATATACCATTGAGGCATGCAACCTTTATGCCGTAGCCACTTTAGAGTCAACGGTCTCGCTTCTTCATGAGCTGTTAGCTAGTCTGAATGATCCCGATCTCGGTACTTCGCTTGCCCTATAAGGACTCCCAATTTTCATGGAAATTGGATCAAGTTACATGTACCCTTAAGGGGGCTAGTAAGGCCTATGTCGAGGGAAAGGAGCTTGCTAGGGAAATAGGTCTTGTGTCACTTGAGCTTTGAAGGTCGGATGGAGTTTTTTGGGTTTTGTCCCCTAAGGATTTTTAGTGTTGGGGAAATTGCAAAGTGAAAACTTAGGAAAGTTTCTATAGACAATCTTTTGGAATGGTCCCTTGTTTTCGGAGACTTTATGATACTCTACATCTTTTCGAAATCTTTTGAATACATAACTCTTTTGGAAGTGCATATGCTATATAAAGCTTTTGGGATATTTTCACTCATTTATACCACGTATCTTATTTATTTTGCCACTGTGCTTAAGTAGATAGAAAAGAATTTTTTGCTACGATTTTTATTGCATACTGCTAGAATATTAGGTGCATTGCATCTTAACTGTCATATATGGAGATATGTAACCTTGTGTTACATGTCCCAATGCATTCAGTCACAATCAAATCCCAAGTGGGGGTTGGGGGTATCGTAGGCGGTGGTATCAAAGCAGCTATGTCTCTAGGTAAACCCAAAAGTTGTCCTAGGGAATTTCTTGGTATCAAAAGCTAGGCTTCAATCTTGTAGTTATAGGCTTTGATCTTATAGCTATAGGTTTGAATCTTGAAAAAGTCAGATCGAGAAGGAATGTGTGTGGAAACTCGTGGATGCAATGGATGGAAGCTGGTGTTTTCCTTCTTAGAAGGAAAGATTAACTCATGATTGGCTCTATACGTTTCAGGAGGAAGGATAAGTCATTGTGTGAAATTGACGAGACGATGCTTCTCTAAGGCGTATAGAGCAGGATACTGGAAACCAACCTTTGGAAGGAGGTCAAGCTATAGTAGAGGCTATTCGCCAAATGATGGAACTAGTGAAAAATCAAATAGAGCAAGGACAAAACGTTAGGCAAGACCCCGATAGAGGAGACGCCCGAGAATGCCCATTTGAGAGATTCCTCGCATATCAATACCCAAATTTCTCAAGAACGGAAGGAGCTTTGCGAGCCAGCAATTGGCTTATTGATTTGGAACATACCTTTGATATCAATGGGTGTGTAGAGGAATAGAAGGTTTAGTACGCTGAACATCTGCTTCAAGGAGAGGCTGGCATATGATGGGATACGAAATGGCAGTTATTGGCACGAGAATTGGGAGATGTGGTTTGTTTTTATGCTTGACTTATGCTTCATGAAAAATACTCATTTTTCATGACAGATCACAATATAATACGACATGAACATTTCAAATTTTATTCAAAAAGTTTAGAACATGAATCACGTTAATGAATCACATTTTTCATAAAGACATAAATACCATCGTAGATAAGTTAGAAGCCAACTTACACATTTCTTGCTTATAGATTAAGCTCAATGGGCTACAATAAAATATACACTAAAGTTACAGACTTCTAATAAATCATGAAATTAAACCGTATAAAAAACTGAACCTCCAACATTTAAAAACTGTATAAAAAATCACAAAAAAAAAAAAAAATTGCATATGCCCATAAACTTTCAATATTTGTGATTTAGCCCCAAATTTCATAAAACTTCATAAACCACCTGTATTTTTTGTTTTAAATCCATTTATGACCTTATAATAGGATTCATCACACACCAGACCCAACAAAACACCAAATCCGAATTTCATGATAAACATATCACTAAATGAAAATTGAAGCCTAGTCTTGTGCTTGTAAGCTAATTTAAACCAACATTAATATCTCTTAACCTCATCCCAAAACAGAATTTAATAACATTTTTACTCACGGAAATTCCATCACAAATAATTAGATTTGCACAAAGATAGTAACTAACACAACTTTGAGCAGTAAACATACAAACCTAAGCTCAATGCATGTGGAGTTCGTTGCTTCTACGGTGTATTTGAGTGCTTAAAACCTCAATATATCCTAAGTTCTAAACACACTCATGCTAAAGATCAATTCTGGAAAATATCATACCCAAATAAACAAGTAATCCAAGATAACTTTGAGGAAAAACTCCAAATCACAACAAATGTACAGACCGAAACATATATCTTATAACCATCTTGAGCTTATAATTCAATCTTCTTGCAATATGTCGTTTTTCTTGAACGTCTAAAGTGTTCAAATCATAATAAAGTCTTATCTAATTCTAAATACAACATCCAAATCATAAAAATTCAAATATTGGAAAACAAGCAGAGAAATATGAGGAGCTGTGTCTTGGTTTTGTGCAGAATGAGAGTTGAGAATGAGAGCATGCAAGCTTGGCCACCCTTAGCCTATTCTTGCGCGCTCACAGTACCTTGTTGCCAACTTTGAGGTTTTTAAACAAATGGAGGGTGAGTATCCAACCGTGTGTCACGTTGCTCTATGTGCACTTTCAAGCTGTTATTAAAAAAAAAAAAAAAAAACCAGGAGAAATCGGTAGTGAGAAATCATAAATCGACTTTGCCCTAGAAATGAAACTTTAACTAGTTAAACTTTATATATTTTCAATTAGATCACTATATCCAAAAATTAGAGAAATAGTTTTGATCTAATTTTCTTTTGACGTTATTACATGAGATTTGAGAAAATTTAGTACGGTTTGCTTTTATGCGATTGGATCGTTCATAAGTACGTGATGCTTCGTTAAGAATATATATATATATATATATTTATATATATATATTTTAATGCTAGTAGCATTACGATCTCTCTATTTACTAAAATTAATACTATTTTTAACTCTAAGAAGACACGGTGTTACGTACACACTATGTGGTGGACATGACTTTGGCCACGGCCACCATTGCAATTCCCATGGCGGCCGGTGAGTCAGTGACAGAGGCGCACAGACCACCAAGAGGTGGCCGGATTTGGCTAGCCCTTGTTGGCTTGGTGGCTGCAATGGTGGCCAGGGTCCAGAGTAATGGCTGGTGACCCAATTTTTTTATTTTCTTATTTCTAAAAGAATAAAATATTATAAGTATTTTATGTTGATGATCTACTAAGATTAGAAACATATTTGAATATTTTTGTGTACGAGTTGACTTCAACTCCCGATCAAAGTAGTGTTCAATAAAGATCGGACTTACGACTATAAATGAACCAGTATATTTGATAGTGTAGTTAAACTCGAATCGAACTCGACTTATAAAATAAAAATAAAATAAAAACTCACTCTTGAAAGCAGATACCCGCTCAATTAGCAAATGACACATAATATACAAAGAAACTCCACTCGATTCAGTACGATTAAGGATCGTTTATGTCGAGTTGATTCGATTAAAACTCATTTATATATTGATAAATATATACATATACATGTGCATATATACATATATATAAATATGTATTAGCTAATAATATAAGCATAACACTTTTATAATTAAATATACAATATCCAACCTAATTACTTATATCTATATATTGAATATACTTCATAGCTAGATTTTAAAATTTTTACAATAATTAGTCAATAAGATTTAATGATTTCGTATATTAGTATGTGGGAACCATATATAAAATAGATATATACTATCATATCATGTGTATGTATTAATAATTTATGTATGCATATAATATATTGTTATTACGATAAATATCAACTAGTTTGATGTTAATTACTATTTATAATTTTAAATCTTAAAATCGTAGTGGTATAAGATCAGTAAAAATTTTCTTAGAGTGGATATTGTTAAATGAAGTGATCATAACTTAAAGCATCCGACCCATGTTAAATGGTTCAAAAACCAAATCGACGATATATACTATTCTACTTACGACGTTCTCATCTCAGTTTTATAGAGTTGCTCAAATGATTCAATTGAGAGAAATGATAATTATAATTCAAGTTTGCACTTTTTTTTAAAAAAAAATGAGTAAATCTATATCCACATAAATAAATTATTTTCTTAATAATAGATATTATTTTTATTTAAAATGAATGTGCAGTACTTTATGTAGATCTTATAATTGTATCTAATGTTAATATTAAATTAATTATTGTTTATAAAATAATATCTTTAAATATTATTTAGAGTATAATATATAGAGTACTGCATGCTAGGATGTCACCCAACAGTGATAGTTAGGAAACATGTATTGCTCGTAATGAGCCTCCTCTATGAATGAAATTTGGTTTCCTTATCAAAAAAAAAAAAAAACAGTGATAGTTAGGAAACATGTGAGCTACTCTCCAATTGAGCACCCATGTCATTCTCACAATCCTTCTAAGATATACACTAGACTCTTAAAGAAGTCCTCCAAAGTTATGCTCGCCCCGGCCAGTAAGTGGTTTGATTTCGGATGTTCGTGCATGTCTAGACCCTTGTTCTAGGACGATTTTTGTTAGGGTCTTGACAGCGTGACCCGTAAGTAAAATCCATTTTTTTTCTATCTTTTTTTTTTTTTTCTTTTTCATATTTTGTTAACATCTTTAAACATCATTAAAAATTTTTTTTAAAAAAATAACAATACATTTAGGGGTGTTCATATGGGCCGGGTAAAACCCGGCCCAGTCCGGAACCCGGAAAACCGGATTTTCGGTTACGGGTTTAGGCCCGGATTAAATCCGGACTGAAACCCATATCTTGAAAACCGGGTATATGCGGCCCGGATCCGGTATGAAAAGCAGGTTTCATTTTAAAACACCGGGTACCGGGTTTGTATAAAATGGAAAATGAAACCCTACCCATCTATCACCCGTCTCCCATCCCTGTAGCCCATTCCGCGTACCCCCCCTCTCTCTCTTTCTGTCTCTCTCTCTCTCTCAATCCGAAGAAACCTAGCCTCCCTCCCTCACTGCCGTCGGCCGATCGAAGAAAGATAGCCCTCCTTTCCTCCCTCAGTGCCAATCGAAGAAACCCTAGCCTCCCTCCCTCAGTACCGATCGAAGAAACCCTGTCATCCCGTGACCCATCATCGTCGTCGCCGACTCGTTGTCATCCTCGACCTCAAGGTTTGTTATCTATGATTTGGGTATATTTTAGATTTGGGTCTGTTTTATTACGATAAGAAAAAGGTTAGAATCAAACTCTTTGAACCAGAGAAAAAAAAAAAAAAAAAAAAAGACAAAAAGACAAAAAAAAAAAAATGAAATATTTCTTCGTACATTTGTGTAGAAAATGAAAAGGGGAAGAAGCTTTGGTAGATCTGGGTTTCTTTTGTTATTTTGTTAAATATGTATAAAGTATGTGCTTTATTTTGATTGATTTGGATTTTTTTTTTTTTTTTGTTTTTTGTTAAACATGGGTATAATGTATATCATCTTTAGCAACGGCGATGGTGGGATCCGTGAGGTTGATAATCAGGATCGGACATCGGCGAGTGACATGGGTATGGAGTTCAAAGGACGAGGGAAAATGGAGATGGGGAATTCCTTAGTGGGTCCCCATGAAGTGCTAGTCGGGATTCATCAGAGGTTTGAAGTTTTAAGTTCTTAAATTTTGAGAGTTGTTTAGAATTGCATTAATATTGGTGATGTTGGTATCGTTATATGTAATGTAAAAAAGAGGTAAGTGTTTCTGCACACTATATATATAATTGTTGGATCAATAAGAAGAATATTAATCATGTGCTTGAATATTATGCTTTTAGGTAAGAGTTGATTGTGAAGTGAGAGGGGGAGACAGAGCATATCTATGAGATTTGTATGAGGAGTACTTGAAGACTGAAGTAGTAAAAGATCATATACTATAAAAGATCATGATCACTTTTTCCTTATGGCATCTATTTGATAATATTCCCTGCTATTTGATAATATTACCAGAGAAAACATATGTCAAATTATAACTCTTTTTTATTGGGTTGGATTTTGGACCAAACTTTTTAGATGCTTCTCCACTGTATTTTATTAAAGACTCTATTTTAAAAGTCTGTAAGAGGTATATGTTTCTCCACTGTAGCAGTTTGTGCTTTCTTGTCTCCTGTCTTCTTGTTTTTTTTTCTCAAAACTATTAAATAAATTACTAAGATCATGAACTGCAGATTTTAGATCTTTCACAAAAATCCCTGTTTTCTGAATATGCTTCTCCCCATTTGATAGCCAACCAACTATAGCGGGAAGTGCATCAACTCCTAACTTTTCACAGCTGGATCTGTAACATCACGAACCTACACACAATAAAACAATTACATGGATTATTATTATTGGTATCATCTTTAAGCAGAAAAAGATTACATCATTAAATTCTTGTGTAATTTTCTGCTACATGATGTGTTTGGAAAACAGATATTATCCAATATATGTTGTAGTTGCTCTGTCTCTGGATCTTACTCTTTCCTACCAACATATACCTTTGTGGTAGTAAATAACCTCTCTTTGCATTTTTACATTCTGTGGTTATAACTTTTTAAACCTTTCTACTAATCATATAAAAAGTGGTGGTTTGTTTCTGTTTTTCTTTTTATGAACTGCAGGTGGATAGCAACAAAATGGGACTATTTTCACGATGATAGAAAATCGAAGTCCTTCCGTGATGATGTAGTAAATTAGTTCATGTTTGTTGTTGTGTATTGGTGTTTAATTAAAACAATGTATGTATTTTGTATTGTTCTAAGCAAATTAGTTCAGACAATGTAATATGTAGTGGATTTTTTTTTTTTTTTTAACATGCATTTAGTTATAAAGTTCAGTAGTTGTTTATAGCCTTAGCTATTCTTAACATAAATCTAGTTTTTCATTTGCATATTTTATCATTATGGACAATGATATATATATAGAGTTTTATATAATAATTTTTTTTGGCTTTTCAACATTATTTCTTGAAAAAGTTGTAATAAAATATAGGATTTTTTATAAACGTTTTCCTTGAAAATAAATAATAACATACAGACTCGTTTAAAAAAAAAAAAAAGCAGGTTCAAATCCGGAACCCGGAATCCGGGTTTTTAAAAACCGGTTTCGGCCCAAGTATGACCCGGATTCATCCGGGTTGGGTTCCGGCCCGGATTTGGAATCCGGATTGCGGTCCGGGTATACACGGGTTTCCGGATTGGAACCCGGATGAACAGTCCTAAATACATTCATCTAATATATATATAATTACTTGAGCAATTAAATATGGAGTTGGTTCAAGTCTACGTGAAACCGTTAAACATATAAAAAGTTGGTTTTTCCTTTCATATCCCCAAACTGAACGGAAGAGGGAGCACGGAGGCAATAGTTAAGAATGGGTTACCGCGGGAAGCAGAAGAAGATGGCCTTAGAAGACTACGTCGATTTCTTTCTGTCTCATAAGCAATTCCGTCTCACGATCCAATCCCTCAACCAGGTTCTTCCTGTCTCCTTCATCTTTATTTTCCTACCTTCCTTCTTTTTGAATTTCCACGTTACTCATTCAATCTCATCGCTCCAAATCCAAGCAAAAGAACTTGTAAGAACGGTGCTACACATGGTTTTTATTTCGCAGATCATCGGCATGCACGGTATGAAGAAAATCTTCAATGCTCCTAAGGTGACAATTGATTTCCTCTCTTACTTTTTCTGCAATTGTCTTAGGCTCTGTTTGGCTGCCGAGAAAAATAGGACAGAATAGAAGGAAGTTTTACTTCTGATCGAATAGTTTTTCTTTCTACCGTTTCTATTTCTGAATTTGAAAAGAAACAAAACGGAGAAGTAATCTTAGCTCAATAAGTGAGTGTTAACATTTATATCTTCTTTTACTTCCCTTTATTTGGGATGGAGGAAATGGAAGCAGTGCATTTATGAACACAATAAACATTCTGCTGAAGGAGTGCATTTACAAACACAACGACCATTCTGTTATTTTCGTTCCAAAAGAGAGTCGAAAGCTTCACAAACTTGGCCAAAATATCATCTGAATAACCTATAAATTTGTTTCAATTTCTTATATTTTCTCATAAACCAAACGGATCCTAATTACGCATCCTCTGTTTCAACAATGCCGCAGAAATTGATAACCGACGCAGTGAACACACTGGATCTCATGGATCCCTCGCGCTGCACACTGAACAACAACGTTTCGTCGTTGGCGTTCGTGGCTCTGGAGGACGTAATCGCCGACCTGAACGACCTCGACTGGCAAGAGTGCTGCGTCACCTCGATCCAAACCCTGAACTCATGTAAACACAGCGTCCCGGATCCCGGCACAAAGCAGATACCGATAAAGGATTCGGATCGGGGAGGCGTGGGTGAGGGGGGCGATGGAGCTTCGTCGTCGTGTGTTGTTGGGTCGGAGCCAGGCAAGCAGCGAGGGAAGTCGAAGAGGAAGAGATCGAAGGTACCGGATAAGAACTGCTAGAGTTGGCGTTTCACTCCGAACTTCGGGTCGGTTGGAATATTCGGTTGGATTAGCCTCAATTATATTTTCGTATAGTTTTTACATTACTTTATAGTCTTTTCCAACTTTTTGACACGTCGATAATTTCCTAAGCATGAAATTACGTGTGCTTTTATAACGAGTCCGCGGGAAAATGAGTGAAAATGAGAGTAGATATGGATTTGAATTTTCTAATGCGTTTGCTCGAATTTAAATACGAAAATATACATATATGAAATGGATACCATAATATTCACTGAATATTTAACATTTTTTAAGAAATTCTGTAACTATTGAAGGTTTACTTTATATATTTATCCCTTATATTCTAAACCTTAAAATTTGATCCAAAAACCATACTTTTGTTCTCTATTTATCCCATGCGCACTAGGCACATTCTAAGGTACTTCTATTTTCGACGGTTGGCTTAAACTTTAAAACAAGCATTTGATAAAAAAAAGTAGATAAAATATCGATTTATACTAGGCTTGAAAAAATGGTTCGATTTAGGAATTGAATCGATTGGAAACAAAATCGGTTGTAATAAATGTTTTGAATCGTTCACTGATCCACCTCAATCGACCGATTAAGATTGATTTTAAACCGATTAATTTATATTTATTTTCTACTGAATAACTATCTTGCATAGTTATTCAGTAGAAAAGTTAAACATAAAAATTAAATAGAAATGCTACATTTATTATTAAAAAAAAAAATCACACAAATCAATGAGGCCATATGTAATACTCTTTATAATCTAATGTACCACCCATAACAAATCATATCATTTTATAAATTTGCTTTTGAGAGATCTCTTTATAAACGAAGCTCTTTTAATAATTGAGTGACAAAACTTCACCTTATTTAATTGTAGATGGAAAAGCTTTGTTGTTGGAAAGACCCTGCACACCTAAACAACGAAATAAATATCCATACAATAGCAAGTTGCGTTCATTACATAAACAGAATATGCATCTTTGTGTAGCAGTTAAAAAAAGCATCTTTAGTAGAACTAAACAGAAAGAGATTTGTTTGATTTCAAATGGATGAATGATTACATGGTTTGCACCAAAACGAAAAAATCTTGCAATATTTTCCCCATGAAAGAAGGGATTCTGTTATAAAGAACAGATGCGACGTTCACTATGTAATTGTGGTTAATTCAGTACATCCTTTCAACAAAATGTAGAGCAAATTATTTTGCAGTTACACAATGCCAAATTGTCAAAGTACTATCAAAGAAACAATAGGATACATCATTTCACTTTCTCGTCAGATCCAAATGAGTCCTACAGACAAGAGGAAGAATGGTGGACAAACACAGGCAGATCCAATGAAGCACCTGCAATGCACTTGTATTCTTCAAGCATTTCCACACTCAAGGATGTAACATCCTGTATATGCCATTCAAATTCCCACATAAGAAGATTGCAATATAAGCAGCCAACATAATTTTTATAAGTAACAAAGTCTCTTCAGCCTCAAAGAGAGATAGATAGATATCACAGGCAAGCAGTTGACAATAGCTTTAATTTTTATGATTTGTATACATACATATTTAGAACACAGGCAAGCAGTTGACAATAGCTTTAATTTTTATGATTTGTATACATACATACATACATATTTAGAACACAGGCATATATATAGAGTAAATCTATACATCAGCCACTGTTTATTGACACCACACCTCATGTGGCATTTGTTTTGAAAGGAAAAAAATGTGAGCAGAACCAAATCGGCATAAATTTTTCTGTGAGCGGAACTTTTTCAAGTATGGATTTAGAGATTTCGACTGTTTGGGGGCAAAAAGATGTGGAAAGTCTGATATTTGTTTTGAAAGGAAAAAAATGTGGGAAGCTCTGATGTTTGTTTTCAAAATGCATTTGGTTAAACCCAGAAGATTTCTTCCAGAACAGCTTTTCTTTGACCTTTGGTGACCTCTCCAGCTTTTTAATCTGAGAGGGAAAAAAATAAATTCGCAGCAGTGAACAAGCAAAACTCATAACAAGAGATAGATGGAGATGTTGGGGAACCCCGTGAAGAGAAGAAAGAGAGGAGTTATCTCTCTGCTTTTATACCACAGCCATGGTCAAGCAGCTTGGAAGGATGCAACTTGTTCCTTTTCTGTCATTGAACTTTCTGGAGAATTCAAAATTTTGGATATAGCGTCCCAAAATCGTGGTCACAGAGGGGCTGGAGGAAGGGGAAATCGGGGGTCTCACAGAGAGTAGGGTGAAGGGAGGCTTCGGGTGTGGGATGAAGGGCAGACTTGTTAGTGAACCCGGTTTGCCACATAGGGTGTGGGGTGTGAGATTTAAAAAGCCGCTGATATATAGATTTATTCATATATATATATATATATACTGGTGGACAAACACAGGCATATATTTATCATAGTTTAATAACTTTACTTTCACCTAAAATGATTCTCAGAAAAAAATATATGCTCTCTTTTCTCCAGATTCTGGTAACCAAATGGAGCATAAACGGAAGAAAAGAGCAGCATCATAGCAATGATCAATAAAAATACCTAGCACCTTTAAGTGCTACCATCTGCTTTAGAAAAAATGAGAAAAAGCATTTTGCTGTTCTAGTGTGCAGATCAGGTGGTTGTGTACTTTCTTCTTCAATCAATAATAAATTGTCAGAGTTGCAGGTTGCAACCTATTAGTATCTTTTATCTGATTTTAAACATCTGAAAGTTTCATTACCTTGCCATTCAATTCACGAATGTAGCCAACAAGCAGGAGCTGGATCTGTTGATCAGATAGATGGTCATTGTTTCCATCAATTACATATGTACACTGCAAAAAGAGAACCAAAATTATGTGAATAATCTTGTGTTTACATACAAGGACACAAAAGGATAGCTAATCGAACATTTAAGGGTTGATTACTCACAA
The DNA here is from genome assembly GCF_018687715.1 of Carya illinoinensis. NCBI lineage: Eukaryota > Viridiplantae > Streptophyta > Magnoliopsida > Fagales > Juglandaceae > Carya > Carya illinoinensis. Next base: position 22,255,133 of record NC_056755.1, on the reverse strand, counting down.
TTTTTCTCTTAGCAGTACAGGAGTAGTGGTCCCATCCAATGCTAACCACAACTTTGAAGCTTTTATTCATATCAACTTTGGCCCAACCAAAGTAAAGTCCAAAAACTTGGTCTGGAAGAGCAGATGTCCCATCCTCTGGATATATATTTACGAGGTTGTTAACATAGAATACAATTACCACAATGTGAAATAAAAAAACCCATAGCAGCCACCAAACTAATGAATCAGATAATCAATTGCACAAAATGTGTTGATCTTGTCTGTGAACATCAAGTTTCTCAGTTCCCAACAAGACATAGGACATTGTACATGTCTTTCTTCTTCTCGACAAATAGAGCAATGAGAGAGAGACCAAAGGTCGCTACTCTTTGCCCAGACATAGTATCATTCTCATGTGATCCCTCAAGAGGGGCCTAGACAGTGGAAATCACAAGCAATCCTTCACAACAGACTTAAATTATAACTTGACCCCAGCCCCACCAAGGGCCTAGTGGAATGAAACCGAAGAAAAGGGATCACGTACAAGAGTTTGTCTCCTTAGCATCATGCCCATGGAGACTCAAGCCCATGACCTCCCATTCATGAAATCACACGAGAAAAAACTCTTATCACTAAAACACCCTCAGAGGTATGGACGTGGTACATGTCATTGGGGTGTTTTTTTAAATGTTTTTAATTTTCAAAATTTTCTAGACTAGTTTTTTTTCTTTTTTTCTTTTGTGAATGATTATGGATCTTTTATCCACTTTTTTTTTTTTTTTGTGAATAATTATAGATATTATAGAGAAATTGAGCCTCTAATGTAGTACACTAATTATGATTGTTTTAGAAATCCCCATGCTCTTAATTGTTTTATGGAGCCTTTAAATTGGCCTCCTTGCTGTGAAATGACAAACACGCCACCACCAATAAAATTTTGGCCTTTGTGTCTGTCAGTTTTTGGGCAAGATTTTTAATACTACGGGTTTTCTGTTTTCTTTTTTTCTTTTATTTTGGTATAGGGAGAAGCATTACATAGGTGTTCCCATTCCTGATATGAGTTTTGTCTCATTAAGTCACAAGTCTAATCAGGAGATTCAAACCTCAGCCAATAACATGGGATCCATACCCAAATGCCAGTCGAGGCAATTTCAGGGTCATCACTCGGTGTTGATTAGGTTTAACAGTGCAGCTTCCCTTCCTATGTATAACACAACACCTAGTGTCAAAAACTTAGTTGGCCTCGTTTTCTGCCTTAATGACAAAGCTGAAGGGAACATCCTATTAACAACGATTAAGAGGTGGTCTCATTTGGGTAGTAGCATAGCATCTTAGAAGTCGACATTTAATCCTATGAACAGGAAATGGAATAAAGAAACCCTAAAATATCAGAACCAGTTTCATGAATTTAGGATCCATGCTTATCGGAAAAGGATAATCATAGTGCAGAGAACAACCAATTGGCTAGCACGTCGTGCTTCATGTTAGAAGTAAGGGTTTTAGGTTTTATGAAAGAATGAAAATTTTGATAATTGTCTTACAAGGAATATTTCCATGATTGGTTACCATGCTGTGCTTTATGTTATAAGTACTGTTTAGGTTTGATTGATTTATCTGAAGAGAAAAAAGGTGAATTCTTCATTGTAAAAGTTTAGGAAATTGTATTAAAACGGTGGCTAAAAAATACAAGGTGATAGAGATTGACAAGGCAAGGATAGAATTCATTAAGAGCCAAGTTTGAAAAGGATGCTTGGAATCTTTGGATTACATGTCATAATGCTCTCCTATACCAATGATGATTATTGGCCAGAGATTTTTAGACTAATGAGATTTCATGTTTCGCCATCAAGAGAAGATCTAAGTTTGGAGGTTGGCATTCAAAAGAGATCGACAAAAGAGGCGCATGTTGACTACTTAAGTATTCAAATGATGACAATTTTATTGAATCGGATACTTGCGATACCAATCAACGTTGTTGGCAGAGGATTTATTTCAGTTTCATCAAGAGAAGATATGGAGATTTCACTGAAATCAGATTTGGGTGTGAGTGTCTCAAGATCCCATATTCTATTGAAAGCAGCATGCTAACATCTACGGATGTTATTGCAAGGATTTTGGCCTCGTTTTGGGAATGAGATGAGATGAGAAATCTGTGAATGGTAGTAAAATGGTTTGTAAATAGTAGTGAAATAGTTTGAATTAAGATGTTTTATTGGGTATTGGGAAATGATAGAGAAAAAGTTGAATAAAAATCTTATAAAGTTAAAATATTATTAGAATATAATTTTTGTTTTGGTCCTTCATAATTTGAAAAAATTGAATTGTTTTTCGTATTTTGTTTGGAAATTTAGGAACGTTGTAATGATTAATTGAAAAAGTTGAAGATTTAAAATTGAAACGTGTTTGTGTTTGAGTGATGTTTGGGAAGAAAATTATGAAAAATTTTGAGATGAGATGAGATGAAATGTATTCCCAAACGAGGCCTTCAATATGGACTCTGATTAATGTTTATTCTCAAGTATAAATTTTGAGTTGCTTGTTGTGCTCAATTGTGTGAAACAAGACTAAAGGATTGAAGTGGTCAAAATGTCTCTTCTATTCTTTCTTACATGGAAGATTCTTGATCCTCAATGTTTACTTGAGGCAAGTTCTTTCCAAATAGATTGGACACGATGCCTCATTCGAAGATCTCTAAAACAAAAGTTTCAACTTTACAACCTAAGACATTTTAGAAAATCTTTAATTTTTATAAATTCATTGTATCTCACTAATTGTGAACCGAGAATTAAAAACAAATAGAATTATTTCTTTTACGAGTGATAATTGAGATCTTAAAGTCCACCCCCAGTAAAAAACAAACACCTATGAAATGTAAAACATAAAATCACTCCTCTCTATAAAAGTTCCAGTCATTATTTCTCTCATCTGATGTGCCCAATTTTTTACCCTGTATGCTCAAGGTGTTGTTGATAAGATTAGTCACGGACTAACCCATCTTCCGCTATCACAAGCATAGGGTGGAAATTAATTCCTGTGAGTAATTTGACTATCAAAATTATCTCAATGTTCAATGAAAAGAAAATTATGATATAATTTACAGCATGAGTATGAGCCAGAGTGTGAAAGAAGAAGAACGGTTGTCTATGATAATTTTTTCATTGGTAAGTACATCTAGTAGGCTTTAAACCCACTACTTTACACTCTCTGTCATTCTTAAGGGAAGAGAACTGCCATAAGAGCTGATACTAGCGTTACCAAACTTGTAGAAATAATGTGGGTAAGAAACAAAATATAACAAACCTGCAACTTCAGCCGCTGATCCATTGACTGAAATGCTCACATGAATTGGCTCGATAGGTAATGCATTATCTATCCCTGAAAAAATCATTTTACAACAAATCATTCAATCAGGGAATGGAAGCGCCTGCAGCTAAGAGTTTAAAGACGAAATATTTACAGTCTTCAAATGGTGGAAGACCCCAAAGCTCGGGCTGAAATTCTAGAAGTGAATGAAGCACAGAATCTGCTAGGGAAGAACAACCAGCTTCTGTATGGGGTGGGACAGCAACTACCTTCATTTTGGCAGCATTAGCTGCTCTAACACCAACCCTGTATAGATTAACTGATCAAAATTAAATGAAAAAATCTACACAACCTCCCAACACCCCAACATCCCACCCTTTTTCAATTTTTTAATATTTTTTTTTGAATTTATTCTTTTTAAATTAATTTAATTATTTTATTCATTATTTATATATTAAATATTTAATAAAAAATAAAATAATAAAAATTAAAAAAAAAAGTGGGGTGTTGGGGTGTTGGGTGGTTGTGTAGCAAAACCCAAATTAAATTGTGCGCAATGACATGATAACCACAGTTGCAAAATAATATATAAGACAAAAAGAAAGCAGAAAAACAAAGTTGCAAAGACATAATGCATTTCTCAGCATATGCCAAATCAAAAACAGTAATGCAGACAGTGTACTAACCAAGAAAGAAACAAGCCAGCCGAATTTTATTGTCAAGAACATCTCATGCTTGTGATTTACTTTGGTTGACATATCTTTGATATTATTGAACTGTTTGCATATCTTGAGATCATTCAAGACTTAGGGCACTTCAAGCAAAACATATTCAATGATTACTTAAAAGTGATTCTGCAGTGAGTGTCTCGAAATCACATTATTTAATAATCCAATGCTTATATATGATGACTTTCAACAACCTTGAACAGAATCATTAGAGCATTTCCTTAAAACTCTTGCTTTATAAATTGAACTTTTAAATTTTTAGTACATCAAAACTGGGAAGGGGTTTCTGCATTCTTAGGCATTATTCACTGCCTTCGTTGTTTTCCTTAATGAAGAAAAGCCCCTTCAACACTTGGGATAGTCATCCTCTACAAGCATTGGTTAATGCCAATGGAGAATAACAGGTCTCTTTCTAGAAATAACCTTTAGATCCATTAGAAAAAAAAAAACAGTCTAACTTGATTTCACAGATCAGAGATTTTTGAGGTAGAACATAGCGGTACTTATAAACCTACAAACAATATGCTGGCTTTTCACAAGTCATTGTACAGAGTTGTACACTCAAGGATGTCAAGCCATGCAACTTAGTGACAAAGCTACCATTCAGAGTGAATGCAATAAACTTATGCAACCAACATTTATTAGGCAAAAGCTACAAAAGGCTATTGAATTTATATTTTCGCATCTTTTTCATAAATCATGGAAAAAAAGAAAGTAACATGCACGATGAGGAGAAATATTATATAAATATGATCTCTAGTTTAACTCACAAAGAGTCTTCAATCACCAGGCAGTGAGCTGCATCTACACCCATTCTCTTTGCAGCCTCTTCAAATCTGCCAGCAATTTAGGAATTCATATGAATACATGTGAAAAATAATGATGATGGTTGAAAATAAAATTTCTTTCTCATACCAGTATTTTTTTTTAGCGTGATTGTTTTGGATTTGAGATGAATTTTTTCTGTAACATACTGATAACTATTATTCTTTTATAATTTTTTTTTTTTTTTTAAAAAAGAAATACTGAAAGTGATCCAATGTGGTTTTCAATGCAACCTTAATTTTACAACAGACAATGTGAAAATCCTTACAGATATGGAGAAGGCTTTCCCTCTTTAACCTGGTCACTTCCAAGAATTACTGAAAAGTATTCCTTCCACCCTAAAAGTATAATTTAAATAGATAGAATAAATTGACATGGGAATAATACAGAAAAACCAATAATCTATTGAGAGTGAAACTAAGGCATAAATAAGGGGGATTGTGGAGAGACAAATAGAGACAACAAAGAAAATGAAGAGGAAACATAAGCATTTGAGTAAGCTAAGGCCACCTGTGAAACTCTAAGGGCTAATAAAGTTAACAAAATTCCAACAATGGGGCAAGGGCGGGCGAAGGAAAAAAATTGCTCAGAAGATGAGAATATGTTTATTTATTCTAGCAGATGTTTTTTCAGAAGATGAGCCCAGATTAACATTACAAATTTAGACATGGGCACACTTTTTTGTTTTCAAGCACATGCTACAATACTGTCCATTTGTTCTATAGGTATAACAGTGGTAATTTGATTGGTATATTATGTTGTACACACTCCTTTGCTTTAGCAGCTATGGAAAGTCCCTCAGGACAGTCCAAATAGTTTCCTTCACTCAAACTTTCCACCCACGTTACATAGAAAGCATATCATGTGGATCCCATGCCATGTCAGGAAGAATTTTCCTCTTCTCTGGAAAGCTATACACCATTATCTAAAAGCCTCAAATCCACAATCAGGACACTTTGCATTACCTCACCTGGGCAGTCCCACTACTCTAATCATCCAAGCCTTTTTGTTAATTTCGACTCAATGAACTGTTAAGAATATAATACAAATAATTAACTCTACATCTTCCTACTAGCTTATGCTTTTGGGACAAGTGGTGGTTTCACATGATTAAATCTATCACCACCTCCAATGATGCATCTCGTTTCTATTAATAGTATAATTATCTAGTCCATTAAAAAAGAATCCTAGTGGTGAAAATAATTACAGGGTATAACTATCAAGATTTCCTGGAAAAATCAAGAGACCCTTTCATACTTTTCACTTGTTAAATGGATAAAAAGTGTAAGAAAAAGAATGTATATATATGGACTGTCGGTTACCTCAAGAGGTGTCCATAGAACAATTGGAACTTAGAGCATGTCAATACCAAATACGTAAAGCACAAGAGTCATATGGGATAATTTAGAGTTCGGTTTTCCCATTTCAAACCACAATCATTCTGCATGCTATACACACATCCAGAAGCTTCACCACCCCATTCCATTGGTGTCTATTACTTTTTAACTTGAATCTGTAATGCCAATGGAGATTACATTTCATCTAACCAGTCATGTTCATGATACAAGGGTAGGAGATGATTATGGTGGAAAAAGCATGGGCTGTAATGGAATTACATCATAATGCAGGTAATATAAAATTCTATAATTGGAGGGTCTCTATAATTTCTATTCCAGCCTCTATCTTTTTAGAACCTATAGTGAACAGATTCTTTGTTTTGATTTATTTACTTACACCTACCAATGTAAGACTCTTTCACCACTATAGGAGCCAGAACTGAATTCGTCAAGAAATTGACCATTACAGTATGAGAATGTAAAATTGATGTTGATCATGTTATTAAACATGAAAGGAAAGTAACTGAAATGGGAGGTTCATTGAAAGAGGTAACTTCTAAAATTGCTTTGTAGAGATTGGCAGATCTACTATATATAAATTTATATATATATATAAAATCAAGAATTTTGTCCAAATCCCATTGAGAGAGAGAGAGAGAGAGAGAGAGAGAGAGAGAGAGAGAGAGAGAGAGAGATCCATCCATCTAAATCCCATTTTTATCAGTTTGCTAGCAGTTTATTTTTCACTCTACACATAAAAGGAAGCTTCAAGAAGATACATGTCCATGGTTTTATACAGAGGAAATGGTTCTCCATCCATCTACAACTTTTGGCAAGTATTATGACCAGTAATTAGATCTTTTGCTTAAACAATCACAAGAATTTCAATGTTTGATTGGTTGTTTAGTTTCTTAGTAATCGTAAAACAATTATTTCAGCATGATAGTAGAAATGACAACAGTAATTTTGAAGTTTTCCAGTATAGCGAGACTAAGAGGTTAAAGGGAGCTTGATTCAAGCTATTATCCAAGAAGGTAAGAAAAGAGAACCTCTATGGTGGGATATCTTTGCATCTATGTATTCTCGTAAGGAGTTTGAAGCAAGAGCAAATGGTACTCCATGTTTATGGAGATGTTTGATAAGTCGATTAGCCCCAGGAAGTGGTTTTGCTTTCTGCCACCTAAAAGAATACAATTAATGAGTAAGAAGATTATATAAATGATACAGACCCATATGCAAGTACAACACAAGAAATCTTAGTATAATGATAACAACACAGCGTTTGTGCATTTCAAAACATGCAGTATACGGGCTCACAAAATTCTCGGTTACTTCAGAGCAGTTTCAATCATGTGAAAGCATTTCATTCCATGCTCAATATGAAAGCTTTACCAAGGTTCTCAAAGAATAATATTGGACATATATATTTGAAGTAGTAGGTTTTAAAGGTGTCTAACATGGATCTCTCTATCTTATCATATCTGTGCATTGTGATTAAAGAAGCAAGGCTAATAGGATACGGGCAGAGCATTCATAATATTTTGTTATAGTTAATTACTAATCACTAAATTACCACCATTACATTCAGTCAATGTCAATGATATTTAACACGTGATAGTCCTAGAGATGTCTTGTATTTTCCTTATAAGCGTTCTTGTAAAATTTTTTTGATTGATAATCAAAGTATTTTATTCATAAATGTAGGCAAAGCCCAAGTACAGGGATTATACATGAGAAATACCTAACTAGAGTTTACAACTGATAGTAAAAGGTCATGGACACTAGGTCTGTTACAAACAATGGCCCCCACCCATGAGAATAATGTTTTAAAGAAAAAGACTTTCAGCTCCTCTATTGTTTGCTCACAGTTTTCGAAGCTTCTATCATTTCATTCCCGCCATATACACCAACACATGCAAATAGGGACCATTTTCCAGATTGCTGCAACTTGTGAATTCTCTCATAGACCTCTATAGCTAGCTAGAAAATCAACCAATCTAAAAGGCATGACCCACAATATGCCAAGTCCTGTAAAAAAATAACCCCACAAGGTCCTCACCACCTCGTAGTGTAGAAATAGATGGTTTACTGATTCACCCTCTTTGTTACACATGTAACACCAGTCCAACACCATTATCCGACATTTCCTTAAGTTATCTATGGTGAGAATTTTTCCCAATGCTGCTGTCCAAATGAAAAAGGCTTTGGAAGGAGCTTTCGTCTGCCAAATGCTCTTCCATGGAACTGTGTGCATGCCTGGACTCATTAAAACTCTATGGAGTGATTTGACAGTGAATTTACCTTTTGTGGAAGGCCTCCAAATCATCTAATCCATGGTACCCTCAGTCATACACATAGAATACAATGCTGCATAGAACTCTATGATCTCCTCCAACTCCCAATCAGCTACCCTAATGAGATCAACATTCCATTAAGGGACGCTACTAGAAAAAGCAAGTGGTCTGCTCATTGCATCCTTCACTGGTGCAAGCCCAAATATGGCGGGGAAAGTGTCTTTGAGACTTCGTTCACCACACCAGTTGTCATACCAAAATCTGACACGAGTAGTCACCCACTACAATATGTGTATGTCTACGGAAGAACTCCCAACCCTTACTTATATATTTCCATAGACCCACCCCATATGGGCCATGTACCTCATTCAAACACCAAACACCCCATGCCTTCCCAACCTGTGCATCTAAAACAATATTCCACAAGGCCCTACTTTCGTGTTGCTACCACCATAACCATTTACCCAATAGAGCTTGGTTTAACTTCATCAAGTTACAAAATCCCCAGTCCACCTCCAATAATTGGAGTACAAACCATTTACCAGTTAACCAAATGGAACTTGAACTCATCCCCCAAACCACTCCACAAAAAGTTGCGTTCTAGCTTTTCAATACGGTTGGCAATCTTTGCTGGTAGCAGGAGCAAGGACAAAAAATAGGTGGGTAAGTTGGAAAGAGTACTTTTAATCAAGGTGAGTCTACGACCTTTAGACAAATACAACATCTTCCAAAATGCCAGTCTGCGTTTCACTTTCTCAATCACTACATTCCAAATCAGCTCTAATTTAAAGGGAGCACACATAGATAAGCCAAGATACTTCAATGGTAGAGAAGATATCTTACATCCCAAGATGGAGGCTAGAGCTGCAGCTTTGGGAACAGTCTCCACCGGTACCAGCTTAGATACCTTACATCTCTACTTCAAAGTTGTCTTAGGTTTGAAAGTTAACCTCTCTCAAATACAAGTTGTCTAGTAAAATTACCCCTGATGTTGACACAAGGCCTCATTAATGCTTCTCTAATCCATCCATCTTAGTTCAATTTCTAAGCAGCATTTTCATCAACTTCCACATTTTACAACTGATCTTCTCGAGATTACAAAAACAACCATTGTTAAGTAACTCCAAGCTACTAACATTTACTAATCTCTATTATACTAATGCTAGAAGAAATTCTTTCTTAGTCCTGCTAAATACAAACACCAATGACTTCAATATCATTACAGATTTCACACTTCATTGACCTGTAGCCTAGCTTCACTAACTAATATGCCGAAATTGCAAAGGTGGTAGAGTTACATTGATCAGAAGTACTCTATCCAACCTGCCTACTTACCCCTTATCTTTATTTCCAATAATTAGAGTTTCATTTGGTGAATTGGGTTATGGTTTTTACCCCAATAAGCGAAGGTGGGCTGGGAATTTGAAATTTGTTTGTTTTCAACAAGGCTTTATTGGGCCAATGGTTATGGAGATATCACAAAAAGAGGGGAGATTTATGGAGGGTGATCATAGATTTAAAAGATGGTGGATTGTGGGGAGGATGGTGCTCAAATGACGTGAGTGGACCCCATGGGTTGGGGCTTTGGAAATACATAAGAAGAGGCTGGACCAATTTCCACAATCAACACGTTTTGTAGTTGGGGATGACTCTAGAATTAAATTCAGGAATGACCAATTTCCACAATCAACACGTTTCCACAAAGAAAGGCAGCTTCAGTAGCAGAGCTTATGGATCTCTCTAGTGGCTCTCCCCAATGGAACATCATTTTCCTTGGAGCTACCCAAGATTGGGAAATTGACACATTTACAAATTTCTTCAATCTTGTGTACAATTTTAGAGTGACTAGAGGAGCTGATAAGACTATGTGGTCACCATCCAAGAAGGGGAGATTTACTGTACAATCATACTATAAGTCTCTTATGACACACTCTACAAGAACATTCTCATGGAAGAACATATGGAAGACTAAGGCCCCCCTAAAAGCATCTTTTTTTGTATGGACAACTTCGTTAGGGAAGATTCTCTCCTTAGATAATCTAAGGAAACGCCAACTCGTTGTATTGGATTGGTATTACATGTGTAAGAAAAGTGGTGAGTCTGTAGATCACCTATTATTGCATTGTGAGGTAGCCATGAGCATATGGAATGATATCTTTGCAAGAGTGGGACTCTTTTGGATAATGCCAGGAAGGGTTGTTGACTTTTTGGCCAGCTGGCAAGGCATCCAAAGTAACTCTCAAATTGCAGCTTTGTGGAATAATATTGACCTGCCTATGGTGGTGCATATGGATGGAAAGGAATGGTCAAAGTTTTGAGGACCGTGAAAAGACAATGAACAAGCTTAGAACTTTTTTTCTTCACACTTTATTCCATGTGTCAATTGTAATAGATTTAATGGCATGAACGTACATGATTTTCTTATATCTTTAGACGGTCATGCCTAGGTGTGGCTCTTGTACATGTCCCGTGTACTTGGCTTTGCCTATTTTCAATAAAATTCTTATTTACTGATAAAAAAAATATGTCGAGAAACAACAAATACCATGGAAGTTTTCACCTGAAGATGCCACATATAATCATTTAAATATAAAGCATCAGCTTCAGGGCTTGAGCTGATTCCATTCAGGGGAAACTAGATGCTGATATGATATGAGTATACCACAAGCAAGTTTTGGTGGATCAAAGATTGTGCTAGCAACAATTATTCATTATCCTCTACTCGCTACATGGAATAGAGATGTCTGAATCCCAATTGCAAATTAAGTAGAACTAAGCCTTAAAAGTATATCACTCTAGTATGCCCCCAAAAGCTTCTATAATTTCTAAATAAACAGAAAATTGCCTCCCCTGCCTCTTCCAAAAAATTGATAATTCTTCTGCCCCAGAAGTTTTATATGGAAATATAGATAGAAAATGCCCTCCTACCCAAAAAAAAATTTATAGTTCTTATGCACCCCAAAATTTCTATAAATTCTAATGTACTGTGTATTTTCTATGAAGCGATCTGTCCAAATTAATGTTTTGGCCCCAAACAATTTCTAATTTGATGGGTTAGTTATAAAAATTAAAACAGGAGTTTGAATTGTATAAGAAATACTAGACTTCTTAATATGGGCGTGGAAGTTTTTATATAATACCATGCTTCCTAATATGAATGCCAAAGTGTATAAACCATTCAAGGTTGATGGAACAAATTAGATGAGAAGTTCTATCCTGAAGATCTAATGGAGGAAGAAATCTGTTTGAGATTTCAATTGTAGCATTATGAGCTTGCTGTGGCACCAAAATATCCAGATTTTACACTAGCTTTGGTAGTTTATATTGAGAAAGAAATTGTTAAAAATATTTACCATAAAGATGATATTAGATGAAGTTTATTCCACGAAAGACCATTTTCAAGCATAATTTTGAAGAAGATGCTAAGGTTTTTTTTTTTTTTTTTTTTTTTTTTTTTTTTGAATTTTGTTTGTACATGTCTATAATAAATTGGGAAAGTTTTGTATTAAAAATAAAGTTCCTTCAAATGAGTTTATAGACATGTAATTTATGTATACAATTATGGTTCATGACTTGCTATGGAACTAGACCTAATTTATCTGTTTCTATTTTACATAAACACAAAGACATTATTCATATAGAAAGACTATATGTATTTAGGTAGGTGGCCCCCATCCCAAACACAAAACATTTTGGTTCCACCCCTGAATACTATCACACATATCATGTCATTCATCCACTGCTCTCATGCAAATCAGTACACAGATGTAAATGTCATTAGGGTTAAGTTTGGATAGTGAGTTTGAGATGAAAGTTGAATAAAATCTTGTTAGAATGTTATTATTTAATATTATTATTGTTTTGTTTATTGTATTTTGTGTGGAAATTTGTGAAAATTGTAATGATAAAATGAGATGAGATGAGATGGGTTGAGAGCCCCTCTCAATCCGAACCGAGCGAAAGCAGCCATACCTAACTAGTAACTAGTACCTCTTTCTCCTGTAAAACTCTGAAACTTCATCTTCTTAAAATGAACTGCAGAAAATGGTTTTCCTACGCAATCATTAGAAAAACTCTTATGTAATTCTTTGAAAAATTCCAAATGCATGACTTCTTTATTTTGTATTGCCTTGGCTTGCACTAAATAACTAACAACAACAACAAAAGAAAAGACAAGGATCATAGACAATAATGACAGAAATACTGCTTCCAATCCTTAAACTTGAGATCTAATAAGTTAATACAGCTCTCTCCTAACAAAACCTGCATCTCCCTTGTGCAATTCATTCAGATCTAAATGCTTGTGACAGCATTATTCAGAACAAAAGCTGGTGCTTTATAACCGTAATTTATTGTTTCTAGCACCTTGACTAGTCCAATTCAAAACTTGGTAACTTAATAAAGACGCATGTTGGTGTGCTAAAAGTTTCTTATCAAAATAAAGTTTTCTTCTATGACTGCATATAGTGAATAGAATAAATTTCTCAAATGAATAACAAAAGCTATGAGATTCTTTATAAGGATGTCTAACAAAGACACCAATAAAATTAAGGGGAAAATAGGATTGATGTGTGTGTGCATACGCATTTGTACTATTTTTTAGTTTATATTGTGTTACAATAACAAGAAGAAAAAATAATGACTCGCATATTTTCACAAAGGAAATAAACATTATACAAAATTCACAGACAAGAAGAAGCATAGGTTACGAAACAGGGTTGTCAAGGAAAAAAGAGAAAGAACAATCAAATCATGTCGTGCATGTTCCTGCATTAAATCCTAGGGAGATAAAAGCTAATCTTTTATTCACTTTTAAGCAACTTGACATAGAGAAAGAGAAAAAAGAATCTTACTGTTCACGATACATAGGTGTGATTTCTTTGGTATACTGATCTGGTGTCAATGGGAGGACATAGTCCTTAACGACACCAGCAGCTGACTCCTTCTGTGTTGCCCCCAGCCTTTTCTTGTCCTCCCTCTCCCTATCGATTTGTTTCCCATATTTTGCCAAGAACTCCTCCAAAACGCCTTTTGTAGTGCTCTCTACACTCAATTAACCGGGCAAATAGAATTTAGAAAGGAAAACAAGAAAGAAACCATTAAGTAAACAAGAACGAGTCAGGATTTTGAAAGGAATTAAAGGACCTGTGTCTAAAAGGGTCCCATCCAAGTCAAGAATTACTGCCAAAATTTTGGGTTTTGGTTTGCAAGACTCACAGCAGCTCATTGTAAAGCTCGCGAAGTGGGTATGTATTTTTGTGCGTGTCTTGCGAGAGAGAGAGAGAGAGAGAGAGAGAGAGAGAGAGAGGACAAAATCGTGGTGCGTGTAGGTCGTGAAACAAGGAAGATATAGAAGCGTCGTAAGAATAAAATGCAAAAACAGGAGACGTGAGGAGGGATCAATACCCTTGAAGAGGAGGGAAAGGGACAGCCAACGGCATTTTGTTGGGTGCTCTGTAGCGTATGAGATCTCATGCAAATTGGCATTGGAACGTTATATATATATAAAGAGAGAGCGAGGGAGAGGAACAGGATTTCCCGCTTTTTTTCCTGCAGAAGAAAGCGGTCATGACATGAGAAGTTGAGAGTGTGGGAGAATTGGAGAAAAATTCCTCCGAGCTTACATTTCAGAAACAGTTTCACAATTCACACAAATTCCTTCCCTTGTCAGTTTTCCTTAATTGATATGATAAATACTTAATTAAAATATTTTATATATTAAGTTTTGTCATATCAATAAAATAGATAGTATATTTTATATACCCGACTTCCGAACAGAATAACTGGTTTATTTTCATTTTCCTTTTTAACCATTTAACCACTAAAGGCCCATAAGTATTTTTTATTTTTATTTTTTACCTGAACGTTGAACATGTATATGTTCTATTTATGGGAGAGTAATGATATAATTGTAGAATGTATAAATATCGTATAATTATTTTAAAAAATAGTAAAATTTTATTATAAAAAAATTAACTTTTTATATAAATTTTATATTTATTTATTTTTAAAAAAAGTTATATGATATTTACGAACTTCATAATTATAAATATAATTTCTCTTTCTACAGATATTAAAAAACAAACTGTTAGCAACTTTTGAGGATAAAGGATCGTCTGAAATAATTGGTACTCTTAGAATTGTATACGCATCTGGAGCTATTTGGCACACACCATCTTCTATGGGAAGAATTTGTCCCAAAAATATTCTCCTTAGAGAGAGGATATACCCTCTTGTACCCATTACAAATGGAGGCTGGACCATACACACACACATTATAAATTCAGGCTGCAGGAATATGCTTATATTTACCAATGAATGCCCGCCACTTGTCTACTGCTGATTAAAGGTTTCAACTGCTTTCTCATGAATTATTCCACTTTCTTCCAAGCATCGGAAATAGTGTTCTGATTAATCCCAATGACAACGTACGCAATGCCTTTTAGGAAAAATAACACAAGGCAACACAGTTGTGGAGTCCCGCCACAACGCCTCCCATCTCAAGAGCCCAAAAATTCAACTTTGTAAAAATTTCTCAGCCTTTTACGTGTGTTCCAGGCACTTAAATAACAACAGTATTTGGATTTAAAATGAAAACTAATAATCACCTAAGATTAATACGACACTAATACGCTTTGAAATTTCATTCCTTATTAACAACTACCACTAATAAAAATATCTAACTTTGGATCTCATCCTTATTGATAATTATTAAAATAAATCTAAGACAACTATGCAAACTTCTACTGATCTTCGTAGGCTTCCAGTTCATGTAGAGCTTCGTCAATTCCCCTATCCCTGAAAGAATTCGACTCCGACAGATGCTTTGATTTGTAGAGCTCAAAGAGATCCACCTAGCCTAGTGGATACTACTTGGTCATCCAAAATAGCTTCTATAACTTCACGCGGCTTGCTTTGAGCGGCAAGGGCGGCTATCAGAGTATTGTCAAGCGGAGAAGAATCGTGACCGAGGTAATTCCATTTTAGGACTAAATTGCAACATTAAGAATAGGACTAAATTGCATTTTAGGAGGTAATTCTAGTAGGTAAGTATTAGCTCCCAAACGTTACAACACATTGAAGGGTCCAACTTTTCGTGAATATAATTTTGTTAGTGCACTCTTGGGGCATCTTTTTGGTCGAATATTGGTGAGCACTAAGTCCCCTAGCTAAAATTTGATAAGTTGACAATGAGCATCTGTCTATTGCTTGTGAGCTACATTGCTTTGAGCTATACGAAGGCGTACCTCATTATGAACTACTTGTAGATGATGATAAAAATCAATGGTTCCCTCACTAATTTGTGGTGGCAATGGTAAAGGAACCAGATCCAATGGCATGAGGGGTTTGAGGCCAGTAACAAATTTGAATGGAGAACTTCTCGTGCTACGATTGCCAAATTATTGTAAGCAAATTCTGCACGAGGAAGAAGGAGATCTATGAGAACCCGGACTTTGCCAAGTCCCCATTCCTTCTTGTCATTGTTATTTTATTTTAGAAAAGGTTTTTTAAGTTTTTTGAATAAGAGATGAATAGATTATAATTGGACAAAAAGCTCTTAGTGAGTTTTTACTTTTGGACCTTGAGGATTTTTAGATTAGAAGGCTTTGAGGAGATGAGATGAGAAGAAGCCCAATAGGACCTATATGGGTTTCGGCCATAAAGGAAAATACTAGGGTCAGAAGGCCCAAAATATCTTCCAAAACATGTGGTAGGTGTCATATGAGTTGTGAGGGACTATTTGGTCTTTTAGGTAAGAAACTTAGAGAAAATGCAAGGTGAGACACTTGTCCTACATCCAAGAGCTTCTAGAAGGTTGAGTGAAAGATGATGTCACCTAAGGCATCTTTTGATAAGAAAGGCTAAGTTGACACTTATCAAGCATGTGGAGAGTAAGAGGAAGACTTTTGGAGTTCCAATGAGATCTTACTTGGAAAGAAGAAGATGCATGTTCTAGAAGAATATTAGAAGAGAAAAAGGAGAGAGAGAGAGAGAGAGAGAGAGAGAGAGAGAGAGGACGACAACATGCATGGGGGAAGGCCAAGAAACTTTTCTTGGGAAGGCTAAAGATCACGTAGAGAAGATCTAGGGTTTTCGGCCAAAGCAATAAACATACACACACTTTGCCACGTGTTATCCATGCACACAGTGAAGGAGTTCCAAGGAGGAAGGGTATTTCAACATGTAAACCAACCACCACTACATCTTGAAAAATGATTGATGTAGACAACACCTTCTATGTCGACTACCCCATGAACAAAAAGTGCAGACCATCACGTTCAAGAGAAGCCAATGAGTCTCCACCGCAGCTCAACCAGCCTCAAATCCGTCACACGCAGATTTCCTTGTGTCCTTTCGAAGCTTCTGCCACCATCGATTTCACTTTCATCAGCCTTGCACCTTCTCGGTAAGCCTATGACTGATGAACTCATTCTCTCCCTCTACTCTTTTGCATCTCGGGCTAACATCTCTCTCTCTCTCTCTCTCTCTCTCTCTCTCTCTCTCTCTCTCTCTCTCTCTCTCTCTCTCTCTCTCTCTCTCTCTCTCTCTCTCTCTCTCAATGCTATGCCACCACATTTGCCACCCTCACCTCAGCCTAGCTCCTTTGCGTGCTTCCTCTCGGTAAGCCTTGTCCCTGTTGGGTGCCTATTCCCCCCAAGTGTTTCTCGGTTCCCTCATTCCTCCACAGGCTCTATTCTGCAAAATACAAAATGGGATTTAGGGCTCTGCTCTAATTTTTTTTTTTAGTTGAGCTTATTTACATGGGTTTTATTTACATGTTTTTTAATTGGAGTTGGGTTGTGTTAAGGGATTATTAAGTTAGACATGTATTTTACATTGGATTGGTTATATTTTTTTAGAAGCCATTATATTATGCTTTACATGGGCTTGGTTTTGATTTACTAAATATGTTAGCCAATAGACTTATTTTTACATAAAATATCTAAGAGATTTAAAAATATGTGACTAAGTTTTTAATTATGACTACCTTATAGTAATCGTTGCAAGGATTTTAATATTGAGTATATATTGTTAAGTCTATTTTATTAAGTTAATATTTCCACTGCTATTTTATTTATAAGATAAAATATAATCCTTACTAAATTATAAATGATAGATTAGATATGATGTTACAGTTTAAATAATTATATGATACAAGTAGTTATTGATTTTAGTATATAACTAAGTATTTTATTAAATCTTAAATATGATTAAGTTTAATTAAAGCAAATTTACATTGTTATTTTGTCAAATTTGATAAAATCATTATATTACGGTTATAACTAGAAAATAAAGAAATATGTTAAGAATATATAAATGATATTAGTATTTATTAAATTTTTTTGTAGGATTTAATAATTATGTTAATTATAAGATTGTAAATCTATTTCAAGAATTGAGGTTTTCATGACTTATTTTAATAGAATTGAATATAGCCTAACATATTCTACTAAATTATAAATTTAAAGTGAAAATATGTTAATTTTTATTTAATTAATTATATGATATTTAGTATTCAATATTTATTAAATTATTCTCTAGTATGTATTTAATTAAGTAGAATATTCGACATGCTTTTCTAGAAGCGTTTAGTGATGAGTTGTATTTTGTATAGGTGTTGAGCTACAAAGTAAAATTCAGAAAATGATACAAAGAGGTAAGTAATTTGGTCATAAATTAAGATCATCACATATTAGTTTAGATAAATTATTATTAAAGCCAATTCTTGAAAGCCAATATTTATATATGCATGTCATTATTATGCAAACATGCCATCCAGCATAGCACACAATCATGTCATTTTGCATCATATTCAGATTAAGAAATTATTATTATACACATATTATTTCATGCATCTCATGTGCATAAGATACGTAAGCTATCATAATTTCAAGTACAATATAAGATTATATCAGTTTAATTAGATGGTCATTTAGATATATGGTACCAATACAGTTTCAGCATAGATATACAAGCCACGGACTTAGGTGTGGTCTAGTGTAGTATGTCAAAATAAATCAAGGTCTCTCCTTGCGGCCACGGGACATGGGGCTAGTGCATGACCTCACACACAGAGTTAAGTGTATTAGCTAGTCATATCAGTTAAATAAATTAGATCAATCAGTTAATTCAAATAAATTAAGACACATCATGCATAACATAAGCATCAATATGATCAGACATGATTTAAGCTTTCAGGGTAAAAAATTTTATGAAAACATTACATTTGTTATGTTTACATCGTGGTGAGTTTCTTACTTAGTTTTCGATATATTTTAGTTTTATTTCATATTTTTAACTACTCAAATGAGGATGATGATATGTAGGAGCGAGCAAGCCAAGCTTAGATGGAGCAGTTGGATTTAGGTTTCAAGCTTTATTTATTTACTATTTAGTTGATTTATTAAATTATAAAATCTCGTACCTGGTTTTTATTCTGTAAGCACGTGATATTCCTAACCCTAGGGAAAGGGGTTTTACATTTTGGTATCATAGCCCAAGTCTAGACATTCTATAGACTTTTTGAAAAGAGAAAATTGTATTTTATTAATTCAATGATAAATTCACCTAGGATGCTCGATCCTCACCCGCTCGAGAGTTATTGGGATATTTTAGGTTAAGATAGGAGGCTTATTATCTCTCAGTAGATAGCACTATGATGTTGTTGTTGTTCTCATGACTGTTATTAGTATTATTCTTTTATTCAAAATACTAGCTAATAGTTTTTTAATAATTGCCTCAGAATATGGCACCTGACACTAGGGTACATGAGAATGGATGGAAATTGTCTTACAGTTATGGAGTTCTATTTGAGGAAATTGAGAATGAAATTAAGAATGTTTTATGTAAATTTAAAGTTATAACATAGATTTACGTATGGGTTTTGATATTAAGTGATGAATGGTGGACCAAGGTCGATTTAAGAAAATTTTCATGTACCTAAACCTACGAGTCTGGAAAGATTTTGTGAAGTCAATATATTTTTGAGGTAGAAAAACAAAATTTACAAGTATAAGAAAATTTATTTGAGTACGTACGTGTATGGCTTAGACATACACGTTATAGTTTTAATGATTAGGCCAGCATAAATGGAGAATGTTATGAGATTCTGTGGCTTGATCGGGAAGTCTAGCTTAATTAGGTTATTGTTAATGAACTAGACATGGATATCGGAAAACCATAATTAGAATAACAAATTGGAGACCTGGGCCCATAAACCATAAGCCCAGGATAATTGTGGTATCCTAGGTTTTGAGGAATATTATGAACAAGAGAGGGTTAAGTATCTTAAGGTAAAATATAGTGTACATGAGGTATGGATGAGTGTCATTGTGGAATTAGTGGTAATATATAAGAATAATGGATATTTGTTACCAATTTTTTACAATGAAAAGACTTTTTGCAATGAAAATAAAATATTTCGTTAGAAATAACTGGTCGTAAATAAGTTGTTTTTCTTGTAACACGATGTAAGTATATGAGTAAGTTGGACATGATATAAAAGTAGAAGTTGGATTTCTTTGTGCATTATATAAGATAAGGACCCCGCACTTGGAGTTTTATGTTGCTATTTTTAAGATTATTATTTTATGTGAAGTGTTTATTTAGTATTTTATGTGGAGAATCTATTTATTATTTTTTGTGGAAAGTTTTAAGTTACTATTCTTATGTGAAGTTAAGATAATGGGTTGGGTAAAATTATTATTAGTTGAATCAAACCCATTGCTAAGGTTTATAATTTTAAGCTTGTATTGGATTGCATGCCCAATGGTTGGCACTACGTGCATGAACATGTAAACGTGAGGGATTAGGAGAATATTAAAAAAGTTAGAAACAAATATCGGTGGACTAAACCTCATGAAATATTAGGCTCGACTAAATGATTAAGGATTTAAAATAAAAATATAAAAAGGATGTGACAAATAAGAATCTAGGTTGCTTGAGGTATTAGTAAATTTTGAGGACAAAATTTTTGTAAGGAGAGGAGTTTGTAATAACCCGACCTAGTTATTATTAGGGTTTGAATGCGAATAATTTTATCTTATGATTTTTCATATTATTATACAATTCTCTTATTGTTATTTTTAGTATTATCAATTTTATTGGATTCTATGGCATTAATAAGTTATTTATATTTTAAATACTGATTTTTATTATAGCTATTATTTTAACTATAATTGTTAATATTTTCATTTTTATTAATAATAATCTTTCCTAATTACTTTTAATATTTTGGGATCTTCCGTCCTTCACACGCTTCACCCTCTTGAGGTTAACCATTAATTTGAACGTCACTGTCCAACGGGAGGCCGAAATATTGCTCATTTTTTATACCTCTCTTTCCTTCACGTTATTTTCCCTTCACACCGCAATCTTCTCTAGGGTAATTTCTTGGTCTAAAAGATTTCATACATGGTAACTGATGTACACCACATCTCTCGGTATTGAATGAGTTGAAACGTACACTTTCCTTTTTGGTAACAGACTCATACGAAGGAAAGCATATACCCACGCAGCCATGCACATGTCGTCACCTTCCCCATAATATAGGGTTGCCCCTACCTTCTCACGCACATCATCAAATCCCAACCCCTCAAAGCGGTTTTGGCAACACACACAAGAAATACTCACAGTAGCCAAGATCACTTGGAGCAACCCAACATGTAGAACCTAGCTCTAGCTCCCCCATGTCTCCTCGATGCCCTCTTTCATGTTCTACTAGTTTTGCATCGCACGAAGCAACAGTCAAAAGAAACAACACACCAAGCAATCCTTCTACGTCCAAGTTCCATCACCACAAAACCACAAGCCCTTTCTAGTCCAACATCAAACCAAAGACCCTTACCCACCACCTCCCTCAACAACAACCAACCTCAAGCTCACAACAGTGTTGTGTTCTCCCTACCATGCTTTGAAATCGAAGGTAATCACCACGCACCACATTCCATGGCAAACTAGAAAATTCTTAAGCACAACAACCGTCGAGGGACTCTTGGAATCACTACAATTGCCACAGACAGCAAGAGACCAACATGAATGTATGGGCTTTAAGGCTCTGCTCTAATTGTTTTAGTTGGGCTTGTTTAATCTCACATGGGTTATATTTACATGTTGGGTTTAATTTTAATTGGAGTTGGGTTATGTTAAGGGATTATTAAGTTAGAGCATTGGCATTGGCTTCATCAAAAGCCAAGCCAAATATATAAATAGATGAATATGTGAAAAAATGAATGTATTGGATTAGTCAAACCAATAAATGGCTAACTTTGACCTATAGTAAATGGTTCCGGTCTTTCATATTTGAAGTGTTCCTGTGCACTCATCTTTATATTATTTTACTCTATTTTATTTCATCTACCGGTCAATTTTCTTTTCCCTCTCTCCCCATTTCCTCCCCGCGTTTTCTCTCCCCATTTCTCTCTTTTTCATTTCTCCCAATCCCTTCGGCTATACAGTTCAATTTTTCGTAGCAGTTCGATTCTTCGTAGCACACGCCAACACAGCACCACAGCCACCAGTTCTGTTTACGTTTTAGCTTCTAATTTTTTTCGTCACGATAATTAATTATTTGATTTCACTCAGTGAGGCTTCTTCTTTTTCCCCTTCTTTGTCTATCAGAGCTTTCCTTGCATGATTGCATCTTTGCGGTCTCTATTCTCTGATATAATCTCTGCTAAAGGATTTTTTTCAAAGAGAGAGAAAGTGTGCATGTTTTAGACAGAGAATGTGAAGCTCTCGATTCAGTGCTTTAATCAGATCTGACGATGATATAGAGGAAAGTGAATTCTGAGAGGGAAAGCGATAGAGTGTGTTTTGCAAGGTTTAAGCTTAATCGGAAATCAAGAGAGAGGTTATGAGCCGGCAGCATTTCGACCGAGTTTTGATCTGGTCTTTGAGAGATGAACGGGGCAGGGAGGCAGGGGCAGAGATCTGCTGCGGCCGGGGTGCATCACCAACGCCAGTACTCGGGAAACTTTCTGGATAATTCGTCCAATGATCGCTGGCTTCAATCCACTGGTCTTCAGCACCTCCATTCCTCCAGCTCTTCCATTCCTCATCTTCAGGTTCCCATCTTTCTGTTTGGTTCCCAATTTAAATATTCTGAAAACCCTTACAAATCAATACAAATATTCCTCAATCTCACGTTAGATGATAATGTTTATCTCTGTGTGTGTGTGTGTGTGGGTGTTTTTTTTTTTTTTTTGTGTGGATTTGGTGCTGTAGTCCTAGATTGCAACCTTATGATTGTGTTCGATTTGTGCTGTTATCCTAAAAGCAGGACCACGAGTTCTATGGTGGTGGTGGCGATGGTGGTGGAAGAGGAGGAGGAGGGCGGGGTTCGATGATGTATAGGAATGGGCAAAGTGGATTAAGTGGAGGAAATGAGTTTTACTTGGAGCCATCAACGCCTCCCGGTAACTCTCGATCGAGGAAGAATGGTGAAGATAATGAGTTCAGTCTGGGACTCTTGGATCTGCATTCTTTCAATACAGAGTTTCTAACCGAGGTGGGCCTCTTGGCATTTTCAACAATGACTTAATTAATTTTAGATGCCATTCCACAATTACAAAGGCCTCATCTTCAATGGCCCTTGTGACGCCCCCAAATCCCCATGCACGGACACGGGAAAATCGAGACTTCCAGATGATGACATCACGGGTCATCACTCTATAGACGTGTCTCAAGTGTGCGGATAAGCAACAGAAGTGCACAAGAAACACGCAGCGAAAAGCAAAGTCAATAACTAAGTACCAGAATTTTTTCTTGTTTAATATAAAGCTGTTCAAAACATATAGAATAGAATATTACAAAATACAAATATTATATCAAAGCCAAATAGAAAACATAAACTCCACTCAGAACTCTGGCGGAGCTGCATCCTCGGGCTCAGCCTCCTTCTTCTCCTCGAACTCTGCACCAAAATCTACGGAACCAAAAATGGTGCCGCAGGTAAGTAAACTCCAAACACCACTAGATAAAAACATATAAAACTCAAACAATATGCATAAAAGAAAAACTAAAGCACATGTCCCATAAAACCATATTTTTTTCCACGCATGCCATAAAAACTCATTTGGCCCACAAAAACATATCCTTAAAACCAAGCCTCGCCATTATCCCAGATAATGACCCAAACCACCATTTTCCCAGAAAATAGATCAGAAGTCTCGAAACCAAACCTCGCCATTTTCTCAGAAAATGGCCCGCATCTGAAAACCATAAAAACAAACCAATTATGCATGCACCATGATCTCCTCTAGGGATCATCCGCACACCCTGGTTCTGTGTCACACCGCAGGTAACGACTACGCATGTGACACCTAAAAGAGCGATATCCAGACTCGCGCCCCGCCACTCTAGGGACCACGGAGTCGACACGACAGCGTTACCGTATCGTGCGATCCGGTCGTTGCCTTGCGACAACCCAGGGGATATCACTCAGTATTATCCACTCCTGAGTGATCAGAGGAGTTCCACCGAGATAATAACCTATCCCGGCTTGGGCTCGTGAGACACACGCACCCAAAAACCATTTACGCCAATAAAACGGGATTTTCTCAATTAAAAAAATGCACATATACACAATATGCAACGCACACCTCATGTCACGAATAATCAACCAAATCACAAATAAACATAACCAAGCACTCCGTCCTCAAACCATCCGACCCCTGAACTCCTCGGACTCAGTCCGGAATCAGCCAACCAACAACAAATATTTATTGAATGAGAAAAATATATTTAAATCTAAAAGTAGGGTTTGAAAAATACTTACAACGCTATATGGTATTTTTAGAAAACTAGCGGCGTTGCAAATGACGGAATAAAAGCAACGTAACAGTGAAATTTCACTGTGGCCGTGGGTTGTAAAATACCACTTTTGAACGGGGACAAACCAAGGCTCGAGATTGATAGGGAATGGTTTAAGGATATTTATGAAACTAGTGGAAGTGGAGTTTGGCCATGGGTGCTGGCGAAAACGGCGGAGGAAGGGCTTAAACGCCCAAACGGAAACTAGCTCGTGGGAGCTGTTCTGGCGACTGTTAGAGGTTGGAAATGGGTGGGTTAGGACGGCAAGGAGTTGATGATGAAGTGGTGAAGAGGTGGTGGCTAGAGGTGGAGTGACAGCAGTAGATCGGAGCAAAAACCATGTGGTTTGATGGGCTTTTTCCAGCTAAACGGCGGCTCCGTTGGCGGTGAAAATTTGTGGGGTGGTTCACTGGAGGGAGGGGAAGAAAATGGTGGGGGTGGTGTGCTGCACGGTGGCAGGCGGCGGTGGTTCTGGGTGCAAGGGGTGATCGGCGTGAAGGAGAGGAGAGAGAGACAGACAGACGGGGGGGTCGCGCGGGAGGGAAGGGGAAAAAGGAAGAAAAAAGAAAAAGAAAAAAAAAAGAAAAAAGAAAGAAAAGAGAAAAAAGAGAAAAAGGAAAAAGAGAAAAGAAAAGATGGAGGGAAGAAATGAGGTTCAATCCTCACTTCGAAAAACAAAATAGATCATCCGAAAACAAGATTAAAAACCGTAAAACGACTAAATAAACAAAACATAACAGCAAATAAATTAAAAATCAATTTAAAACACAATAATTTAAAATAAATAAACCACTATATTAATTAAATTAAAAACAACCCTTTAGTGAAAATACACGTAAAAGCGGATCATCACATCCTCCCCCCTTAAAATAAATTTCGTCCTTGAAATTTGCAAGATCAACCACCAACTTAAAACAAGCCACATAATATCACATAAACCACCTGTGACCAAGATTAAGAAACGTACCGTCTTTACTCAAACAAGTATGGGTACTGCTCCCTCATGTCCGCTACTCTCTCCCAAGAGAAGTCTTGAACTAACGGATCTCCCCATGCCACGTTAATCAAAGGTATCGTTTTGGACCTCAACTGTTGCTCCTTCCAATCCATGATCTGCGACGGAACAACCTCATAAGTGAGATCCGGTTGCAACTGAATACTCTCTGGGTCGAGAAAGTGTGGCTCTTGTTGTCCAAAACTCTTCTTCAAGGACGATACGTGGAAGATATCATGAATATCCCTAAAATACTCTGGCAAAGCAACTCTATAGGCGACGGACCCTACCTTCTCCAGAATCTGAAAAGGGCTGACATACCTCGGATCCAGTTTCCTCTTCTTACCAAAACGCTTAACACCTCTCATGGGAGAGATTTTGAGATAAACCCAATCACCTTCTTCAAAAGATAACTCTCTCCTCCTAGTATCAGCATAGCTTTTCTGGCGACTCTGAGCTGCTGCCATTTTATCCCTGATGATCTGAACTTGGCTTTGCATCTCTTAAATTATTTCAGGTCCAATTATCCTACTCTCCCTGACTTCATCCCAACACAAGGGCGATCTGCACTTCCTCCCATAAAGAGCTTCATAGGGAGCCATCTGAATGGTCGCATGGAAGCTATTATTATATGCAAACTCTATGAGCGGCAAATGGTTTTCCCAACTCCCTTGAAATTCTATGACACATGCTCGCAACATGTCTTCAAGGGTCTGAATGGTGCGCTCTGATTGGCCGTCTGTCTGCGGGTGATATGCAGTACTGAACTTCAACTTAGTACCCAATGCTGCCTGCAAACTCTTCCAGAACTGAGACGTAAACCTTGGGTCTCGATCAGACACTATACTCTTTGGTATGCTGTGCAGCCGCACTATTTCTTTCACGTACAAGCGTGTCAACTTACCCAAGGAATCGGTGTTATTAACAGGCAAGAAATGAGTACTCCTCGTTAACCGGTCAACAATCACCCAAAAAGAATTTTTCCCACTAGGCGTCCTCGGCAAGCCCACTACAAAGTCCATAGTGATGTCATCCCATTTCCACTCAGGAATAGGGAGGGGTTGGAGCATACCAGCGGGTCTTTGATGCTCGGCCTTGACTTGATGGCATGTGTGGCATTTCTCAATATACAAGGCAACATTCCTCTTCATTCCATCCCACCAATAATTTTTTTTCAAGTCCTGGTACATCTTTGTACTGCTGGGATGAACTGAATAAGGGGCCGCATGAGCTTCTGTCATGATCCGCTCCTTGAATTCTGAATCTTTGGGGACCACTCTGCAATCTCGGAACCGAAGTATTCCATCTTTATACATACTATAGTGTAACGGCCCTCAAGATTTTCTGATATTCAGTAGCTTCGAATCCTTCCTTTGAAGAGTCTTCAATTCTTCAAAATTAGTTACCCGAATATCAAGAACTGAAGATAAAATCTCTTCTTGCTGTGAACTTTCAATAAGGAGTCTTCTCATCCCACAAAGTAAAGAATCCAATTCTGACGGCTCAGCTTCATCTTCCAAGTGCGATTTTCTGCTCAAAGCATCAGCAACTATATTAGCCTTCCCCGGATGATACTTGATCTCACACTGGTAGTCACTGATTAGCTCTAACCATCGCCTCTGCCTCATGTTCAGATTTTTCTGAGAAAACAAGTGTTTCAAGCTCTTGTGATCGGTGTATACTTCACATGCTTCCCCATACAAAAAGTGCCGCCAGATCTTGAGAGCAAAAACAATCGCAGCCAATTCCAAATAGTGCGTTGGATAATTCTTCTCATGGTCCTTTAGCTGACGAGATGCATAAGCAACAACCCGTCCTTCCTACATAAGGACACAACCCAATCCAAATTTAGACGCATCACTGAAGACTACGAATGGCTTGTGCGGTTCTGGAAGCGCTAACACTAGTGCCGTCGTCAACCTGTTCTTCAATTTTTGGAAACTTCTCTCACACTTATCTGACCAAACAAAATCTGCATTCTTCCTAGTCAAAGTTGTTAGAGGTCCGGATAGGCGAGCAAATCCCTCCACAAATCTTCGGTAATATCTAGCAAGTCCCAAGAAGCTCCGGATCTTGCGCACTGTAGTCAGATGCTGCCATGACAAAATGGCTTCCACCTTACTAGGATCAACAGCCACTCCGTCTCGGGAAATCACATGCCCAAGAAATCTAACTTCCTCCAACCAGAATTCACACTTGCTGAGCTTGGCATACAACTGGTGTTCTCTCAATTTCCCAAGAACTAGACGAAAATGATACACATGCTCTTTAACATCGCGGGAATAAATCAGAATATCATCAATGAATACTACCACAAAGGAATCCAGATAAGGTCGAAATACTCGATTCATTAAATCCATAAAAGCAGTAGGGGCATTAGCTAACCCAAACGGCATCACCTTAAATTCATAATGCCCATATCTCGACCTGAAAGCAGTTTTGGGCACATCCTTGTCTCTGATTCTCAACTGGTAGTATCCCGATCTCAAATCAATCTTCGAGAACACAACTGCTCCTTGAAACTGATCAAATAAATCATCGATCCGTGGGAGAGGATATTTATTTTTGATGGTCACCTTATTTAATTTCCGATAATCAATGCACATACGGAGGGTTCCATCTTTCTTTTTAACAAACAGAACTGGCGCACCCCACGGCGAAGTACTAGGCTGAATGAACCCCTTATCTACCAGCTCTTGCAACTGAGTCTTCAACTCTTTTAATTCAGCCGATGCCATGCAGTAAGGAGCTTTATGTACAGGAGCCGCTCCAGGTTCTAAGTCTATAACAAACTCCATTTCTCAAACAGGGGGTAGTCCAGGCAAGTCATCCACAAACACATCGGGGAATTCTTCTACAACTGGAATATCTATCGAAGACTTCTTCTCAGACGGCGTAGACACCATCTGAACTAAGAATGCATCTGCTCCCCATGCAATCTCTCTTCTTGCTTGAATTGCCGATATAATTACCGTCTTTTCTTTTAACTTACTCCCCGCAAATTCCAGACAATCACCATCTGGAAGCTGAAAGCTAATTATCCGACTTCTTCAATTAATACTCGCAGAATATCGGTATAGCCAATCCATCTCGAGGATGATATCAAAACCCAACAGCTTAAACACCACCAAATCAGCATCCAAGAACCTTCCATCAAAATTTAACGGGCATCTCAAAGCAACCTTGGAACACCACACCATTTCACCATCGGGTAGAGCCACTACCAATGACTTTGGCAAAGGTTCCGTGACCAAATTACACACCCGCGCAAACGTGGAAGATACAAATGACTGTGAAGCACCCGAATCAAACAAAGTGCAAGCATAAAACTCATATAAACGGACTCTCCCTGTAATTACTCCAGCATTATGGGTCGCTGGTGCCTCATAATCCACATCTTCGGGTGTGACAGCATAAACCTGGGCTTGCACTGCTTGCCTTGGATTTGTTCTTCCATAGCGTCTACTTCCACGGCTTCCTTGAACTGGTCTTGGACACTCACAGGCAAAGTGACCCTGCTGACCACAATTATAACATCGAGCCCCACCAGAAGGGCACTCACCCACGTGTGCTCTATTACAAACTCTGCAAACTGGCACACGTCCTTCCATGCGAACACCTGAGGATGATTGCGTTCGAGTTCCAGTCTGCTGAACAAATTTCTGAGGCGAACTCGAGCTGCTTCCTTCACCAGAAAAACTCCACCTCTTATGTCCTAGAGGGGAGCCCATACTCAGATTATTCTCTCGTTCTATAAGGGTGGCCACATCCACTAAGTCCTAAAAAGTGGATATCCGGTGACTGACCACCATACGGCGTATATCAATGCGTAGTTCCTCCTGAAAATTCTCAGCTCGCATTTCCTCTGTGGCGATGAGATGTGGAGCAAATCGCCCAAGTTCTATAAATCTTCGGGCGTACTGTTCCACTGTCGTGCTCCCTTGGACCAAATTTGAGAACTCTCTTGCCTTTTGCTTCCTTACAGAAGCGGGAAAGAAGCGATCATTAAACTCTTTCTTGAAACGCTGCTAGGTCATAGCGGCGAAAGATCCCAATTCTGATTCCAGCATCACCCTCTTGGTATCCCACCAATCAGAAGCGGTGCCTTGCAACAGATAGCTGGCGTAGAGTACTTGTTGCGCCTCGGTGCAACCACACACCTCAAAAGTTCTTTTCAAGTCTTTAATCCACTTTCCAGCTTGAAGTGGATCCTCTTCTCCAGTGAAGTGTGGAGTTCTATGCGCCAAAAAGCGCTCATAGGTGCATCTGGATTGCACCATGCTACTAGGTCCTCCTGGGTATAGCCAAGGCCCTCCTTGATGTCGCCAAGGACCTCCTGGTTGTGGCCAAAGCCCTCCTTGTTGTAGACAAGGCCCTCCTTGTTACGGACAAGACCCTCCTTGTTGTGGCCAGGGACCCCCTTGTTGTGGCCAAGGTCCTCCTTGTTGTGGCTAGGGCCCTGTCTACTGTGGCCTAAAATTCTGCTGCATAAACTCCATCATCTGCCGTATTGCTTGGGCTATGGAGTCATCTCTTGATATATTGTCCCGTGACTCCTGAGTAGATTTCCTTGGTCTCACCATTTTTCATGTCACCACAACCTTTGACCTCCTTTAAGAAAACAAAAACAAAAACCAAAGACCAACACCACATAACAATAAACAAAAAGAAACCATCTTGCAAAAACATAACCAAATAAATAAAAACAAGCAAACAAGCTGAAACAAATAAAACAAATCAAATAGCAACTTTACTTAACATAATTTTTAAAACACAACCTTAAAAAAAAACATTCTGGTACTACCTACGGGACATATGGTTTTACCCAGAGCCGAACTGCTCTGATACCACCTGTGACGCCCCTAAAACCCCATGCACGGACACGGGAAAATCGAGACGTCCGGATGATGACATCACGGGTCATCACTCTATTGACGTGTGTCAAGTGTGTGGATAAGCAACGAAAGTGCACAAGAAACACGTAGCGAAAAGCAAAGTCAATAACTAAGTACCAGAATTTTTTCTTGTTTAATACAAAGCTGTTCAAAACATATAGAATAGAATATTACAAAACACAAATATTATATCAAAGCCAAATAGAAAACATAAACTCCACTCAGAACTCTGGAGGAGCCGCATCCTCGGGCTCAGCCTCCTCCTCCTCCTCGAACTCTGCACCAAAATTTACAGAACCAAAAATGGTGCCGTAGGTAAGTAAACTCCAAACACCACTAGATAAAAACATATAAAATTCAAACAATATGCATAAAAGAAAAACCAAAGCACATGTCCCATAAAACCATATTTTTTTCCACGCAAGCCAAAAAAAACTCATTTGGCCCACAAAAACATATCCTTAAAACCAAGCCTCGCCATTATCCCAGATAATGGCCCAAACCACTATTTTCCCAGAAAATAGATCAGAAGCCTCAGTACATCCTCGCTATTATCCCAAATAATGGCCCAAACCACCATTTTTCCAGAAAAATGGATCAGAAGTCTCGAAATCAAAACTCGCCATTTTCCCAGAAAATGGCCCGCATCTGAAAACCATAAAAACAAACCAATTATGCATGCACCATGATCTCCCTTAGGGATCATTCACACACCTTGGCTCTGTGCCACACCCCAGGTAACGACTACGCATGTGACACCTAAAAGAGCGATACCCAGACTCGCGCCCCACGCGTACCTGGCCAGGCCATCCACTAGTCCCCGCTACTCTAGGGACCACGGAGTCGACACGACAGCGTTACCGTATCGTGCGATCCGGTCGTCGTCTTGCAACAACTCAGGGGATGTCACTCAGTATTATCCACTCCCGAGTAACCAGAGGAGCTCCACCGAGATAATAACACATCCCGGCTTGGGCTCGTGAGACACACGCACCCAAAAACCATTTACGCCAATAAAACGAGATTTTCTCGATTAAAAAAAATGCACATTTACACAATATGCAACGCACGCCTCATGGCACGAATAATCAACCAAATCACAAACAAACATAACCAAGCACTCCGTCCTCAAACCATTCGACCCTTGAACTCCTCGGACTCAGTCCGGAATCAGCCAACCAACAACAAATATTTATTGAATGAGAAAAATATATTTAAATCTAAAAGTAGGGTTTGGAAAATACTTACAGCACTATATGGTATTTTTAGAAAGCTCGCGGTGTTGCAAATGGCAGAATAAAAGCAACATAACAGTGAAATTTCACTGTGGCCGTGGGTTATAAAATACCTACTTTTGAACGGGGACAAACCAAGGCTCGGGATTGATAGAGAATGGTCTAAGGATGCTTATGAAGCTAGTGGAAGTGGAGTTTGGCCGTGAGTGGCGGCGAAAACGACGGAGGAAGGGCTTAAATACCCAAAATGGAAACTAGCTCGTGGGAGCTATTCCGGCGACTGTTAGAGGCCAGAAATGGGTGGGTTAGGACAGAAAGGAGTTGGTGATGAAGTGGTGAAGAGGTGGTGGCCGGAGGTGGAGTGACGGTGGCAGATCGGAGCAAAAATCGTGTGGCTTGATGGGTTTTTTCCGACTAAACGGCGGCTCCGTTGGCGGTGAAATTTATGAGGTGGTTTACTGGAGGGAGGGGAAGAAAATGGTGGGGGTGGTGTGCGCACGGAGGCCGGCGGCGGTGGTTCTGGGTGCAAGGGGCGATCGGCGTGAAGGAGAGGAGAGAGAGAGAGAGAGAGACGGACGAGGAGGGGGTCGCACGGGAGGGAAGGGGAAAAAGGAAGAAAAAAGAAAAAGAAAAAAAAAAGAAAAAAGAAAGAAAAGAGAAAAAAGAGGAAAAGGAAAAAGAGGAAAGAAAAGATGGAGGGAAGAAATGAGGTCCAATCCTTACTCCGGAAAACAAAATGGATCTGCTGAAAATGAGATTAAAAACCGTAAAATGACTAAATAAATAAAACACAACAGCAAATAAATTAAAAACCAATTTAAAACACAATAATTTAAAATAAATAAACCATTATATTAATTAAATTAAAAACAACACTTCAGTGAAAATACACGTAAAAGCAGGTCATCACAGCCCTTGCGTTTTATAGGGTGATGTGTATTTGGCATTAAGTGGCACCATTTGCTTTTAATGAACTCATATTTTGTTTCTTTGTATGGAGTCACTGGTATGGACTTTTGTTGGTAATTAGGTTTAGAAAAAAAAAATTAATTGGAAATCAATAATTTAAATATCAAATTAAATTATTAATGTACATATAGTAGGTTTAATTGCAAAATATGAAAAAAAAATTATTATTAAAAAAATAATATTATATTATTATTTTGATGAATCTAATGGCTAATCTAATGTGGGATTATGGATAGGAAGATTTTAGAATTATGAAAAACTTGTACTTTTCATCAAAATTTGAAGATGGATTTGATAAAGCTAATGTGGATGCTCTTAGACATGTATTTTACATTGGACGGGGTTATATTTTTCAGAAATCATTATATTATGCTTTATATGGGCTCGGTTTTGATTTACTATATATGTAACTAATTTTTAAATTATGAATACCTTATAGTAATCGTTACACGGATTTTAATATTGAGTATTGTTAAGTCTATTTTATTAATTTAATATTTTCACTGCTATTTTATATATGAGATAAAATACACTCCTTACTAAATTATAATTGATAGATTAGACATGATATTAGAGTTTAAATAATTATATGATATAAGTAGTGACTGATTTTAGTATATAACTTAATATTTTATTAAATTTTAAATATTATTAAGTTTAATTAAAAAAAATTCTTTGTTATTTTGTCAAATTTGATAAAAAAATATTACAATTATAACTAGAAAATAAAGAAATATGTTAAGAATATTTAAATGATATTAGTATTTATTAGATTTTTTTTGTAAGATTGAATAATTATGTTAATTATAAGAAAGTGAACCTATTTTAAGATTTGAGGTTTTCACAACTTATTTTAATATAATTGAATATAGCCTAATTATTTTACTAAATTATAAATTTAAAGTGAAAATATGTTATTATTTAATTAATTATATGATATTTAGTATCCAATGATTTTGTTTGAACCATAATATTTATTAAATTATTCTCTAGTACGTATTTAATTAAGCAGAATATTTGACACGTTTTTTGAAAAGTGTTAGTTACGACTCATTCTTCATATAAGTGTCAAGCTATGAAGTGAAATTTAGGAAGTAGCCCAACGAGATAAGTAATTAGATTAGAAATTAGGATCATCACATGTTAGCTTAAATAAATTATTATTAAAGCCAATTCTTGAGAGCCAATGTTTATGTACTATGCATGTCATGATTATGCAAATATGTCATCTAACATAGCACATGATCATGTCATTTGCATCATATTTAGATTTAGAAATTATCATTATGCACGTATTATGTCATCCATCTCATGTGCAAAAGACATTTAAACTATCTTAAGTTCAAGTGCAAGATAAGATCATATCTATTTAATCAGATGAATATTCATATATGCATGGTATCAATGTAGTTCAGGGTAGATGTGTAAGCCACAAACTCAAGTGTGGTTCACCAAAATACGCCAGAATACTATTAGTGGCTCCCCTTGCTGCCGCAAAACTTGGGGTCGGTGCACAACCTAGCACACAAGGTTAAGTGTGTTGGTCACTTAAAGCAGTTAGATAAATCAGATCAGTCAACTAATTCATATAAATCAAGACACTTCATGCATAGCATTAGCATCAGTATGATTATGCATGATTTAAGCTTTCAAAATTGAAATTTTTTTGAAAACCTTACGTTTATTATATTTACATCGTTGTGGTTTCTTACTGAATTTTCAACTCATTTTAGTTTTATTTTATATTTTTAACCACCTAAGTGAGAATGATGATCAGTACGAGCATGCAATCTAGGCTTAGATGGAGAAGTTGGATTTAGGTTCAAGCGTTATCTATTATTTAATTGATTTATTAAATTATGAAATCTCTTGCTTTGCTTTAATTACATAAGCATGTGACATTCCTAACCCCAAGAAAGTGGGTGTTACATGAACAATGAACATCAAGGATTTTAATATTGAAAGACTAAAACCCCAATATGTTTTTATTGAAACTTGAAATAGATTTGGGGTTTCAATATTGAAACTCCAAAAATAGATTGCTAAATTAAATTAGGTTGAAGCTCTTAACAATTTGGAGTTTCAAAACTAATTTAAGGTTTTGGATTGAAATCCTAGATTTACAATAAAATATCACAAATTCACTAAATAATAAACATCATCAAAAATTCACACAAATAACACCACAACACCCAAATCACAATCACATCCTCCAAATCTATTTATGAATCCCATTCTCCATAGTCCAATCCAAGAACTAAAAATTAATGAGTTGCACTAGTTACTTGCATGTGAGGATCGAATGTGATCTCAAGAAGGTTATAGCATGGGTAGGGCTGTAAATCTTGATGGAAGGAGTATATGGGTGCCATTGTCATATGAAAAATTTCTAAGAATGTGTTTTAGGTGTAAAAGAATTCTACATCAAAATCAAGGTTATACTGAAAGGAGTATCAGGCAAGGATCAGATAAGTGAGGTAGGAGGTCTTGGCCCTTGGCTGAGGGCCCCTTTAAACATGCGTAAAAAACCAATGGTTGGGAGGAAGGGGTTTGTGGAGAAGTGTTTTAGTGAAGAGAATGAAGATCTACAAAGGGGTGGTGGTGAGGAGGCATATTAGCCTACTATGCAAGTAAATATGGAAGGGGAAGTGAATGATATGAAGGGGATTATGCCAAGGTCAACTAGGATATGTGTATGAAAAGAATGAGAAGGATGTGCTTGAGGGTCCGATTGAGGTCACGAACATTGCTAAAGAGAAGGAAATTATAATATCAGAAAGGTAGCAAAGGGCCAAAATCGAGGAGAATGGAAGATGAGAACATGTGCAATAATTACTCCAGGTATATCTTATATTTTATCTGTGGGACACAAGAGGTGATGCTCTAGGTATTGTGGAGGGAAATTTGGGTGAAGGAGCACATAAAGTGAGGAAAGTGAATTAAGTTGCTTGTGACAAAGGAATTGTAGAGGTAGAGGCTTGTTGGATATAATGAATTTGTTGAGTTGTAATTGCCAAGGGCATGGCAACTTTCAAATAGGTCAAGACCTCTACTTTATGGTGGGGGAAAATAGACTCAAAGTTGTGTTTTTTATTAAAACTAAGACAAACTCAAGTAAGATAGAAGCTGTTAAAAGGATGATTAGTTTTGTTGAGTGTTTTGTGGTGGATGTGATAGGGAGGAAAGGGGAGCTAGCCTTATTGTGGAACAACGAAAATATTTTTAGTATTATTTACAAATATTCTGAAATATTATAAGTATCCAAATGAGCATTGAGTGTCCAGACGAGCTCTTAATTGACAAAAAAATGTGATAGGAATCGGTTTGAATGTTGAAGAGGGAGCAAATTAATTCAATTATTCTTCATGTTTATAATTTCTTTTAAAGGGTGTAAGAAAAACTAAAAAAAAATTTAAAAATAAAAAAAGGAAAAGATAAAGATAGTACTTAGGTTGAACTAGTTGGACTCGAAATGAACCCACTCGAACCCAACTTACCCATATTTAATGGACTCGAACACTTCTGGTTTGCCATTCACTTGACAAGTTTTGAGCGCCTAGAAATTTTAGAAAGGTGGGTAGAGATTAACAAAAAAAAAAAAAAAAAGGAAAAGGCGTGGAAGTTTTCTCTCCCTTAGCCACAACCATAACACTATAACAAACCTCAGGGAATGCCTAGCAAATTAGGGTTTTTACTCTCTTTAAGGGAGAGCACCTCCAGAAAATGAGAGAGAGAGAGAGAGAGAGAGAGGGAATAGGATAATAAAATAGTTGGCATTCAAAATGAAATTCCTACAGGGAATGTTACCAGCATAAAAGCTATCAGACATAATAATGGAAAACACTACAGACAAACTGTCCTATGAGCATGGGCCAAACAAACAATAGGATTATACTAGACTAAACCCAATCCAACATGCAAGGAAAACAAAGTACTTAAACTAATAACATAACAGGCCCACAAGAACACCCTCCTCGCCTAACTCACACGAAGCCTAATAAAACTAGCCTTTCAGACTCTAAAGATCCAGCTCATAAGCCTTCTCGCAAGCCCACCCTTGATGCAGCCCATCCAAGTAACACTTCAGTTGAAGTGAAGTCCCTCCAAGTGCCTTGACAGAAACTCTCTTTCCCCTTCAACATGCCCTTTCTGTGCAGAATGCAAGCAAACCCTAGATCTAAGCAATGGTTGTTACAACTCTCCCCCTCTTTAAAACACCTTGCCCACAAAGTGGGGAAATCCTTGTCTGAGTGTAGCATAGTTTTCTCATGTTGCTTCAATTGACTCTTGCCCTGCAAGCGTACAAGAAGCTCGATTTTGGCATTGTTTCCCGATTTAACCATTTTACGAGCTAATGCCTTTTTAAACTTGGGTTTAATGACAACAGTGTCGTCTACAGGAGGTAGCTCTGGAACTGATGTTGAGGAGGATTCCAACTTCTTTTTAAGCTATAAAACATAAAACATTGGGTGGATTTTCAATGATCCTAGTAGATCCAAATGGTAAGCTACTTTTCCACCCTTTGTAAAATCTGGAAGGACCAAAAAATCTTGGGGCCAGCTTTTTGCTAGGGCGGAGGGCCACTGTGGTCTGCTTATAGGGCTGGAGTCTTAAATAGACCCAGTCTCCTTTAGAAAATTACCTATCGTTCCTTATTAACTCTACATATCTCTTCATTCTATCTTGTGCTAGTTGCAGGTTGTGATGTAGCATACGAGCTATCTGATCTCTAGTCTCAAGATGATCTTCCACAGCAGCTCCTTGGGTAGTTCCAAGTATATACTCTAACAACTTGGGAGGGGGGAGCTATATAGGGCTTCAAATGGTGATAACTTTGTAGACATGTGAGGAGTGGAATTGTACCACCACTTCGCGAGAGGTATCCACCCAGTCTCTAGGTCTCTCCCTTGAGAAACATATCAGAAAGTTTTCTAAGACCTTGTTTATAGCCTCTGACTGCCCATTGGTTTGAGGGTGGTAGGCTATTGTTAGTGCCATTTGAATTCCTTGCAAGCTGAAAAGTTCTTGCTAGCATTTTCTAGTGAATGATCTATCCCTATCCAAGACTATGGACAGAGGTAAACCATGCAGTTTAAATATGTGCTTGAGAAACAGATTTGCTAAATCCTTAGCAGTATAGGGATGCTTCAATTAATGGTATTACATGGTTGTAGTTAGTGAGGCGATCAACCACCACCCACAAGCTGTTAAACTCCTTAGAATTTGAAAGGCCTTCTATAATATCCATAGTTATATAGGTCCAGTTTAATTATGTGCTTGAGAAATAGATTTGCTAAATCCTTAGTAGTATAGGGATGCTTCAATGGTGTTACATGGTTGTAGTTAGTGAGGCGATCAACCACCACCCACAAGTTGTTAAACTCCTTAGAATTCAGAAGGCCTTCTATGATATCCATAGTTATATAGGTCCATGGTTGATAGGGGATTGGTAATGGTTGGAGCAACCCACTCTACAATTCATTAGAGGATTTCACTCTTTGACACAGGTCGCACCCTTAATAAATTGTTTAACATCACTCTTAAGCCTGGGCCAAAAAAAAGTCTCTTCTCACCCTTTGTATGGTTTTGTCGCCCTGAATGACGCCCCTCCCCACCTCCCTCCCCCCCCCCAAAAAAAAGAGCCTCTTTTTGTATAGTAATAGGTATGATCTCATGGTATACTCAATATCCAGCTTTTTCTCATTAAACATAGAGATCAGAGTCTGTTCCTTTGGATCAATGGTATAGGTAGCCTTCAGGTCATTTAGCCAATCCACGATGGGGAAAGAAATCAGCAGCAAGTTTTCTTCCTCCTCTTGATACACTCTTGACAAGTCATCGATGACTCTATTTTCAGCCCCCCTTTTGTACTCCACCACAAAGTTGTAACTCATAAGTTTGGAAATCCATTTATGTTGCATTGGAGTTTCCACTGGTTGGTCCAGTAGGTGTTTGAGGCCCTGTTGATCTATTTTGACTTTAAAAGTTCCACCCGATAAATGGGGTCTTCATTTAGCCACTACGAACGCTAGAGCGAAAAACTCCTTCTCATAAGTTGATAGGAGTAGAGGTCCCCTTTTAAGAGTTTAGCTGAAGTAGGCAATAGGTCTTCCTTGTTGCATCAAAATAGCCCCAATAGCAGTGGCTAAGGCATCACACTCAATAGTGAAGGGTGATGCAAAATCAGATAATGCAAGTACTGGGTGGGTTTGTAACAACTTCCTTTAGCTTGTAGAATTCGAAATTTGCTTCTTCACCCCATTTGACCCTTCATTTTTCAACATTCTGGTCAGTGGACTAGCAAGCTCCCCGTTCCCCCTTGATAAACTTTCTATAGTATCCCGTTAGGCCCAGGAAGCCTCTCAATGCTTTAATGGATCCGGGAATGGGCCAGTCATTTATGGCTTGTAACTTATTCGAATCTACACTTACACCTTAGGCAGAAATTTAGTGGCCCAAATAGGAAATCTCCTTGCACCCAAACCTGCACTTAGAGAGTTTAGCATAAAGTTTGTGACCTCTTAAGGTCTCAAGAGCCACTTCCAAGGGTCTTAAATGTAATTCAATATATCATCGAAAAAGACCAAAATAAACTTCCTCAAATGAGGTTGAACACCTTATTCATCAAACTTTGAAAGGTAAAGACTGCGTTAGTTAGCCCAAAGGGCATAACTAGGAACTCATAGTGACCCTCTAGCTCACGAATTATTTTTTCTATTTCATCATTTTTATAGTAAGGGTAGCGATAAGGTCTCATGGATATGGGTTTGGTGTTAGATATGAGGTTAATGGCATGGTCATGGGATCGGTTGGGAGGAAGGCCTTTGGTTCTTCAAAAACTTCACGATATTGTTTCAAGAGGGCTTATGTAGCTGCCAGTATTTCCTTATTCACTTCCTTGCTCTCTTCAACTTGGCTCTCTAATACTTGTAGACTTATTCCCTTGATTTCCAGCTTGTTCCCTTGGTTCCATGAGACTTCTTCGATCACTTTTGACGATGCTAACCCTTGCAACTGCACTGCCTTTCCATCCGCAGAAAAACTCATAGCTAGTTTGTGAAAATCCCATAAACAATACACAATTGATGCAACCACTGGATTTTAAGGACCATATCACAACTAGCAAGTACCAACATTTGTCCTTCAACAGTAAAACTGGTTCCTTGAATTTTGACTCGAACCCCCATGCATTCCCCTTCACTTGGGATCACTTCTCCTGCAACTTGCCTATTATCACTATCAGCTGCTGCAACATTGTATCAGTTTGCCTTTTAAGAGTCAAAATTTCCATTTCCAAGGTTTTTATATTGGGAATCGGTGGTTTTTCTAAGGCATTGAACCCATCTTTTAGCTCTGAGTTTAGTGCCTTTTGGTATGGTCTGTAAAACATCATCCTCTAGAATATCATAGAATGTGTCTCTAGATATTACTTGTAACAAAACTCAAGAAATGCTTAGTAAATTAGGGTTTTTACTCTTTTCGAGGGAGAACACCTTCAGAAAATGATTGATAGAAAGATAAAAGAAATGAGATAAGAAAATAGTTGGCATTCAGAATGACATTCTTTTGGGGAACATTACAAGCATATTAGCTACAAAATAACGGAAAACATTATCGACAAAGTATCCTATGGCTATGGGCCAAACAAACAGTAGGATTATACTGGACTAAATCCAGTCCAACATGCAGGAAAAACAAAGTACTTAAATTAACAATATAATAGGCCCACGGAACACCCTCTCGACCCAACTCACACGACGCCTAATAAAACTAGCATTTCAGACTGAAGATCCAGCTCATAAACCTCCTACCAAGCCCATCCTGACGCAATCCATCAAGTAACACTTCAGTCTGAAGAAATCCCTCCAAGTACCCTGATAGAAACTCTCTCTCCCTTTGACATGCCCCTTCTTTTTTTTTTTCTCCTAATCAAGCATCCATATGTTAATAATAATTACAAAACATCATGAGGGTCTTTTCCACTGTTTAAAAACAAAATATTAGGAGGAATAAAATTTTAAAAAATACTACCAAACAAAGTGTTTGTAACGGCCCATTGCCCCCTTCTATGTAGAACGCCAGCAAATATATCCGAGCAGTGGTTGTTACAAGAAAAAATCTAGTTGTAAGTATAATTGTACATTAATCTGTACACTAATTTTTAATGTGATTGGTCAAAAAGTAAATTTTATTGAAAATAATATTAATTTAAATTTTAAGTATGAAAGAATCAATATCAATACGTAAAGAAGTATACGATTGTCCTTATATATAACAAAACTCCTGTTACAAACACCTCATATATTCCCAAGAAAAGCCCACAAAAGCCAACCCCAAAATCCCACTGTAAACATCAAATTTCCCAATCCGCCGAACAAAACAAACCACCTTCATCTCTCTTCTTCTCGTTCTTCTTTCATTTCGTTTATATGTTTCACTTCCACACCAAGTGCGACTTCAACTTCATCTCCAAAGAAATTTCTCACTCCCAGTGACAACCACGGCTGGATGGTTCTCATGGAGGCTTCTTCACAAGGGATCAATTCAAAACCAGAAGTTATTGACTATTGCGTTAATCCCTTAGCAAGAATATTGAGCAGGTGGGTATGTTTCATTTTAATTTTCAGATAAAAATGTTTGCTTTTGGTCTGAATTATGCTTTGGTTGTGGTTTTGAGCAGTGAGAACGATGCGCAGATGTATATATATCATGCTTCTTGTGATTCCCCCTTTGGCTTTTGCTGTGACTTTGACGAAGATACTTCCGGCGAGGTCGCCCGTAAGTTTCTGTTCTCTTACGCTTTCTTCGATATGATTCTGGTTTGCAGAAGAATGAATCATCTGGTTGTGCTTCAATTCTGCATCATGTTGGTCCTTTAGATTTTATGTTCGGAGAGAAATTATGAAAGACGTTTTCATTGCTGCTTATGTTCGGCGAATGTCTTGTAGGTCTATCTGAAGTTTTATCGGTTAGGCACGACCCGGATTATATTGCCGTTAAAGAGACATATAGCTCACTTACAGGAAGTACTGTTTCCTGTGGGGAATACCAACCACTGGCTTGTTCGAATGGACAAGCCGGGGGTTGGCGTTGTTACGAAGGCACAAATGGTTGATTATTATGCTCAAGCACTGACCAAGGTGTTTGGGAAGTAAGAAACAAGATTTGAGTGTTATTTTTCCTGTTCCATTTTGTGGCAACGTTTTCGACAGAGCATCAATTTGATATCCTTCCTTTGATCACCTTGTTTTTCTTAACCCTGAAAATGGAATAGTAATTTTGTAGTGAGAAGCATGCTCAAATGTGTATATATCAGATTTCTTGGCGGTCAAACTTTCGGT
Organism: Carya illinoinensis; assembly: GCF_018687715.1. Lineage (NCBI taxonomy): Eukaryota > Viridiplantae > Streptophyta > Magnoliopsida > Fagales > Juglandaceae > Carya > Carya illinoinensis. The sequence continues at coordinate 22,213,420 of NC_056755.1, read as the reverse complement.
TCTGTTGTGATCTTGATGATGAAATTGCATGGGAACTAGCTGGTTAGTATTTTCATTTAATTTATTTTTTGCCACAATTTCCATTTTGATGCATTTTGTAGGTTGAGGACAAATGCTTCCAAATGTGCAGGTGTACTGGGTGTATTATCTGTTCTGCCAGATAAAAACTTTGAGTCGAAGAATAAGGATTATGGAGGTTTGCCCCGTTGTTTGGTAAAAATACATCCGCTTCCATATAATATCTACTTCTGATTGTAATTTCAATGTGGGTATCTTATCCTCAGTTTTTCTAGCTCGGAAATTCACTCATCTGTTTGAGTGTAATTGTATATGGTGATATCTTGATCTTTGAGATATATTAAATATAAAACATAGCCAGATTTGAAAGGTATTTGATGTTGGGGTAATGTTGCCAATTCGGTTTTTGTCTAGCTAAGCTGCTGGAAGTCTTGGAGATGTATTGAGGAAGAGAGATGCTCATGTCTTTGCAAGGGAAGCTGATGTTGAAAATAATAACTTAATTATTGCGCCATGTTACCAGGTGCTAAATCATGGATTAATAATTTATCATGGTTTTGTTAGATTGCTTAAGTATGATTAAATCCCTTGGAGAGAGGATCTCCACTTTTGAAGTGGAAGATGACATTACTCTTTAATGTTATCTCAGAGGAAACTTTGCAATTGCTTATTTAATAACCGGGATTTGTGGCATTTACTTGTTGTACTTATAAGCTACTGTAGTCATAAATCTTGATTTTTATTAATAAGAATTCAATTCGCAATGAATAATGTGTCATTCCACCTTTACCTATAGATAAAAAAAGAATCATTTGTAATTCAGCGTTTATCTAAAGTTGACCACTGGGATAAAGAAGGTGTCTTTTCCAGGAAATTTACGGGGTTCTATGGATCAGGCAGATTCTTTAGAAGCAAGTCAAACAGCCACTATAAAAACAAAGAAACTATTTATTACCGTATGCTGCAGCTTGGACTTGACTTATGGATTCTTTTTAAATAATGTCTTTTGTTGAAGTATGCCTTTCCGAGTTTAAATTGACTTAAATCTCTGAAAATAACTTCAAACACAAAAAGGTTTCCCACTATGGAAACCGATCAAAAAAAAAAAAAGAAAAAGAAAGGTTTCCCACTGTGGAATCATTTATCAGTTTCTATGCGTGGGATAAAAAAATTTCTTATGTACCAGTAACTTCATTTCTCCCTCTTTTCTTGTATGCTAACGACAACGCTTTGCAATCTCTTTCAATAAACAGGCCTGTCATTCTATACATCTGAGAAAACCTTAAGAACAGCATCTGAAGGCTTTGGTGAGCTTGTTGAAGGTAGATTGCAATTTTGTGCTTATAAAATGCAGCATTTCAATTTCTTAGTATTGGTATGCTCGTACTGGTGTAATGCTTTCTCAACAGTAAACATTATAGTGGACAAAATTTCTAAAAGGTCCAAAGGTTATGCGTTCATAGAGTACGCTACAGAGGAAGCTGCTAGCACAGCACTCAGAGATGAATGGCAAGGTTAGTTCACTGGCATCTTCCCCCTTCCTCTTTTCCTATATATATATATATATGCATACATATTTTTTTTTCCACATGAATCTTCCTTGTGTTTCTCGTTTTTAATACTCATGAATGGGTTGGTTTCACTATAGTTTTGGTTCAGAATTGTAGATAAAACAATTAAAAAAACTCTCAATAATAGAAAACTGCTCTCCAAAGTTTCAGGCTATTTCCCTAGTTTGGACTATCCTGCAAACCGGCCACCAAAATTGTGTATATTTAGTACCTGCCATAGGTCTCTTTACCAGCTCGAAATCCTCTTTCGAGTGAAGCACTTTCGAGTGAAGCACTAGTGGTGCATATTACTGAATGCTGCATCTGAGAGCCATATCCACATGAAACTAGTTATTGCAGAATGCATCCAACAATTTCTTTTTGGCTTTGAAATTGATGAAAGGACTTCCATCAATCCAGGGCCTTAGTTACTCCGTATTTTCTTGTTTCTCAAAATTATTGATTAGAACATCAATGCATGTAATAATGTTTAAATGTCACAATACTTGGATAATTTATTGATGAAAAGATAACAGGTTGAACACAATAAATCACATAACATGCAACATAAAACCTGTCGAAATTCCATCGGTTATCGGTACAACAAACGGGAACAAATCTTCAGTTTTGGCTGATATGCCACTAATTCACGAAACAAATATACATGATCTCCTATTGCAATTAGCACCATAATTATACAGTGGGTCAATTACATTAATTAACATCTCATTTTCCTATCAAAGATGCCTGGTCCATAGGTTGAAATGATCATATCTTTAAGAATGGGGAACTGAATCCAAACAAAGAAGGTGAGTGGAATGCAAAACAAACAAATAAGAGGAATTGCAATATGTAATTGCTCATGTAAGAGGATTAAAAGAGCACTGGAAAATGTTATCATCATGGTTGCAATAGAGCAAAAGAAGGTGAAAAGGCCTATTATCATCTGTCTTGGCAAATATTCAAGAAAATCATTTTCTGAATAACGCGATGTAAGGATTCCCAAAAAGGTCAAGATTGAAGTTGAGGACAAAAAGAAGGATAAGGCATCAAATATTATAAAGACGGACTTTGCCAAGCCTATATTTTTGTTTTTGTTTTTATCACCTGGAATGGTAAAGATAGCTGCAAACATAATGGTAACAATAAGACCACCCACCACCGTACATGACCTTGCTGTGTTCTTCATCCATTCCTCTCCCTTTTTCATCATGTTCTCGTGGTTTTTTGTAAACAATTGTCGGGGAGTTAAACCATCTAGGTTTGTACTTTCCTTAACCTTAGGATGGACAATTCTCTCTACCTCCTGCATTTGGTAGTAAGAAATTGTACGTTAGATCAAGAATTCTACCAAAACTATTTACTTGGATATATCATACGATAAAGACTGAAAGTCTAACCTTACATAGAAGAATGCTACCAAATTATGATAAATTTACCTAGTCCATGTTAAAATCGTTAGCTCCAATATTGAATATTATTTAGTGCTAGATATATATTTAGACCTGTACAAGGATAGAGAAAAAGACTGGAATTGATCTATAAGACCAATCCATATATGTATATCCAGGTACCTCAACCTCAGCCTTTTACGACCTGATCAAAATATAAAGATAGAAAAGGTCTCACAATCTTTGATTCTTTTATTTCATGCTTTTTAAGTGTTCTAATAATGTTCAAGATCATAAATGCCAACATGGCTAGCTGTCCCAATTTGGAACAAGAAGTTTCGGACTGCAGGCATTGGAAGAATTATGATATTTCACCTGCATGTTCAACGCGGCATTGGTGTTTCTAATTTCACTGTAACATGAAGCTGAAAATTAATGTAGACTTAGCGGAGCAAAGATCAGTAGGCCAACAAGGAGCTGCGAAAGCTCCTTTCTCTTCAGGCAAGCAAGAAAAAAGGATGCTGCTACCTATTAGAGAGAGAGAGAGAGAGAGAGAGAGAGAGAGAGAGAGAGGACCTTGAACCATTGTAACTCTCTTTGCATCTGTAAAGCTGCCCCTGGGACTTGATTAATCCTAGTGGAATCTTCTATCATCCCTGCTAAATGTAACATGTTGTTTTCATCGTCATCTAATAAACACGTCAAGGAGTCCATCATCGTATCTAGCCTGTATAGAATGCTAAAGATTTTTTCTTGACGATGCAAGACAGCAAGCATAAATATGTTCCTTCCATTTCTATTTTCGGTCCATAAAAATCGTCGATCTGTTTCAAGCATCTTAGAAATGAACTCGAAATTCCCGTTCTTGGCAGCCCGGCAAATGGCAGTATAAACTTGGCCATCCTTACGTTGTTGAGTTTTTGATTTTGATATCACTTTACACATTTGAGAAAGAAGTTCATTGTACTGGACATGGATTCTCTTCATTTCGTACAACTGCGTGATTCCTTCAACAATTATCGAGACATTGTCAATCAGTTAACAAGTTGAAATTATAAATAATTAATAATAATAATAAAAACCAGTGAATTGATTTTGATGGAGTACGGGACAGGGTATAACCAAAAAAATTGAGGACGCCTGAAACTAGATAGCAACACATTGCCGACAGTACTGCAAAGGAAAAAAAAAAACAAAATGTATCAGTGAGTAATCGTTTTACACAGAAAAAAATTATATAAAAAAAAAAAAAAACTTGTTAAAATGAAATATTGTAGCTAGGTGTATCGATCTATCATTGCTTTTGGACTAAGTAAGTTTGGTTTGATAGGAATAAATGATGTGGCTTCAAAGGAGTACGAAAATCCCATACTATCAAACTTTATACACCAAGTAATGGGTCATAGATTATCACAAAATAAAAATTGTAGGCGTTGGCCAAATTACAAGCCAGATTACGGAAAAGTAAGCTAAGACAAAATCAGCAAACCTGATCTGTTATTTTCTTCTTGATTGCTCAGGCCAAGTTCACTGATCGCAGGAGCCTTTGGAATGCACATGCCTTTATAGCCAAAAAAGAAAAATAAAAAAAATCGAATTAACAATATGGTAGAACTTTTAACATTCTAGATTTGGAATAATCAGTTTTTCCTTATAACCAAAAAAGAAAAAAAAAAAAAAAAGAAGAATAAACAAATCAAATCTTAAGTATACCATAGGATAACAAAAAAAGAAAAGTGTAGCATGGACATTATAACTGATTATATTTTAATATTGTTAGTAAAAAAGAATCCTTTGAAACCAAAAATATGACTATACTGTTAGATACATGAAATGCATTCTTATCGAAACTAGTTAGGTTCATATTATGTCAAGCCCAACCCGCATTTAAGGCCCAAGCCATAAGTCTGTCCAATCTACCATCAAAATAACATCATTTTGGCCAATAAACACAAACCCTAATTCTTTTTCCCTTCTCCTTTTCCCTTTTCCGCTCACCCTCTCTTCCTTTCCTTCTCGTCTACCTTTTGCCCTCCTGTGACCTCTATGCACCTAAACACCAACCACACACACTTGCACAGAACGATAGCACCACCTTTAATGCTGCCCACCACCCCCAACCAAAACCAATAATTGTACTGCCATGAAGGGGCTGCTTGGCCCATAAATGGGCCAAAACCCCTCCCACCTTCAATGGCATCTCTCTCTATCTCCTTCTCATCTCTCAGTCTCACTCTGTTTCTCTTCTCTCCTTTCCCTCAATTTTGGCATCACTGCCACTGTTCATCATTGCTGTCCACCATCCATTTGTTCAACCTACAGCCATGGTAAGTCTCACTGATCCTCCCCTCGCTTGATCTCAAGGCTCGCAATATTAGGGTTTGAAAACCCTAACCTTAGCCGCCCTCAATTTTCTTCTAGCTATTGGCATCGCGTCGACATGCTAGCCTTATGCTGGTGACAACGGGCTCTTCCCTCTCTAGGTCTCTGTCTACCCCACTTTCTCTCTTCTTGGCATTCTCTTTCATTCTCCCTCTCTATCATTGTAGCTCTTTTTCTCATTCTCTCTAAGAAATTTTCATGCCACTAGCGACCCTCACCACCTCTTGCTAACCAGCTTCTCTGTCCTTTACCTTTTCTCACTTTCCCTCCCTTCTCTTTGTCTCCGTTACTCTCTATCCCTTTCATTCTCTCTATCTCCGTAGCAGCCTCTCTTTCTATCCCCTCTCCTGTTCAGGTCCATTGGCCACCCACCTCCACCTTCCCTCTAAATTTCCCTCACTTACTCTTTGTCTCACCCTCTCTCTCTCTCTCTCTCTCTCTCTCTCTCTCTCTCTCTTTGCAACACACACACACACACACACAATTTCTCTCTTTGCCCGAGACAACCACAACCGTCCAAGTGCCTCCAGCTGATAGGAACAACCATAGGAAGTAGCAGAGCTCAAGACACTTGTGATCATCCAAAAATTTCCCCTCCATGTTGTAAATGGCTCTCTGACTATGCTCATGATGATGTTGTTGGACCTGTGAGTTGTGTTGCTTTGTAAACCAAATTGTTGCTCTTTTGCTGTGCATGATGTGGCTGAGTGCCATGTGGAGTATTGGGATGATTTGTGTAGTGTGATGTGGCTGAGCGCCCTAGTGAAGTTTTGGATGATTTGTGTAGTTTTGATGTGGCCAAGAGCCCAGTGAAATTGGGATTATGTGTGGTTTTCCAATTATTATTTCTCTTGAGTAATTAATGTTATAAATCCCTTGTTTTAATTGCTACTGTTATTAGATTATGACGTGAGGATTTTACCCTCGTTCATATTGTTTTTCAGTTGCAAAGGGGTATTGATATTTTCCCTGTAGACCATACAATCTTTGGAAGATATGTTAAGAGCTGATGCTCTAGAGTTCAAAGGTATTTGGGAGAATCACCTACCTATAATAGAGTTTGCCTATAATAATTGTCTCCAAGGGACCATTTAGATGACACCTTATGAGGCCCTGTATGGGTGGAAGTGTAGGTCACCTCTATACTAGGACTAAGTTGGTGAAAACAATTTCATTGAATCAAAGGTAATTCAAGAGATGAAGGACAAAGATAAAGTCGTTCAGGACAAGTTGGTAGCAGCTTAGAGCCAATAGAAGAGTTATGCTGACATAAGGAGAAGAGATCTTTCCTTTAAAGAAGGTGACTGGGTATAACTCAAAGTATCACCTATGAAGAGCATTAAGCATTTTGAGAAGAAAGAGAAGTACAATCTGAGGTACATTAGAATTTTCTGAGTAGTAGAAAAGATTGGCTATGTGGCTTATAGGGTTGCATTACAGGAGGATTTTGGGGGGATGTGCAAGACGTGTTCCATTTCACCTCCCTAAAGAAAAGCTGTAGGTAACAGGAACCCCAAATAGTTGATCTTGGTTGCATCCAACTCCAACCCAACCTTACATATGAGGAAGTTCTGATGTAGATCTTGGATTGAAAGGAATATAAGTTGAGGTCCAAGACAATACCACTAGTGAATGTTCTGGGGGGAGATCCAGCAGCTCAAGATATTACCTTGAAAATAGAAGAAGATATGACATAACAATATCCATACTTGTTTGGATCTTGGTAATTGGATAAGTTGTATTCAGTATTTAGTATTTTAATTATAATAGAGTGGTTGAATTTGTTGGTGAATAGTTTCAATTTTTAGGATGAAATTTTTATAAGGGGGGAGGATGTGAATCCTAGCTTGCAACTAAGGCCCAAGCCCTTAGAAGTTTGTGTAGCCCACCATCAAAATGACGCCATTTTGATCCATAAACACAAACCCTAATTCTTTTTCCCTTATTCTTTTCCCTTTCCTCTCTCTTCCTTCCTTTCCCATCACTCTCTCTGCCTCTCGTGACCTCTATGCGGATCTCTACCACTAACCACATACATAGTTGCACTGAATGGCAACACCACCCTTGATCACCGCCCACCTTAACCAACCAAAGCCAATAACTATACTGCTTGTGAAGGGGGCTTCCTTCCACGGTCTCACTCTTATATCTCAGTCTTTCTTTCCCTGCCTCTAATTTCTCTCCTCCCTCTCTCACACTCTTTTTCTCTCCTATCTTTTACCTTGGTTTTGGTGTCATCGCCACTGTTTGCTGCCACTATCCTTTGTCAGTCGCTTGACCTAAGGCTGTGGTAAGTGTTGCCGATCTCTCTCTCTCTCTCTCTCTCTCTCTCTCTCACACACACACACACACACACACACACATAACATTAGGGTTTGAAAGCCCTAACCTTAGCCATGCTCGGTTTCACTCCATCATCATCATTGCCTTGCCGTGCCATCCTTATGTCAGTGACGGTGGGCTCCTCCCTCTCTCGGCCTCTATCTAACCCACTTTCTCTCTTCCTAGCATTCTCTCCCCTTCTCCCTTTTTTTCTCTACCACTCTATGTCTCTCTCGCTGTGAAGTTTTCAAGCCATTGGCCACCTTCACCACCTTTTGCCAGCCAACTTCTCCTCCCTTTGTCATCTCTCACTTTTCCTCCGTTCCCTCTCTATCTTTGTCACTCCTTATCCCTCTCAGTTTTTCCTCCCTTAGTCTTTGTCTCATCCTCTCGGGTCCTTCTCTCTCTCTCTCTCTCTCTCTCTCTCTCTCTCTCTCTCCCCACAACACACACACACACACACACTGACACACCCATAACCACTTGAGAGAACATCGCGCCTCCAATTGAAAAGAATAACCACAAGGAGCAGTAGAGCTCGAAACACTTGCAATCATCCAGAAATTTACCCCTCTGTGTTGTAAGTGGGTTCTCTAGCTATGCTTACGAAATGGTGTTGTTGGACTTGTGAGTTATGCTGCTTTGTGAACCTATTGTTGATGCTCTATTGTGTGTAGTGTAGCCTAGTGCCCTGTGGATTGTTGAAATGATTTGTGTAGTGTGATGTGGCCAAGAGCCTTGTGAACAGTTGGGATTATTTTTGGAGTTTCGTGTTGTGGCCAAGAGCCTATTGAAGTTGTGCTTATGTGTGTTTTTTCGATACAATCTTCATTAGTTTTCCAATTATTATTTATGTTGCACAATTACTATTGTAAATCCCTTCTTTTAATTATAGCTGATATTAAATATAATAAATTATGATATGGGGATTTTACCCCATTCACATTGTTTTTCAGTCACAAGGGGTCTTGGAAATTTTCTCACCTTTTCACTATTTTCTAGCTTGTGAATGTGATTTGGAAATTCCCTCCCCTACACTAAATTACTACTTTTGAATGTTTCTTGGAAAATTTTTCACGTATACGGTACACCTTTTGTCAATATGTATTTGTTGCTGCATTACTCTCCAGCACGTAATTAGTTGTTGAGTATTTATTATTGGCATGTTTTATGTTTTATAATTGTTTATTGAGTTTCATAATATTGGATTGTGAATTATTCATGTAAATTGAGTTTTGAAATTTGGTTTTATTTTGAGTTAAAAGGTTTTATATGGGTGTGTGAGTATCATGACCCCAAGTCTAGATGAGGCATGATTTCAGTGGAGCTCCTCTAGTCATTTGAGAGGCCATAATACTAAGTGATATCATCTGGATTGTTGTTTGGCAACAATGATCTCTGACGAGACGGTAACGATCTTGGGTTGAAGCCATAGCCTCTCTGATGGTGGAGGCTAGAAGAAATTGTGGTCAAGAACATTGGCGAGAAGCCATGTGTCACTAATAATGAAGTCACATGCATGGTCATTATTCGTGGTGTGGTAAAGGGAGTCAGGTTGTATGGATGGTCGATTTAGGAGAAACCATGGTGCACATGTTAATAAAATAAATATTTTGAAAAATGGGAATTTTTAGGTGTGTAATAGCTTGCATGGAGAAATTTTGGTGAAATACTTGGGTTTTGTTACGCAGCAACCTTTTGAATGAATTTGATTGTTATGTGGTTATGTTTGATTTTGATTCATTCTTAAATCTCAAATGTTATACTCCCTGGATTTTGGACTTGCATAATTTCCATTTTCACTACCATGCATTTTTTAGTGTTAGTCTTAGTCGCACTTATTAAGATTTTGCAAAATCTCACTTTGATAGTCTCACTACAATCCTACTCCTTGAACTCTAAATTTTGATCTAGGGGAGGAGTATGGTCGCAATTATGAGGATTGTAATTTTCCCCATTAGAGGATCGAGAATTGTAATTTTCCCCACCTTATTAAGTTGTTGTGTTTTGAATTTTATATAACGGTCAGATAACTGTAATATTCTTTTGCTTATAATTTGGGGACAAATGGCTTGTCAATATTAAGGCTTTGATGTGTTAAATATTTTCTTTCCATTGTGAAATAATTGCACACTTTTTAAGCATAAAAGTACACACTTATTATCACAATGTGCAAAGGGTGTATGACCAAAGCAGTCAACATCCTGACATCTAGCTTCCGCCAAATTACAAGTGAGACTCGAGGGTGTCACATATTATACTTTTTATTCTTGAATTGCATTGTATAGATTCATATCACCTTCACTTTATCGAAAGTAGATATGGATTTACACTTTAAATTCATTTATATTTGATTTTAAATATCTGAAATTGTGTTTTAGATTTCCAGGAAAAATACATAAAGCCTTTTCTCAAAGTACCACCCAATTTACAACTATACTCCTCAAAGTATCAATTTTTGACAATCATTCCCATAAAGTACCAAAAAAGTGTAATGCACTATCTTTACTATTAAAATGATAAAATTACCCCTGAAAATATTATAAAAATTAAAAAAATAAGCCTATCAAATAAAAATAATAAATTTCAAATAATATTAGTTCACATAAATATTTTTTAAGATAAAAATAATTAATTTAAACCTCATAGTACCCTACTTGGGCCTCTGACCCTCCTGAAATGGGTAGCCCATCCCAATGAGGTTAGTTGTCAGGGGTTGTACCCGGTAAGGATGTGGTCAAATGATCACGTTCGACCTTAACCATGGTAAGAAGGGGCCTTTGGCCCAACTTAGGGGCATGGAGGGACTCTAGGTCCTGTGCTTCTTTGAGTGTATTTATCCTAACAGTTACCTACAAAGTTTTTCTACATGTGTGTCGGAGGGAATTGAATCCCTTTTACTTTCTTTGGCTGCCCTTTTCTTCGGCCTTGTGCTCTCCTTTTACGATGTTGATAACCGGTGCATCTTTTCTCTTGACAAAGGTTCATTGCACCATATCGAGTTAGACTAAATGTTAGTGCAGAAGGTAGGGCTTGATTAGCACCTTCCTTGCCTAACATGTGGCGTTTCCCCTTTACTCTTCAACCACTGTGCCTTTTGCTATTTACTCTCCCTGTAAGGACACGTTTGTCTCTTCACAGGTTAGCCCGATCTGATTACAAGAGTTAAAGGCCTAGCATCAAAAGGAGCCTAAGATGATAAGGAGAAGGCGCAAAGAAGGATGGGAAAGGATGAGACAATCCCCACTAGGGCACGCCTTAGGCCACTCCACATCTAATGATTGGATACGGATCGAGATCTCACCTCTGATAGGAAGTGCCACTTTAAATGCAATGCAACATGATCCCAGACACAAAGACACAAAGGGAACAAGAGCCCTCTAAAAGGGACACTGCATTAAATGTGATTGGATGCCGCCCCCAAACACAAAGCCTCTGCATGAATCAAGGCATCTTGACAAGGGATGTTACATTAAATTTTGGTGACATACTGTCCGACATGGGGGAAGACACTCTAGGCACCTGGAGAGCAGTGCCCTACTGAGCCATACGGGTATAAAAGCCTCGTTACAAGTATGATTCAAGGATTCATTCTCTTCATCTATCTAGCTCTCTCACTCTTAATCACTTAGTAACTTAAGAGGATGTTTGGAAACAATTTCTATTTCATCCCATCTCATTTCATTACATATAATTTCCTTTCCAAACATTATTAAGACACAAACACTTTCAAACTAATCATTACAACTTTCTCAAAATTTCAAATAAAAATAATTCAACTTTTTCAAATTTCAAAACAAAAAAATGATTAAAAAAATCATATTCTAACAAATTTTAACTATATATTATTTTTATTCAACTTTTTCTCTCCATTCCCAAAATTCATTAAATATTTAACTCATATTATATCACTGCTATTCACAAACCATTATACTACTATTAACATAATTATCATCTCATCTCTTTCACCAAGCATCCCCTTAGGCATCAGAGGTGCTTCTTGGCACACTAGGCCCCTTAAGCTTTTTTGCCTTAGGTGACTAGTGGAGTAAGGCGGATTGCGAAATGTGTCCTTAACAGTTAGTGTCATATGTGGGATTTCCCTTAAGAAAACTAACATGCTTTTCGCATGCCTCCCACAACTTGGCCCAGGCAACCTGGGGACAAGAAGTTACCCAAGAAGCAACGTATGGAGTTGCAGATAAAAAAGATGGCATCATAAATGGAGAATCTCTAGCGAGAAAACGAGACCTTAGGGTAGAGGAACACCTGGTCCAGGAAAGGCAATGGCACAAGCCAGAATGAGGGAGCTGAAGTGGAACTGCATAGAAAAGGAGGAGCAGCTCCTAATTGGGGTGTACAATTTTCGGTCTAGACCTGAAAAATCGACCGAATTGAACTACATATATTTAAAATATTTTTAATAATTTAATATATTAATCTTCTATAGTGATTATGTAAGTTAATGATGTAATTATCATCTAATTTATTATCATTTACCATATAAAATATAAAATAATTTATGTCATTATATTTAAATAGTTAATATATCATATATTCACACATTCTATTTATTTGATAGTATTTGTGAATATATAAAATGTATATTCACATATACTCACATATGTATATTCACACATACTATAAAATGTATATTCACACATACTATTTGTTTGATAGTATGTGTGAATATATTCACATATACTCTACTATTTATATTTAATTAAAGTAATAAGATAATTTATTTTAAATACCTTAGTTGCAAGCAAGCATAAATAATCTATATACAATCAAATTATTTGATATTCATTAATCATATATAAAATGTATTATATTATTAATAATTATGCATACTAAAGAGCAAAGTCTAAGTTAATAAGTAGTAACTATCAACATCATAATTATAATTATAGTTAAATATTTTTTTTTAATGAGTTAGTTACATAATCTACATTAATAATTCACTTAATTTTAATTTTATTATTTTAAATCATTTTTTATTAATTTATTTGTAAAAAATAAAGATTGAAACAAAATAACAAAATAATTGGGCCGAACCGAACAGACCAACCAAATCGGACCAAATGGACCGATCGAACCAGACTAGACCAATAGCTACTGGTCTAGCCCAGTTTAGGAAAATGATGGACCGGTCCATCACCACCCCGGATTGGACCAATTTACACCACTAGCTACTAACAAAGAAAAAAAGAAAAAAAAAATGCATCACGAACTGCATAGCCTCGTGGGAAAATATGAAGAGATGGCCATGAAGATCGGGGTGTCTTCTATGGTGGACCAATTACTAAGTAGCACCAACCTCCCTTACAGAGATGCCGTTATGGTAGTCCTACTCCCTCCAAGATTCAAAGTCCCACAAATCAAGATGTATGAGGAATCTAAAGTCTAGTCAAGCATATCAAAATGTTTAAGGCCAACATGACCCTCCATGGCTTCATTGGAGAAGTCATGCACCGAGCTTTTCCCTTGATGCTTAAGGTAACAATGAGAGGTTGGTTTGGGGCTCTGCCGCTAGGCACCATTGATCGTTTCGAGGAGATGGGCAAATAGTTCATCACTCAATTCATGGCCCGTAGAAGAAGGAGATGTCCAGTTGCTTATCTACTAACCATGAAGTAGTGGGAAGATGAGAGCTTGAAGTCTTATCTCTCCCAGTTCAACAAGGTCACACTGGTAGTGCTACTAGATTGCATTTGGCCCAAGAGTTCGTTCATGGTTGAACTGTCTAGGAGGACTCCTGCAACACTGCATGAGTTCATTGACCAAGTAGACGAGTGTGTTAATGCTAAGGATACCCTCTGAGCTTTGATCCCCCAAGAAGGTTCAAGACAGGAAAGGTTGGAGAAAGGGGACAAAAAGGCTGCAGAAGGAGATGCACGTGGAAAAGAATAAAAAACTAGGAATAAACCATATAAGAGAAGAAAATACAGGGCACCTCTTCCAGGAAGGCACACTCGAGTACGAACGTGTAGAAAAAGATGAGTGGTCAGTTTTGCACCTACTACAACATGAAAGGCCACAAAACCAACGGTTGTCATCACTTGAGGCAAAGGGTGGAAGAAATGTAGGAGGATGAGGAGCTGGGATGGCTGGTCACCTAGCATTCACTGCCAGCACCTAGGCAATTCGAATAAGAAGGAAATGAATAGAGGAGAGACTGTAGAAGCAAAAGCTCGAGACCAAAGAGAGTCATGGAAAGAAATGTGGAAAACCCTTTGTGTAGGAACCAGGACAATGTCTGCTCATTAGAACTAGGAAGTCCAGACCATCACTAGGTGATTTGCTGGTAGAGGTGCATCCGCATCTAGTAGGAAAGCGTATGCCTGAAAAGCACAATATAAGGAGATCTTCAGCTTTGGGAGACCGACAAAGGTGGCCTGGATTGAGAGAATAGTGCTAGTCTCCTTCAACACGATCAACTGCAAAAGCTTTGATCTACTCCCAAGACGATGCCTTGGTGGTGATGATGCTGGTTGCCACCTTCACCACTAGAAGGATACTAATAGACAACAGGAGTTCAACTAACATTCTCTTTTGGGAAGCATTCGCCAAGATGGGCATCGACCAGAACTAACTGTGTCTATCAATGACCCCGTTGAGGGATTTTTGTGGGAAATGGTGCTACCTATGTGATCTATAATGTTACTCATGACGGTCGGATCGGGGATGCACATGACAACCACCATGGCAGACTTCCTCATATTCAGGATACCTTCCTCGTAAAATGCAATTATCGAGCAACCAATATTGAACAGTTTAAAAGCCATGACCTCTACCTACAACACAAAGATGAATCTTCCATTAGAAGCAGGTGTGGGAGAAGTACATGGCGAGCAGGTGATAGCAAGAAAATGCTACATACAAGAGTTAAAGGGTGAGGGAAGAGAAGCCCTCACCAATTGAGGAACGCCGGACCCCTAGGGAAGAGGGGCATACTTTAATTCAAGGAATGTTTTTCAAATAGAAGGCACTCATGTAAGACCACCCTATGGATTCAATAAATTGCTTTGTGTGTCATAACTTCTCCCTTATTGCTGTCAAATTCCTCATTGTAGGGAAAATGTCATGGACACCACCTAGAGCGGTTGAGCACATTTTTTGCCTAGTTTCCTGAAGCGGATGCTCCGCACTCACACTGAGTGAACAAAGGAAAGAACACATCTCCTAGGTGCCCAACTCTCCTTACCATCTAGCGTGGTCGAACACATCTCCCACCTAGTTTCCTTAAGCCGATACTCTGTGCTCGCACCTAGCAAGTAAATGAGGGAATATCTCTCCTAAGTGTCTCTTCACTCCTCGCCACCCAGCATGATCAAGCACATCTTCTACCTAGTTTCTTTAAGCTAAAACTCCGAACTCGCACTCGGTTAACAAAGAAGGGAACATCCCTTCTAAGTGTCCCATCCCTTCTCACCATCCAGTGTGGTGGAGCACATCTCTTGCTTGGTTTCCTTAAGCCGATACTCCAGCTCACACTAGGCAAACAAATGAAAGGGAACACATCTTTTAAGTATCTCATCCCTCCTCGCCACCTAGCTCGGCTGAGTGCACCTCCAGCCTGGTTCACTTAATAAGTGAAAGTGTTTACACACTTAGACGATGGCTAGTAGCCTTTTCATCCAAAATCAAAGGAGCATTAGCCATCATGGTGATCGGCGCCTAAAAAAGGGCAAAAAGAGGAGAAGAAAGAAAAAGTACACGTCTTTTGCATGTATTCGCAGATACCAACAAAAAGCACAAGTTTGAGAAAATTTACATATCATTTAAAATAATGAATTTGCAAATCAAGACAAATGAACATTATGCAAAGTAGCAGAGGCCAAGAGGCTTATACACAAGACATACATTTTCCAAAAGAAATAAAGAAGAGAGGGAGAAAGCTTGTCATTTCTCAGTCTGAGCGGTAGACAAAGGGAAGGCGTTAGGCATCAGGTCCCTCACCGTTGTGTCTAGGAACTTGAGAGCCTCCTAGTCGCGCTTGAATATCTCTAAGTTTAGGTCGACCCACATGTTCAACAATAAGTATGCTTGCATTTTCTTCAAGCCCAAAACATGCCCATAGCCTTAGTCTTCTTTATAGATCCTCTTAGCCACCGCAAACTAAGGGGAGAGCCTAGCAAGATCCCCTTTGACTTCAGCACCTTTACCTGCCTCTTACACGACCTCACATTCTTCTTGGTTGTAGTGTACTTAGTAGCCATGTTGACCTTGTCCCTTGAGAGCGCTATGCTCTATGCCTCTACTTTCTTCTTCTCAACCTTGACTCAGTCAAGCTTCCCACTTATGTCCAATCGAGCATCCTCAACCTCTAATAGAGAGGCAACATAGCCGAGGCAATGCTTCTAAGTTTTCTCTAGCTCCTTGCTCAGACAGGACACTTGAATCTGCTCTAGATTCCTTTCCTTTGTCAGGGCTTCAGCCTCAAGGCACTTCCAGGATAGTTCCTCCTTTGACTCACCTAAATCCCTCAGTAAGGCAAGAGCCTCTTCAAGGAGGAGAACAATGTCTCCCTCCAAGGACTGGTTGTGGTTGTAATTCCTAACAAAGTCTCACTTGCCCCCAAGTTTTAAAATCTCGCAGTAGGCTTGCTTAATATAAACCCACAATCCATTGGCCTCTTTTCCAACTCGGCTTGACCATCCATGATCCAGGCCGCTAGATTGTTAACCCCTTGCTTAAGCAAAGCCAATTGATCAAAAATCCAAACAAGATAGAGGAATCAGATGATAGGGGCCAAAGAATTTATCAAAGAAAGAAAGTCCTTGAGATGGTCAGCCACCCCATAAACGGACTCTACCCTAGCCTTGTCAGTGCCCAATTAGGAGTGGCAAGACCTAGAAGGACCTAACTCTCTTGAAGAAGTATGCTTCCCACCTTAACCAGTAGGTCCTGAGCCATTAGGTGGCCTAATGGAGAGAGTCTATGATGAGGGAGATGGTGATGCTACCAAGCCTCCTTTCGCCTCAGGTCATTGGCCTGCCTTGTACTTGGGTAGGAGGAAGGCCTGATACCTCGTTCACACCTTGGGTCATTGGCCTGCCCGATACCTGGGCATAGCTTGTCTCAACCATCTCCTTCTCACCATATTTTGGAGGGACCAAGGAAGACTCTTCCTTAAAGATAATGGGCGGAAAAGCCCCCTCCCAACAGAGGCACTAAAAAGTGAGAAAGGAACAGAGACCCTGTCCTCATTAAGGGGCCACAGGATCATTAGAAAATAGGCCATTGCAATCGAAGAAAGTTACAGGCACCTTGCCTCTAGAGATCTTCGAAGGCAACTTGGAAGTAGAGGCAATTGATTGGGTGATATCACCAACCGCCTATTTAAAATGCTCTAAGGAATTCGGGTGGTGTGAAACCTTAGGGATTAGATTAAGAAAGACCTCAAAGAACGTTGCCTCCAAGTCCACCTGATCTTGATCGAAAGCCCCAGGTGGGGTAGAGAGGAGATCTAAGGATAGAAAAATAGGCTGAGAGTCTGGCAACAGGCCACGCCTAGATTGGTGTAGCCTGGTCCAAGACAGTGGAGTTCTCTCAGACCAGGGTTGAGACTACTGATGGTGGTGAACTTTGTTGCGACTGCTCCAGGGTAGGGATAGAGGTCCCTCGTTTAGAATCACAATGGCCATGTGATCCTCTGATCCTTAACCCACCTTGCCCTTACGGCGTGGTCTTTTCTCCTTTCCTCCCAATGCGACGTCGGAATACCTCTTCTAGCCTCAAGAAACAAAGTGGTCCCTCATAAAGAGACATCCAACCATGAGAGATTGATCCAGCATCATTAGGAACCAATCAATATTCTCCCTAGTTAGAAGGAGATTGGTCAACACATCTTTTTGGTGTCGACTAACCCATAAACTGTGTGAAGCTGGGCTTTCTTTCTCTCCAAAAGGGTCACAAAGATCACCTTGCCCCCAAGGAGTGTACCCCATGGGTAAAGACAAACTCTCACATTGTCAAGTCAGGGTATCCTTTGCCAGAGGGCTCCAGAACCATGTACTATACAACACAGCGTGACATCATGATCCTCCATGAGTTAGGGTGTAGTTGGGTAGGGCCACCCCCAAAAAATCTAGAACATTGCAAACACCACAACAAAAAGGGAGCCTTAGCCCATGTCATAAGGCATTGGTGTACAAAGCGACCTTCTCAACAAGCCCCTGGGAGTTGACAGCTCTATGACTAGGGCTTGGGATCTCTAGGATGACCAAGTCTGGAACTTAGTATGCATCCCTTAGCATCTTGAGGTCTATCAAACAAGTGGTGGAGGACCATTCAGCCCCATCATAGCGACGAGGGTCCCTTTGGGCAATAGGTTGGTGTTATTGAGTAAGTTATTGACAGCTGATGACATTCCTATATGTCATGCCATTTCTTATTATTTGTACATGAGCTCACAAAGGTTGTCATGCATTCTCTTCTTTTCCTCTTTGTAGTTTGGCATTGCCCCCGCCTCCCTTTGCAACTCCTAGTTAGCCGGTCTAATGCAATCTCGGTCTATTCTCCTTTTGAGCCCTACATTTTGCTACCTTAAAGGCTTCGTTTCCCCTTTGCAAAGCTTCCATTTCCGATGTCATCCTCCCTATCCTTTCTTCCATTTCCTTGAATCTCCACTCCATCTCATCATCCGTTGTCTCCCTTGTTGCAATTGTCTCTTGATCACAGATTGCTTGGTAGTGTGTAGCAATAGGCATAACATGATAGTCAATCCCATGGATTACACCAATTTCGGTACACCTACAACTATCACGCCCCTTGCATATAGAACAAACCTCGAAAGCCCTAGGGGAATATCTTCAATGCCAAAGTCAGTTCTTATCCTTGGGTGTGTATATTTCATTAAGGAGAAAGACATGTTCTTTAGGCTTACCTCCCTTTACCTATATTTGCCGGGGGTGTTGGAAAAACCTTCCCTCCTTCTTTTGGCCTGACACAAGCATGCCTCTTAAAATGACACTTCAGGGAATTTAATGAGGTAATCCTATCTAGGCCTTTGACCCTCCTGACATGGGTATGTTTCTTGAGAGGCTGCTTTGGGGCACTTAATGCAATAACCCTATTTATGCCTTTGACACTCCTGACATGGGTATGTTGCTTGAGAGGCCGCTTTGGATTGACCTTACCACCAGCCAAATTAGTCGGGAAGGGCTAGCCCACCCCAATGGGGTTAGTTGTCAAGGGTCATACCTTGTAGGGGTGTGATCAAATGATCACATCCACCTGTAGGTTTTTCCTTGGTGGGCCATCCTTAACTGCCAGAAGAAGGGTCCTTCGGGCCCAATCCGGGGGCTTGGAGGAACCTTCTACTCCTGTGGTTCTTTGAGTGTATTTTCCCTAAGAGATTCAATTACCAGCCGGTCTATTACCTAATTCCAAATCTGATTATGATTTTTTTAATCTTTATTACAATCAACATATCAATGGATTAAACTTTAAATAGTTTACATAGCAGAATATCTTTTTAATTACTTAGAAGACATAATATTCCAATGTTATTGATGGTGTTTTTTTAAATGAACCATTTAATATTGAATATTGGTACGTAAAGAAAGAGAATTTAAGGAGAGTGGTAATACATGAGTAGATGCATTGCTTCCAAAACCCGAGTTGATTTCCACTTGGGAAGGAATGGGGTACAGACGCCAATGCTAAGATGGGAGCCTCTCCATACTTGTCAACAGCCAGTGCCAAACGTGGGCAGAGTAGGATTAATCCCAAAACAATATCTGTTGTGTTGTATGTACGTACCAGGGATACATACAGAACATGCATGAAAATGGTCAAAGAGGAATTATTATATTTGTGTTAATTACCAATATTTCAATGAATATATGCTAAGGAAATAACAACCATTAATGGATGTTTACACATAAATCATACACAAAAAAACAATTATACATGATTGATATGACTTGATACAATAAGTTAACTTGACTTTATAATAAAAAAAAGGTTTTACAATTTGATGGATCATATTAAAATAACCATGTTAACCTATAGGGTTTCTTGTATAAGATTTTTATATAGATCAATCATTTCTATTAAGAAATAGTAAAACATGAGTTCTTACCCATAGTTCTGGTATAAATAGCATGGGTAAGAAGTGTAGCACCATTGTTGTCCTGAATCGTCTGATCATCATTATCTTGTAGAATTAAATCTTTATTTGGAGTAAGATAAAACAAAAGGCGTGCCATTTCTATTTGCCGAAAATTAATAGCCATAACAACTGGAAGATTATTCCCTGTAAAACTTCCAATGCTGATCAAGTCAAAATATTTTTGAAGCATGCACTCCACCATTCGCCTTTTTCCAAGCACAACAGCCGTGATTAGAGCTGTGTAACCATCACTATCATACATTTTCAAGCTTTCATTCGACATTTGATCCACCAACTCCTTCACTATATGCTCATGTCCATTTGTAACAGCAATGTGAAGAACCGTTTCACCTTTATCTGTGATTCTCTTATTCAATGCATTGGGAATAGATCGAAGAATGACTCTTGTTTCGATCAAATTACCGTCTCACACAGCGTTGTACAATCTCATAAAATCTTCTTCCTGATCTTCCTCCAACGCATCTGCCATTTTCTCCAATGTTAAATTTCAAGGAATTAAATATTCATGCACAAGGAATGTACGTACATCATAAATATATATTACCAATTAACAAGTGCATAAAGCATTGATTTAATATAATATTCAAACTTCAAGGAGAAAAAAGAAACTAATTGTACAAATATTACAACTATTTTCTTTAAATTAAAAGATCATCCAAATGTGATAAATGTGTCACATTTTATATAGTGAAATGAAAATGGGTTTAGATCGATAGATCAGTATGTAGGACTTGATCTTATGACCTAGTTCTTAGTACAAAATATTGAATTTTATTCATTTAATTTTCTTTTCAAATATAGGTTTTGTTAGGCCCAATTATTTCCAGTAGATTGAACGAGTCGTGTGCGGCTAGAGATTACTACTACATGAGGCCCACAGCCTCATCATAGTTTTGAGGATTGACGTGTAACAAATGAGTAGCATTGGATCAAAATAGTAACTTTGCCATACACGCCCCTATGATATCAGAGTCCTTCCTAATGGGGTATGCCCTAAAAGGGGTGGATAACGTTGGGACCTAATAAACCCCTGTGGAATACTTGCATTATTTAGGTGTAGTTAACAGTCGAGTTGACTCAGAATAATCAACATACTGTAACTGGACGTTGGAAGTCATACCATATCAGTCAGCTCATATAAATGTCTAATCAGGTATGCACTAGGGGCTGGTTCTCTTCTATACATCAAAAAAAGTAGTGGATCAATTCACTATTGATGTAGAAATCAGAGCATCCCCTACTACTAACATTGAGCTATTCTCTTTCCAATTATTGGTCTTTAGGTTGTGCCATAGGTGTACAGAACAATTCATCAATAGTTGGCGCCGTATGTGTGATCTTCTTATTGTAATGTGCCTTTTTTATGTCTGTGATGACGCTCTCATATGATTTGCAATTAGGAAACAACCACTATAGAAGAACAAGCATAGGGTCCAAAAAATTTGTGGCTCAAGACCGCAACAAGCAAAGCAATGAAGAGTCTTAAAGTAAAATGGGCTGATTTGAAGCAGTGAGGAAGAAAAGAGGAGGATGCAAGATGATCTATGTGACCTCATGGACAAGTACAAGGTGTTGGCGAAGAAAGTAAGCATGTCATCGATTGTCAATAATCTACTCACCAGCATTGATATGCCATTTAGCACAGTGATCATGGCGGTTCCCCTTCCCTCAAAGTTTAAAGTTCCATAGATCAAATTGTACAATGGATCCAAAATCCTTGTCAAACACTTGGAGACGTCCCATGTGACATTGCAAGGGTTCCTAGGAGAAATTGCATGCCAGACCTTCCCATTAATCATCAAAGGAATAGCTTGTGGATGTAGGAGGCGATCTATTAGGTTCCATTGCTAGCTTTGAGGAACTAGGTAGACAATTCTTGATGCAATTCATGGCCAGTAGATGAAGAAGGTGATCTACTACATACCTCTACACCGTAAAGTAGAGAAAGGATGAAAGCCGAAAGGCATACCTTATGTGATTCAACAAATAACATTTGGTAGTGGACGATCAAGATGAGGTAGTTACACTCGTGACACTTTCAGGAGGGATCTGACCCAGAAGCTCGTTTATGGCTGAGTTGTTGAGGAAAACATTGATGACACTACAAGAGTTCATGGATAGAGTAGATGACTTTGTCAAAGCAGAAGACATACTGTAGGTGTTGACCGACCCATAGAGAGTTGAAGCAGAACAGGCAGAACCAAAAGATGTGAGAAGGGGCAAAAAAGGGCTTGAAAGGAGGATAATGTGAGAAGTAACCGTTATGAGAGGAGGAAAGACAGTAGCTCCCTCTCTTGTAGTCAAAGTTCTAGAGTGACACATCCGAGCACGAATGTGAAAGAGGACATCGAGGTATGACCATGACAAAATAATAGACGAAATGTTGACAAGCAAATCACCAACCTCTATTGCACTTACCAAAGAGTAGGAGGACACAAGACCGAGGACAACAACAACCTCAAGTGTAGAATAGAGGCCATGTGAGAGTGGAGAGTTGCAATGACTCGTCGCCAAACACAAATAGTCATTAAGATAGTCAACAAACAGACGACGAGTGCGATTTGTTGAGCCCTGAAGGAGCAAAACTCAAAAGAGTAGGAAGACTATGTAAGGAATCGCACCCTCGCCACTGCCTAATTAGGGACAACCCACCCTTTACAAGACTTGAACCATTGCAAGGTAGGGGGTGAATCAACATCCTTCGTTAGGAGGGCTTAGTACAGGGAAATTCTTGCCATAGAAAGGCCATCAAAGCATGTGAAAATCCAGAAGACCATTACCATCTCCTTTGACAAAAAAGACTATGAGGGTGTGTTGTATCCGCACGATGATGCATGGGTGAGAGTTCAATCGACATCTTATTTTGGGAATGAAACTAGACAGGCTACGCCTATCGCCAATGTCGTTGAAAGGATTCTTGGGTGAGACAATCCAACCCACGGGCACCACTACACTGCTTATATAAGTGGGAATGGGATCTTGTGTGCCACAACCATGATCATTCCTCATACAATGTAATCATTGGTCACCCGACAATGAACAAAATGAGGGCGGTCAGTTCCACCTACCATTTGAAAATGAATTTTTCAATAGATATGGGCTCCATCAAAGTCTGTAGAAAGCAAGTGTTTGCATGAGAGTGCTATGTGTAGGAGCTCGAGAACAAAGGATTGACATACGGATAATAGAGGTGTTAGAATTAGGTGGAACACCTTTACCCTCTCCCTCGCCCGAGCTCATTGACCTAGGCATCAAGGCATGGGATGAAAAAAACCTAAATCAAGGAGAAGTCGCATTCTATAGGCATGGTTAACGACCGAGTTGAGTCAGAATAATCAATATACCAAAACTAGATGTTGGAAGTCATACCTATGGACAAGCCTTACCATATCAATCTGCACATATAAATGTCTAATTAGGCACACACCAAGAGTTGGTTGGCTTTTAGGCACAAAAAAAGTTTTTGATCAATTCACCATTCATGACTTAGTATCTCCCACATGTAACTCCATGCCATTCGCTTTTCTATTGCAGGTTGTTAGTGCACACTGCAGGTGTACGGAACACATCATCAACTGATTTAATTTTTGAACTTGAATTTCTTTATAATTATTTATTTGCTCTTTTGATCTCATGAAATATTAGAGAAATTGTATTTTCATTAGTCTTGTAGAACAACATTAGTTTTGGAGGGTCAAAATAGTGTATCGGATGGCCCAACCCCAAGTTATGATAGACCAGACCCAAGTCACGAGATAAGAGCTCATGAAAGTTTGTGTTACATCATCCAATAGAAGTAGATAAAAACTACTAGGGAAATCAGATCACTCCTATCATTTAAGGGTAATCCAAGTTGAAAAGCATAACGAGAGGTAAGTATCACATGAGCATGATCCAACTGTTGTAGTGATCCAACTCAGTCTAACACCTATATATATATACATATACCAAGTAAGCCTAAGGGCACTCTCTTTTTGATATACTTAAGTAATTATATGTGATTCCTCACAAACTTAAGCATTGAAGTCATTAAATGCGTACAACGCCGATATCCCTTGACACTTTGCAGGTGAAAGATTACATTTGGTGGTGAGACACATAATTTATAGTGGAGTCATCTGTGGAATCTGATTTCAGTCTCTCAAAGGATGTAAAAGTGGTTCTCACCTGCCGACCGTGACACATTCTCTAGCAAATTGCTACACGGGAACCTTATTGACCGCAATGGAAGCCTAATTAGTAGCAACAGAGGAAAATCTGAAGATGGCAGTGGACGCCAAGAAGACTTTAAAGAGGATAACAGAGAGTTAAGATAGAAGAATGACTTAGTGACATGGTCGCACCCTATCACAATGAGCAAGGTGAGGGGGAAGCGTATTATAATGGAGAATTGAACCAAGAGGAGGCTGAGAAAAATAAGATGCAGGACGAATTGTGAAGCTTGGCCTAGAAATACAAAGAGATGGCGAAGAAGATGGGAGGATATTCTTCAGTAGAAAGTCTGTTAAACCAAATTGATTTGCCATACAGTGAGAAGATTATGATCATGCTGCTTTCTCTGAAATTTAAAGTACCATAGATAGGAATGTATGATGGGTCTAAGGACCTCATGGAACATTTGAAAATTTTCAAGGCAAACATCATGCTTCATGGCTTCCCTAGAGAGTTCTCCTGTTGAGCTTTTCCTTTAAACCTGAAGGAACAACAAGAGGATGGTTTGGAACCCTTAGGCCGAGGTTAATAAAAAGCTTCGAGGAGTTGCCCAAACAGTTCTTAACGTAATTCATGCCTAGTAGGAAGTGCCAGTGCCCAGCCGCATACCTTTTAATAGTTAAACAGATAGAATATGAGAACTTGAAGGTGTACCTTGCTCATTTTAACAAAGAGAGGCTAACGACCGATTATCAAGATGAGAAAATCACCCTTGCCACCCTTTTGGGTAGAATCTGGCCGCGTAGCCCCTTCATGACTGAGCTAGCCAGAAGGACTCCTTCCACCCTAAGAGAGTTCATGAATAGGGCGAATGACTTTGTCAATGCTGAAGACATACTGCAAGCCTTGGTGGATCCAAGAAAAGGGGAAAGCAAGGCTAAATAGAAGAACAGTCACATCGACAAGAAAACTACTTTGGGTCATCTAGATAAAGGAAAGGAAAAGCGACTAGAGCGTAATCACGGATTAGTGCACAACAACTTAAATGTGCAATAAAATGAGGAGTCTAACAAGGAACTCCGCCAAACCAGAATAGGCTGCCGGTACTACAAGTATCATCAAATGAGTTCACACTGGACTAAGGATTGTACAACTATGAAGAAGAGGGTCATTGAATTTGTAGTAACATGAGAGTTAGAGCGAATGGTTGCAGAACGTTCAAAGCCAAAGCAGCGTCATGAGCCAGGGCGCGACCCCAGATGGAGCAATAGTCTCAATAGGTAGCAACAATGTCTGGATAATACTCTGGTAAATGATAAAGATAGGACGCCCCTAAATATTGACAGGGATAGGGCACCCATAGGCGAGATAAGGACAATAGCGGGAGGATTCGCTAGGGGCGGTATGTCCTTGTCCAGCTGGAAGGCACATGCATAGATGGCAAGGTATGAAGAAGTATATGTAGTGGATAGAGCCCCCAAACATCCAAAGCTTGAGTTCCAGACAACCATATGCTTTAGTAGTCACTCTCCTAGTGGCCAATTATACGACAAGGCGGATACTGATTGACAATGGCAATTCTATAGATATATTATTTTGGGAGGCCTTCACCAAGATGGGTATTAGTACCAACAACCTGAGGCTTTCGCCAACACCGTTGAAGGGTTTCTCTGGAGATACCATACAACCAATAGGCGCCATCACCCTCCTATTATACATTGCCATTGCTAATGAGGTGAAGCATTTGCTCGCAGCTGGATTCATAAAAGAAGCTGATTATCCGAAATGGCTATCCAACATTGTCCTTGTGAAGAAGGCAAATGAAAAATAGAGAATATGCATGGATTTTATCGACTTAAACAAGGCCTGCCTGAAAGACGGTTTTCCCCTACCACAGATTGATGTTATTGTGGACGTCATCGTAGGACACAAGATGTTGAACTTCATGGATGCCTACTTGGGCTACAATCAAATCTGAATGCATCTAGTAGACGAAGAGAAGATATCGTTCATCACGGATCGGGGACTGTATTGCTATTAGGTCATTCCTTTCGGTTTAAAAGACGTAAGGGAAACCTACCGAAGGTTGGTAAACCTAATGTTTAAAGAATAAATAGAGAAGTCAATGGAAGTGTATATAGATGACTTGCTAGTAAAGAGCAAGGACCTCGCCCAACACCTTGGTGACCTAAGAGAGGCATTTGTAATTCTACGTCAGTACAGAATGAAGTTGAACCCAGGAAAATGTGCATTTTGGGTTGGTTTAGGAAATTTCTTGGGATTCATTGTGTCCAAAAGGGGAATTGAAGCCATCCTAAACATGAAGCCTTCAAAGAGCCTAAACGACACTTAGCGGCTAGCGGGAAGGGTAGCCACCCTGAACAGATTCGTGTCCATATCAACCAACATGTGCCTCCCTTTCTTTTGGTGACTACGTAAAGTGCACCCATGGAATGAAGAGTGCAACGAAGCCTTTGGGAAACTGAAGTAGCACTTGGCCAATCCACCACTTTTGAAGCAACCAAAGGCAGGCAATATACTCTACACTTATTTGGCAGTTTCCCCACACGTAGTCTCAGTTGTACTAGTAAAAAAAGAAACGGCTGCCCAACTTCCTGTATACTACATAAGCTGGGCCATGAGGGAAGCAAAGCTAAGATACCCATGAATGGAGATGGTGGCTCTCACTTTAGTAACCACCGCTAGAAGACTCCGCCCATACTTTAAAGCCCATATAGTGATGGTACTCATGGAAAGCCTACTAGCAAAAATACTACAAAGGCTAGACAGCTCGGGAAGGTTAGTAGGGTCATCGATCAAGTTAAGCTATTTTGATATAGAATAATTCCACCTAAGAAAGGCAGTGAAATGGCAAGCATTGGCATACTTCGTAGTAGAATTCTTAGATTTTCCTCCAGATATTATAGTAGCCCTAATAAGAAAACCGTGGGTACTCTTTATAGACAGTTCCTCTTACCATGCTAACAGAGGGATAGGGATGCATTTGACTAGCCCCGACATCTAGGAATGTCATTACTTGGCAACCCTTACGTTCAAAACCACCAACAGCGAGGCGAAGTATGAGGCGCTAGTAGCATGAATTTTGATAGCCACGGTATTAGGAGTAACTAAGATAGAGGCAAAATCAAATTCCCAAGTGAAGGTCAACAAGGTACAAGGCTTATACGCCACAAAGGGTAAGAATTAAAGAAGTATATGGCTCTAGTTTGGGAAGAGCGTGACCGGTTCTCCTACTTTAGTGTAACCCAAATAACTCGAAAAGATAATGCAATGGCAGAGAAACTGGTGTGCGCAGCATCAGGAATGGAGGATGGACCCCTCCCATGGCAAGTTGAAAGGAAGATCATTGAAATCCCAGCCATCGAGAAGGAAGTGAGCATCATAGGCTCGAGTATCCCCGAATGGGCAGTGGTGTAGTTAGGTACCTTGATGTGGGCAAACTCCCTGAAGGTAAGGAAGAGGTGAGAAGGATGAGAAGAAAGGCAGCGAGGTTCATGCTCATCGACAATATTCTCTACAAGAGAGGCTTTACAACCCCATTACTTTGGCGTATCTCTCCATAAGAGGCAGAGTATGTCCTAGCTAAGATACATGAAGGAATATGTGGAAATTATTAGGGCAAGAAAGCCCTAGCCAGGAAGGTGGTAAGAGTTGGGTACTACTAGCCGAATGCCCTAAGAGACATACCCGAGAATTTACCAAAAAAATGCAACAAATGTCAAACATATGCGCCAGTATCTCACGCACCCCCAGAAGAGCTAGCCTCCATGACGACCACTTGACCATTCGCCTAGTGGGGTGTGGATCTAGTTGGACCCCTTCTGCTTGGAAAATGAGGTGCCAAGTTCATGATTTTTGTAATGGACTATTTCACCAAATGGGCAGATACCGAACCCTTGGCGACCATAACAAGCAAGGCAGTGACTAGATTTTTGTGGAAGAATGTCATCTGCCAATACGGAATTCCACAAAGCATACTCTTGAACAATGGACCCCAGTTTGACTCAGACCACTATAGGGATTGGTGTGGAGAACTGAAGATACAAATTTAATACAAGCGAATGGGCAAGCCTAGGCAACAAGCAAGGTGTTACTCTCTATTCTGAAAAAGAAGCTCATAGAAAAGAAAGGAGAATGGGCGGAGGAGCTATTAGAAGTATTATGGGATGACAGAACTTCAATAAAAACCCCAACGGGGAATCTCCATTCACATTGGTATATGGATGTGAGGCTGTACCCTCGGTAGAGGTGGGGTTGCCAAGTTTTTGAACCCTCCATTTCTTAGTGCCTAAAAGTAGCAAAGCGATGGAAGAGTACCTCGATCTTTTGGAGGAAGAAAGAGAAGTGGTAGAGGTCAGGATGTTTGAAAAAGAGAAAGCCCAGCAATATTTCAACAAGAGGGTGAAACCTAGAACCTTCAAATTAGGAAATCTGATCTTAAATGAAAGTGGGGTAACTACCAAAGAAGAAGGCAAGCTGGAACCCCATTGGGAGGGACCGTATGTGGTGATAGTGAACAACAAATTAGAGTCCTACCGTTTGAAGGACAACCAAGGCAAAAAGTTACCGCACCCATGGAACACAGAAGACTAGAAGAAATTCTATCCATAAAGGGAATTTGCTGTTTATTTTGTTTTTAAATCATTTGCAGTGCATTTATTATTCAAAAAATGTATCATATTATGAATAAAGTACTACTTCTAGCTCCGGTGTACCCTTAGACACCTATGATGAGTCTATAAGACTAACGGTGCCCGTAAAAAGGGTGCGGAGGTCACCAGACCACGCCATCCTTAAACACTTATGATGAATCTATACAACTCGTGGTGACATGTAAAAAGGGTGCGAACATCACCAGATCACGCCACCCGTAAACACCTATGATGAGTCTATACGACTTGCCATGCCATGTAAAAAGAGTGCGGAGGTCACTAGACCACGTCACTTTTAAACAACTATGACAAATCTATACAACTCACAGTGCCACATAAAAAAGGGTGCAGAGGTCACAAGACCATGCCACTCTTAAATACCTATGGCGAGTCTATACGACTCATAGTGCAACGTAAAAAGGGCATGGAGATCATCAGACCACACCACCCTTAAGCACATATGAACAAGTCTATACGACTCACTATGCCATGTAAGAAGGGCACATAGGTCATTAGACCATGCCAGCTAAAAACACCCATGCTAAGCCTATATGACTTGTAGATGGGAAACTAGAGATGACAACGAAGACAAAAACATAAGTAAAAAAGGAAAAAGAAGCGAGCCACCAAAAGAAAAGCATCTAATGTCCAATTCATCCACAAAATATTTGAAACAATAAACAAGTTATTGTAGCTACAATAGTTTTTCCAAAACTTTACAAAAACCTCTACTACAAAGAATTACAAGGGAAGAGTAGCAAAGGTATCATTATGGACATATTTAGGCAATAGGAAGAGGAGGAACGTCTCTAAAGGCATCTGGCATCTTTGCTCACCCAAATGTGTCGGCATGGCAACTCAAAGCTACTTCAAACTTGAGCAGATTCTGATCTAGCCATGCCAAGTTAGTATCAGGGTTGTCATTTAGATAGGATCTAAGACTCAAAACATCAATACCATAGTTGTAAGAAATTGCTCAATCTTTGGTTGCAGGAACCAAGGCTAATTGGGTGCGCAGGTAGACAATTTCCCTTTGGGCGATAGCCAATTTGTCTTTCTTCTCAGTTAAATTATGGTCCTTTGCCAAGAAGGCCAATTGTAGATTCTAGTGCTCTTCACTTAGGTCTTTCCAACTCTCTGTGTACTACTCATGTCGTTGTTGCAGCTCTACTAAGGCCCCCAAGCTTCGGAAAGATCAAGGGAAGTCAGCCGCTCTTTTTCCACAGCCGCCACCAACTCTTGCAAGAGCCCATTACTATAGTCTTGAGAGTAGGCCAGCTCTTCACAAATGAAGTTTAACTCTCTCGTGAGGGCAAGAAGGTCAGCGTTAAGGTAGCCTTGCTTGGACTCAAAATCTCTACAAGCACCAGAAAGTTTTGCCCTAGTAGAGTCTCTCTCTAACTTCAAAAGGCACGACGAGCACAACGCACTTCGTTGTGAAGATCATAGACTTTGTTTTCGAGGATCTCCAGATTGCCAAATAGGGAATGGGAGTAATCCTCAGCCTCCTCCAATAAAATTTCTGTCCCTTCTTCCTCTCAGATAGCACCTTCATCTCCTCCCTCTTCACCTGCCACCTCTTGAAGGCTTTCTTGGCAACATAGCATAATTTGATCTGCTCCCATATCTCTTCCTCCAAGTGAGCCCTATCCACAAGATCCAGGCCACTAGGTCATTAATTCCTTGCCAAGAAGACTGAAACCCATGTTAGAGTGATCGACAAACAAACAAATAAGAAACTGAAAGGAGGAAAGTGTCAAATTTACCTTAGAAAGCATGGCCCTCATTCGATTGGCTATCTTGGTGGTGGCCTCGCCTTGGGCATTAGCAGAGGAGGAAAAGCCGATGCGGGTTCCCCTGGTATCATGGCCACCACTAAGCGGAAGCTCACAAACAGTTTAGAAACTGAGTCAGCCCCTCCCTCAAGGGGGCTATTAATGTCTCCTAGTAGACACACAGTACTAGTGTATGCCAGGTCCACATTAATTGAGTGGGCACCTTCACCCACCAAATCACCTAGAGGAAAGATCCCCTCTAAGAGTAAGGAGTCGGTTTGCCCGTTAAAATAAGGCAAGTAGGGAGAAGGAATAGGAAGGCACTTACCACTCACATTAAGATAAGGGGTAGACCCCACAAAAATAGTGGTTGGTGGCGTTTGGAGTAGAAAGTCCCCTATTCCATCCTCTACTTGTCTTTCCTCTAGTTGAGGAACCCCATCATCAATTTTACCACCTTGGTTTTCCTCACGTCTCAAGGGCGCAGTCCCCTAAATTGTCTTAGGGGTATTATTCACCCCATCGCCCAAGTTGGTCTCCACCCCAATGTCGCGCCCATCAACACTAGGTCAGTGGGTAGAACCCTCCATATCATCAGCATGGGTCTCTGCACCCATAGTAGAATCCAGTTCAAGGACGGCTACAATATCCACAATCAGCATGCAACCCCTCCCAAACTAGCTAGACATCACCGAGGCCTGGGGAGGTAGCATGCATAGGTAAACTATTAGAGGCAGCCAGAGGGATAGCGATTTGAGGAGTGGATACTTAGAAAAGGTTGCTAGTTGGAGGCATCAAGATTTTTTTCTGTTTCGGGGTAGGGGAAAAGGCATCTTTAGAGTAGGCTCTCTTCCTCCCTTTTATAATTCTTCTCTTTATTTTATTTCTTTTATTTTTCTATACCTTTTCTCTTCTCTCTTTCTTCTCCTTCTTATTTGTCTTCTCTTCTTTTTCCTTCCTCTCTTTCTTTTCTTGACCATCCTTCTTGACCTAATTCAGGGATTTCTTTAGCATAGAGGTTGGAGCCACGACTAATGTTAAGAATAGACATTCTTGGACATGGGAGCGATTAGGGGACATCAAGAAATGATCTACATTGGTGGGAGTCAACAAGAAGTTAGTCCAAAGACTGTCAGGGTGATCCTCAGCCCAACCATGAACCATCTCAATCCGAGGCAGCTCCCAATCGAACACGAATTCCATTCCTGCCCACAAGCCTTTCTCCTCAGGGATTATACCCTAGTTCGCCCTTACTAAAAAATCCCACTGAGGAATCTCAAAGTTGGGGAAAGAAAAAGTTCTGCTTCCAGTGCTTTGAGTTAGAGTGGTGAGTTTTAAATCAGACCAGTGTCAACCCTTTGTCTTTCTTACGAAAGCTAATAATGTTACCCTCGGCTGGTCGTAGGTGACAAGAATATAAAATCTCTCGAGCAATTGGGTTAGGGTAAAACTCCCCAATCAACTCTAAAGCCATGCGGAACACAATGCATGTGTAAAGAAAGTCTCTCAGGGCAAAGGGATGAAGCTAGCAGGAGCAAGGCGAAGGAGATCCAGAATATCACGAAGTGGGAGACAAAAAGGAAGCCTTAAACCATGGACCAATGAAGAAACGATCATAGTAATCTTACAAGTAAACCTTTCATCATCTATGCTTCCATGGGGTGAACCTCCAATAGAGCCGTATTTGGAATGTCGTACTTTTCCTACAAAGGTCTCATGTCCCATTCCTTGTGGCCTCAATGCCATCCATACCCCTCTTAGGTTGGGACATTCAGTAAATGGGAGGACTGCACATCAGAAGTGAGGGCAAAAATGTTGCACTTGTATTCAGCCATAGGAATGGAAGGGGAGAGTATTAACCAGGTAAGGAAGGAAGCAGCAAGAAATCGAAAGGAAGCACAAGTAGAAAGGGAATAGTTGAAGAGAGGAAGAAGATGAAGGTCAGAAGGTAGTATACAAATCAAGTTAGGAATATGAAGGGCCAGCTACACTAAGCATCATGATCTGACATCAGAGCACGGTGGAATGGGAATAGTTGCATGCAATTCAGTAATCGTTGCCACGTCATATATTAGTCACCAGCCATTTTTTAATTTTTAAAGAATAAAACTAGTAGGATAAAATGTTTGATGGACCAGCAGGGTGGCCCAAAAGGCTACAGAGAATGAAAAGCCCATCTACTCCAATGCAAAGAACAAGATGTTAATTGGAAAGCCCCAGCCCAATCTAAGTCACAATTTTAGTGAAAGGCTAGCGAGGTATTTAAAACTCTGAAGCCCAATCAGAGTCATTCGTAGCGTAAAAAATAAATTCCTACTCTGGGACAAGACATCACATTTGCAAATACGGTTTCATTAAGATAAGAATTCCCTACATCCATAGGTGAAGGAAATTAGTGGGGTAACAGGAGGCTCAAAATAGTGCACTCGATGGCCTAACCTTGAGTTATGATGGACTAGGCCCAAGTCACGAGATAACAGCCCGTGAAAGCTTGGTGTTTCGTCATCCAACAGAAGCAGATAAACACTACCATGGCAATCAGATCACTCCTATCATTTAGGGTAGTGTTTCTTGGCATACCTCATTTAGGGTAGATAATCACTCCTATCACTTACGAATTAATGAAGAAGTGTTTCTTGGCATACCTTATTAATGCAGTGTGATCCTCTGGTGAAATAATTAATGCGATGTGGCTTATTGGAAACTCCTGAGTGTGGAATCCCATCAAGGCGGTGTGTGCCCTCTTCCCCTATTTGAAGGGCCCCCTATACTTCTCGGACCGTGGTCTGTCCTGATCCACAGGTTAAGAGTTCTTGGGTAGGCTACCGGGAGGCTAAGTGTGCACAGGCCTGGTGTGATGAGCTAGGCTTCTCGAGACTACCACATTTCAGGGGAAGCATTCCTATCACTTGTGTTGGGCCTATGTTCTTGGTCTCGAAACGGTTTGGTGGAAATTTCTACAAACTCTTGTTCTTCTGATCTTTTGACAGATTGATCGAAGTCGCTCTTATCTTCAGTACCGTTAACGTGCCATTTCAACTATTCTCCCCATGTCCTACCTTGAATGGTTCCTATTGATGTGGCTCGATGGTTCCCCTTCTTCTGGCAATGGCATGTTTTGGCAGTTTCCTTCACGCACTTGATGGCGCCTGCTTTGTCCTATCCTCATTTGTGGTCTCAGGCGGTCCCTGTCAAGTTCTCCCCTAACATCTTAGATTCACTGTTTTAATGAGGTGCGGGGGTTCCTATAATCCCAAAATTTGAACCGTTCCACCCCCTAGCTTTTATATATGTGCCAAGATGGTGGGGAATGGGTGCGGATCGTACCACCTCTCACTACACATTGCTTAAGCCTTTTTCCTCTTGATACTCATCTCCTTCTTTCTCAATTCTCATGGCTCCCAATAGTTCCCTTCGTGCGGCCTCGAAGAGCGCAAAGCATCCTAAGTACACTGGACTCCCTAGCGCTTCTCATGCCTCGACGAGAGTGGGACCTCTGGAGACTCCCATAGCCCCACAGAGGTATGTAGACACCTTGTGGTGGTCATCAATGACTTCCTCAGACTTGGACATGCTGCGTCAGGAGGATGAAGTGTTAGAGGGTATAGTTTTTAAGGTTCTACAAACTCATAAGGGGGTCGTGGATCCGGAGGGATACACTTACCAGTCTGAGATGCTAGAGGGATAGTTTTTAAGGTCACATTGTTTCCCTCATTTTCAGATGGCCTTCGATTACCATTTTGCTGCCCAATCTAAGATGTAAAAGACATGGCAGGAGTGGCACCGGCCTAGCTCCACCTTAATGCCTGGAGGATCCTTGTAGGGTGTTGTGTGATTTGGCGGCGTGCATTGGAGGAAGCTAGGGAGGCTTGGCCAGACCTCACCGGCCGAGATTTCTTTCTTACTCATTACATCCTAAATAGGAGTGGGAATACCTACAGATTCAGCTTTACTTAGGACTATGTTAGTTTGGAATAGAGATACGATATGAGGTCTTTATGGTTCAAGCAAAATTTCATTATGTTGGGCATTGGATGGGAGTTGTGTGATTTGGCAGGCTCTGGATAGGGGATTGTGCAGGAGGAAGAGCCCATGAGGTCACCGGTGACTCTAGAGGACCTCTGTCAAATGGAGATCGTGCGAAATTGGGTCATTTCTCACCTAGAAGGGTTTGGTTGAGTGATGCAAGGCTATAGCAAAACCTACTTGCTCATGCGATGCTACACCGCTTGGGGACTTCTATCCCATTGGAGCAGACCAGCTGTCTAGTGCGTAGGCGCTTTACCAGTCTGCCGATGGTGGGGAAGGCAAAAAGGTCTAGGCGAAGCTTGTCGATCGCACTGGAGTCTGATGACCATATGGATCCTCCTTTCACACAGTCTTTAGTGGGGATATCTGTTCATCGACCTACTCTACCCCTGACTAATGTAAGAGGGATCTCTTCGCTGCTGAGCCCAATTATATTGCCTCTTTACTTGCGTGGTCCTAGAGATTTGATCTCTTCTTTGTGGGCCCATGGTGTCTCTTCCACAGGGGGTGATGGCCCTTTAAGTGCCATATAGAGCGTTCCTTCCCAGGGTTCACCTGACACTAGAGGTTCCTCCATGCTCTCGCCTAGTGTGAGGCATCTAGCAACCTTTTTTTCCCAAGCCTCTCAGAGCCATTCTTCTCAGACATTGCGGGATGCGCCCCCTAGGGCACCTGAAGCTATCATATCTTTTGCCCACCCTGTAGACTTCGCTTCTCGAGATGATTTCAAGATGCAGAAGGGGTGGCGTAGGCCATGCTGTGCGCTTGGGAGGTATCGGTCGAAGCAACAAGTGTGTGGCTCCAAGCATCGGGATCTCATGTTGGGGATGGTGTTGCTAGGTGACCTTGGGGTCAAGAGATCCCATAGATGCTCTAAAGGCTCTTCCTGTTGTTGCCGAGGCTAAAGCAAGCCTGAGGGAGACCTTACACGGGGACACTAGTATCAGAGCTCTTCCTGCAGAGAGGGTTGCATCCCTGTCCAAGTTGCGGTTCACGACTTGGACGAGTTCCTAGCTTGGGTTCATCTTCAACCCTGTGTCTTTTTACCCTGTGCTATCCCACCATTTACTTTATAGTTCTGATGGATGTTTTCTGAGCATGGGTGGATTGGTTGGTGGGCTTCGTGGTGAATGACTAGGAGAGGTTGGAATCCAAGAATTGGAAATCTCACTCTGTGGCCCTGGATAATGCTAGAGGCGAGAGGGAACTTTGAGAGGAACTAGAGGGTTCCTTTGCGAACCTATGCCAACACCTACGCCATTTGGAGTCTGGCCT
Organism: Carya illinoinensis; assembly: GCF_018687715.1. Lineage (NCBI taxonomy): Eukaryota > Viridiplantae > Streptophyta > Magnoliopsida > Fagales > Juglandaceae > Carya > Carya illinoinensis. The sequence goes on along the minus strand of NC_056755.1, from coordinate 22,177,711 downwards.
GTAGAAATCTCAAGTCGAGGTCACCTTGTGTTATCAAGAGTTGGGGTGTGAGTCAAACGTAAGGGAGAGCCTTCAAGACATGCTCGATTGTCAATCGAAGGAGCTCAAAAGGCTGCAAGCCAAGAACTCTGCACTGGGGAGAGAAGGTGCGACTTCGCCATTACGTCCCATCAATTTGTCTAGATTCCTGCAACTTTCTAAGTCTTTTTCAAAGAGGTGGAAGTCTCTTAAGGCCATAAGGGCCGAGCGGGAGGCACTGAGGTCCACCAATGCCAAGGCAGTGGCCACTTCCCAGTAGCTGTGGTTGGATCAGTCACGAGTGTGGCAGGTCCGAGATGAGGTGTGGCACCACAACTTTTCCTTGGGTCATGAGGCATCGAAAAGCTACTTGCTGTTGAACCCTGGGGACAACCTATCATCATTGGTCCTTGATTTAGTAACTCCTAACCTAGTGACACTAGAGGAAGGAACTCAAGTAGGAGTGGAGCTAGTTCCTAGTGCATTCCAAGTTGCCCTTGTAACACCCGCAGTGGCTCCAAACCCCCCAGATGTGAGCCTTCTTGAGTCCGAGGATGAGGATCTCAAATCATCGTGGGCAAGCCTCATGCCTCTATTGTTGTTTTTAATTTTTTTTTGGTAAAGCTTTTCTCTTTCTTGCTTTTTTAATTGTACGGACTAGATTTTAATGGATTTATTTGTCTTTACACACTTTCGTGTTTCTGTGCCTTCTCTTGTACTTTAGTGTTCTTTGTGTTGTCCTTTCAGTTGAATCACTCAGCACCCTTACCATAGGGATCTCATCCCTTGTCGGGCTAGTGTGGTGTCTGGTGTGTTGAGGTCCTGTGATCATACCTTTCCTGACTCAATCTATGCCGTGGAGCATTAATTGAAAAAGCAGCAATGTCACGTCGGATGTGATGAGTGGTAGGCTGCACATGTTCCCTAGATATGGGGAGGAGATTGTGACTCTGGGTCACCTATATGAGGTGCCCTTGTTGACTGGGATTCGTCACTTTGCAAAGCTCCTACCTTTGAGAGAGCTGGGCCTTTGTAGAGCCTTTCCATTTGCAAACTTCCTGCCCTCACTTCGGCTCTTCTGAGGGATATCTTCGTCAAAGATTGACGTCAGGTCAAATGGAGGAAATTGTATGGGCCTCCTAGTACGAGCCCCTCACAGGTGGTAGTACATTAACTGCTTGTAGGGACTTGGCTTGTTTCTTTCATTTTGCTGAGTGGCACCCCACTGAGCCTACTGGCTTGTTCACCTACTTACCTTCGTGAGGTCAAGCACTTATTTAGGCCAAACTTGGCTGGATGGCTAGCCTTTAAAGATATCATGAGCGAGGTGTAAGACTTGGGTTGTCAATAATTCCTTTGGAGGGTAAAGCAGCACGTAAGCCAAGCTCGCCTTGTGCTTGGAGAGAGGGGTCAAGCAGTATGTAAGACTAGGGTGGTCTAGCCTGTAATTTTGTTGTAGGGGTTGAGCAACACGTAAGCCAAGCTCATCTCGTGCTTGGCGAAAGGGGTCGCTCTTTTGTGTGCACTATAAAGTTGAAACTAGGACATTGTCTTTTATCGACGATTACTAACCTATTTTCCAAGTCAAAGGGGGGAAGCCTAGAGTCCCTTTCAAATGAGGCAGTCTCTTTGTGTTGAGTAGTCTTGGGATTGTTCCACACTTTGCCAAGAGAGGGGAAGGGGCGCCTCAAATCACGCCCTCCCTTTTGGTCCCCTTAGGGGGAGGTAACCATCCCTTAATCACGCGGGGTGGGCTAATGTCCGGGCAGCCTCGAGGTTGGACTCTCTCTCCTCTATGGGGGAGGTCGAGCTAGTCCGGGGCTAGTCCCGCCAGTTTAGCCTCACATGGAAGTAATCTGTTCGGGCAGTTTGGGACGATACCCACTCTTGTCGTTTGATGTTGTAGGAAAGGGGAGTGAGTGCTAGGCTAGCACTGAGCCCACTCTTCGTCATGGTGGGACCGGGCAAAGTTCAAGTAGCCTTAGGGCTAGGCCCGCTCTCCTCTAAGGGGAAGGTCGGGCTAGCCTGGGGCTAGTCTTGCTTGTTGACCCTCACATAGAGGTAGTCTGTTTGAGCAATCCTTGACTGGACTCTCTCCTATCAGTCAGCATCTACAAGGAATGTAAGGTGTGTCAGGCCATTAAGTAGCCCTTTCGCATTACACCTATCCCTTTCATGCCCCGAGGGGAGGTAAGGATCGGAGGGTCGAGGAGCCTCCCTCTCTTCGCCGTAATGGGGAAGGTGTAATGTTAGAGCAATCTTAGGGCTATACTCACTCTCCCCCACGGCGAAGGTCTGGCTAGCCCAAGATAGGACCCACTTGTTGACCCACACATGGAAGTAGTCTGTTCTTATAATTTGGGATTGTACCCACGCCTGTCCATTTACATCACAAGGAAGGTAAGCGAGGATCGGGTTGGTGTCGCATCTACTCTTTGCCGCGTTGGGACGGGGTATATTCAGGAAACCTCAAGGCTGGACCCACTCTCCTCTATAAGAGGATCAAGATGGCCTCTTGCTCATCTTGCCTTTTGGTGCCCTGAGGGAAGGTAATTTGTTAGGGCAGTCCCTGACCAGACCCACTCCCATCAGACGACACCCACAACGAAGGTAAGTCGATGTGTGGTCGAGGATGGCCTACTTCCCACCATTGGAGAGATAGAGCAGCATTTTGGCATTACACCCATCCCTTTGATACCCCATGGGGAGATAAATACAAGAAAGCCGAGAGGTCGTCTGCTTCTTCGCCACGATGGGGACGGGGTAAAGTTTGAGTAACCTCAAGGCTGGACTCGAGTTGGCCTGGGGCCAAACTTGCCTGTTGACCCACATGTGGAGGTAGTTTGTTCGGGCAGTTCGCAACTGTACCCGCTCCCACCCATTGACATCACAGGGAAGGTGTTTTGTTGCTATGAATTTTTTGGTATAGGTGGTGATTCTTGAAACATTCGCACTATCTTCATTAACAGTAAGTACATAGTGATTACTAAAGTTGATCACCAATAGACACATATCACAAAGACTTATTGGTAGAACATTCATAGATGTTTGGCATTCTAGGGATGCTGCAGTTTGTTACCGTGGGAGTCTTAAAGCTAGTAAACTTAAGGACAGTTGCTTGCGACTACCATGTAGGGGACTTCCCACTACAGTTTGAGTTTGCCTTTGTCTCTCATGGTGGTTCCTGTATACTTTAGCACGTGGTCCCCAACTTTGAACAACCTCTGACACACCTTCTGGTTGAAGTAACGCTTTACCTTCTTCTTGTATGCGGCCATTGTCAGTTATGCCTCTTCTCGGATCTCTCCCACCAACTCGAGCTATTCTTCAAGGCGTCGGTCATTGGAGAGCTGCTCATAGTGTTGTACCCTATTGGTTGGGATCTCCACTTCGACCAGTGGCATGGCCTTGTGACCATATGCTAGGGTAAACGGGGTTTCCCCTGCAAGCATCCTTACTGCACCCTATACACCTATAAAATTGCTAGAAGTTCTTTTGCCCAAGCCCCTTTCGTGATTGCCGCCAATGCTTCAACCTTGACCCACTGGTGAAATAATCTACCGCTACCACTACAAATTTTTCCCCACCCTTGCCTAAGGCGAGGCTAGCCACCAAGTCAACCCCTCATTGGGCAAAGGGCCAAGGGAAGGATATTGGTTTTATTTCTTCCTGTAGACGATGGAGGATTCTAGAGTACTGTTGGCATTTTTTGCACCTTCACACGTATTCTTCTACGTCCTTCAAGGCACACGACCAATAGTACCTTGACCGCATCACTTTTCATACTAATATTCTTCCTCTAGCGTGGTCACTATAGATTCCCTCATATATCTCTGCTAATACCTGTTGGGCCTGTTCTCTTGAGATACACCTTAGTAGGGGAGTGTTGTACCCTTTACAGTACAATATACCATTGACTACGGTGTACCTTGCCACCTGGTAACTGACCTTCCTCGCTCTTTGCCTGTCATCGGGAACTTCATTGGCATTCAAGCACAAGAGGATGTCCTGGGCCCATTCCGGTACTCCAGGTCCTATTTCCAATAGCTCAACCCCTTATGGCCAGCACTGCCAAGGTTTTAAGAAAGGCTGATTCTGGTATTGGGCTGCCTTCTTGTCAGGATGCCATCTTTGCTAGCTTGTCCGCTTTGTGATTCTCGATTCTTGAAATTTGCTATATCTGGCAGTGCTAGAAATGAGCATAGCCTGCACCAATATTAGTTATTTTTCAATTTTTCACTCTTTGCCGCAAACTCTTCCCACACTTGGCTAACCACCACCTAGGAGTCAGCTTAAACTTCTACCTCCTTGAGGCCTAAGGACTTCACTATAGTCATGCCAAAGAACAGTGCCTCATATTCTGCTTCTCTGCTTCATTGTCTATGGTTCTAAATGCTAGCTTAATGGCGTAGTTATGCTCTTCGCCTTTGTCTGTGATGATATACAATCCTGCTCCCCTTGTAGCTCAGCAAGATGAGCCATCAATGAAGACTTTCCAGAGCTTCACGAGTTGTGCATATCCCATCACGTAAGTGAAGCCGGTGAAATCTATGATAGAATCTACCAATATCTACCCTTTCAAGGAGGTGCACAAGGTGTATCTGATGTCAAACTTGCAGTTAGTGAGGTGGCCTGAGGCATCCAGTCATTGTAGAATATTTCTTAAGGGGACCTCAGTAAGGACCTTGACTGGGTGTGCCTAGAAATAGGGTTAGATTTTCCACGCGGTTATTATTAAGGCAAAGGCAAGCTGTTCAATGTGGAGATATTTGGCTTCCACCCCCTATAGGGTTGGTTGACATAGTAAACCAGTATTTGAACTTCGCCTTCATCTTGTACTAAAGATGAAGAGACCGCTTCTGGGGCAACAGATAAATATACAATTAATGTTTCCCCACACTGAGGTTGGCTATGCAGCAGGGGCTAGCCAGGTACTCCTTCAGCGTGATGAATGTTGTATCACACTCTTCATTCCAACCTGGCCTTTCGTAGCACTTTGAAGAAAGGTAAGCACCTATCCATTGAGCGTGACACAAAGCAGTTAAAAGCTGCCACTTGGCCGACGAGTTTCTGTAAGTCATTATTGTTCTAGGGAGGAGGCAAGTTGAGGATGGCACCCACTTTTTTGAGATTAGCTTTGATTCCCCTTTGCAACACCATGAATATGAGGAATTTTCCTAAACCCACCCCAAACGTGCATTTGGTGGGGTTTAGCTTCATCTTGAATCATTTCAATACTGAAAAGGCTTCTTGAAGGTCATCCAAGTGCTACACCAAGTCAGTGCTTTTGAAAAGCAGGTCATCCACATAGACTTTCATATTTCTTCTGATCTGGGCCTTGAACATTGGGTTGACTAACCATTGGTACGTGGCCCCTACATTCTTTAGGCCAAATGACTTCTTTTCCTCATTGCTCGAGTTCATGCAGATCTAATTATACCTGAAGTAAGCGTCCATAAAACTTAGCATGCGATAACCGGCTATTGAATCCACGATGAGGTCGATATAGGGAAGCGGGAAACTATCCTTCGGGCTTGCTTTGTTAAGATTCATAAAATCTACACACATTCTCCATTTTCCATTAGGTTTCTTTATCAACACTATGTTGGACAACCAGTCTGGGTGGTGCGCCTCCCTTATAAACCCTGCCACGAGTAGGTGATCAACCTCAGCGGTGATGGAGGTGTTCTTCTCAGCGCTAAAGCTCCTGAGCTTCGCTTGGCTTTAGGATCTACAATCAAATAATGTTGCATGAGTGCTGGGTCTATTCCAAGCATATCTTCATGGCTCCACGCAAAGATGTCATGATGCTCCACAAGTAGTTGCTACAGAGCCTCCATCATCTCGGCAGTCATTCCCATGCCAATCCTGGCAATCGCTTCCGGTCAGCTTTGATCTGGCAAAATCTGCTCCAAGAGTTTGTTCGCCTATGCTTTCTTGAGTGCATACTCGTCCCTTGTCTCGTTCTCTGTGGGGATGCATTGTGGGGTAGGCAAGAGGTTGGGTGGTGTTTCCTTCCTTTGCTGCATGGCGCAAACTCTCCCTTCAACGTATTCGGGTTTGCTGGTCACTTCGCCCTACATTGCTACTCGCATTTCTTTTGATTGCATCCTTTTCATGGCCACCGTTTGCATACTTACTTACTTTATCATTCTGCTGTGCCCCCAAGTCTTTCGAGGGTGGGTTCTCACAAGTGCACGAAGGACACGTTAAAGTTTATTGGATCCCATAGACAACCCACTATTGAAGGCATGTTTTGTTCACTTTTGGGCCTAGCCCCTGGCAGCTTGGGCCTTCAACCAATTCCTGTGAACACACAGTAACTCCTTAGCCTAGCAGCCAAGATGGCAGCTGAGGGGGAGCGTCCGGTGCTTAAGTCAGCAAAAATAGGAGAAATAAGGAAAGGAGAAGAGACTATAGATAGTTAGGGCAGGCGGAGTTTAGGAGAGAGAGAGAGAGAGAGAGAGAGAGAGAGAGAGAGAGAGAGAGAGAGAGAGAGAGAGAGAGAGAGAGAGACGTCCCCTTATTTTAAGTGCTAGAGGGTTGCCTTTATACCTGTATCCTGGGTTAGTAGCCCATTACCTGAGACTAAATGGAGGAGTGTCTCTTGGCAAACCTTATTAATGCAGTGTGATCTACTAATGAAATAATTAATGCAGCGTGGCTTCCTGGCAGCACCTGAGTGTGTAGTCCCATCGAGGTGGCATGTTCCCTCTTCCATTGTCTGAAGGGCTCCCTGTACTCCTCAGACCATGGTCTGTCCTGATCCAGCACCTAGGTCCATTTTGTCTGGGTTGAGAGTTCTTGGGTGAGCCGCCGAGAGGCAAAGTGTGCACCGGCCTTGGCGCAATCGGTTGGGCTTCTCGGGTCTACCACGTTTTAGGGGAAGCGTTCCTATCACCTAGGTTGGGCCTATGTTCTTGGGCTTGAGGTCTTGGGAAAAATCCCTCTAACAATACTTTTAAAAACTTATTTATTGTTGGGATCCTATGACTAAAGCACTTTTTAACATACTAGATTTATTTACAACCAATTTTTAAAAGTTCTTTTTTAGTTAGAAATGACATAAAAGAGCATTTGATTTTTCACATACCATAATTATATCTTTAATAGAAATAAAATCTTATAATCAAATAATAATCAAATAATAGAATTATTATTAAGTTGTCATGTTTTACGGATAAGAAGGTTAAAAGATATAACTGTTGAAAATTTTATAGTCGTTTTCATTTTTTGACAATTTATTTTAAAAATGTACTCATGTATTTTGTTTGATTCAGTCCGGTATTGATTTTAACTTTTTGATTTTTTTAAATCGGTCAAAATTGGTCTGGTTCTAATTTTTTTTTTCTAAAACTAGACTAGACCGGTTCATATATATACATATAGATATATATATATATTAATTTTTTTAATTTTTTATATTGTATATAATTTTTATATATAAGATATAATTATATATAAATTATTTTTGTATTATATAATAAATTACTAATTAATATAATATTAAATTTTAAAATCTTATATCATTATAGTTTATTGTATTAATAGTTATACTAATACTATACCAATATATATTATAATATACTATAATATATCACTATAGTCTATAATACAATTATAATATATTACAATATATTGTTACTATAGTATAATATACTATATTATATATTTTATATAATATAATATATAGTATATTAAAATCGAAAAACTGGACTTGAACCGAAAAAATCAATTTATGAGGTAACGAGTACAAAATTAGTTCTTGAAAATACAAAACCAATTTATAACGATTCGGTTCTAAATTTTATTCAAAATTAGACCGAACTTGACCAGTTACACCATTAATCTCGATCTTCCTCCCTCTTATGCATCAGCCTAATCATTACAATATGGTATTAAATAATTAAAATTATATATATTACATTTAATTTATTTATCAATTATTGAATGCTATGTCATAAATGATCATATGTAAGATGACAATGAAGACCATATTTTTTTTTAATTTCTTTTCAATAATGGAGGCATTAATAAATTTAATCCATTTTTGAGCACTTTCAATGTCATGAGAGTGAGAGAGGAAGAGAAAGAGAGAGAGACACCTTGCTCGAGAGGAACTGGCCGCCCTCCATACTTATTTGCCAAAGCGTTCCAAGCATCTCTGGCCAGCCAAATGTCCTCAATCACATATAATGCATGTGGATCGCATGAATTCTTGATCACATGTAAAGCCATGTAATTCTCCCGCCATCTTCCCGGATAGGGTTCGTCGGTTTGTTGAATGTCCTGCCAAAGATCTAGAGATAGCAAGTATGTTTTCACTCGAACCTTCCATTCCTTATAATTACGTCCATCCTCATGAAGCAGTATTGCATGAGGAACAACCGCAGCACTCAAGGCAGCTGATGTAGTACCATATGACGTTGCCATATATTATATGTTGATGATCTACCAGTATCGATATATATATATATATATAATTGGTGTTAGTCAAGAGATAGCAAGCATATCTATGTAACAGTTCATAACTCAAAAGTTAAAAATTATTCCATACAGTTTAGATAGCACTAAAGTTAAAAATATGACAAAATATCCAACAAATTTTGTCGTTTTGTTTTTTATGTTTGCAATAAGTTTGCTGTAATTAATAAAGTTTTGGTTTGGATGTTCCATCCCATTCTCTTAAAAAAAATAAAAATAAAAAGAGCGCCTTATATAAACTCATTAATTAGATCTTCTAATCTTTGTAGCTTCTAATGAACGGAAAAAGGCTAAACTGAATGAAACTTAACTTCATCACTCTCATGTAAACAGATAATTATTAATACTTACGACGGTAGTTGGACTGGATTTTCTGCCAAATTAACTGTCGGCTAGTAAGTCTTGAGTTGGCTGTTGTAGTCTCCAGAAGACAACGATCGGTCTTGCAGAAATGAGTCACTTCACGCTCAAATCAATATGCCTTTTTTCGCTAGCACTTCAGAGGAAGCATCATGATCATGACCGAATAAATTAATTAATCGGCCCGTTGGGGTCTACTCGTTTCTTTTTTCTGATTAAAGCAGCTGCCCAGAGATTCCGTATGTATTTGGAATATAAATTAATCAAATCATCATTACCCGTGCTACAACGTAGAAAAAGCAGCGGAACCATAATCATTACAGGCACCGTCGTAATGACCAGTGAACTTACTTTTTTTGGCGATTGTTTATTTTTTTAATTATTATTATTTTTTTATTTTTATGATATTTCAAATTTAATTTTTCAAAAATTCTATCATTTTATATTCATTTTATTTAATATAATATAACATATTTATTATTATTAAATAATTATTTTTTATTATTTTTTATCATTTAAAATTAATAAATAAATCACATCTCATTTAATAGAATAAAAATAAAATAAGTGTGCATTTGATTACTTTTTGGCCATTATTATTCTTATAAAATGAGGTGCAATGTTATATAAAATTATAAGGAAAAGTATAGTTGCAAGCATAATTGTGTACTAATCTGTGCACCAATATGATGTGATTAGTCAAAAAGTAGATTTTATTGATAACAGTGTTAATTTAAATTTTAAGTATGAATAAATCAGTGTTGGTACACAGATTAGTGCGCAACTGCGCTTGTATGTAGCAAAACTCAAATTATAATTGCACATATCTCGTGAAATTATTAAAAAAAGATTTATTATTAAAAAATTTAATTATCTTTATAGAAGTTTTACTTTTTGTAAAAAAAAAAAAAAAAAAAAAACTATGCAATACTTAAGACTCCATATTATAAATTTCATTTCTCTAAAATAAATTGGTTGAGCCAATTTTAAGAATAAAATAAAGATATAAAAATAAGGAAGATTAGATAAAATTAAATCTTTAATATATAAAAATATGACAATAATTAACGTAAAATAAGTCGGACCTAACTATTATAAAGAATGAAGAAGACATCTATAAAAAGAGTAAATTTCTGCAAATGTGGAACTCCCATTCACACTTACTTTAGATCTCTACAAGGGCAGCATCTCATTCAACGTCACCTTTACCCAATTATCTTCATTGTATCTAGAGTTATACGAGGTCATAAAAAATCGTATAATTATCAAACATATATAGCTCAAATGTCTCGTGGATATAGGCAATTTTCTATAAAAAGACCTAACTCATACCATGTTATAATTAGAAAAAGAGAAAAACTCTGTATTTCTGATAAAAAGTAAATCATTCAATATTTTTCTAGAGAAAATATGGGCTTTGCTGTTCACAGAGCTCCAAACTTTACAAAGAAAACTAACATTTCAAGAACCAATCTTGCTAACCTATCATGTATTGACTAAAAACAAATCAAATTTTTGTGATTAATTTATTGTAATCAAAAGACTATTTGTAATTAATTTTAATTAGAAATAATCATTTCATTGAAATTAACTAATCGCAAATAAATAGTTTTCTTGTAGTGATATTTACATGTGTGATTACATGTATTTATTTATATTTGGATCTACGCCATAAGATTTGAAGAACAGCACGGTTTGTAGAGACAAACAATTATTCGATAGTCCTCCAATACAAACATGTGATACTCCTAGCTAACTTATCCTAAAGTGTAATATCAATAAAAATTAATACTTACACTAACAATATATATATAGCATATTATAGTAAGTTGAGATTACCACATCTAATAATTTTCTCATCTTCTAATGCGTATTGGGAATAGGAAATGGAGGTTAACTGCAAACGGTAGAGAGAAAACAGGAGTCAATACTGATAAGAGAGAATCATGGCTGGGTATCGATGACTGAGAAGTCAAGCACGTTTGATATGATAATGTAATAGAAAAGCTATCGAGGGAAGCTCTTATTCGATGGTGTAAAGTTTGGCTTTACACCAAAACCGGGCTAAATATGCACTCTTTTAGGAACTAGTCAAAAATTGACGTGTCCATGCATATCCTACATCTACCTGCCATATCGTCTAGTATATTTAGAAAATAACTTTAAAGTAACCATATCATTTAAGTCTTCCAAGATTAATATGCCTAAATGATAATGCCATATTGGCGTGTCCATGCATATTCTACATCTGCCTACCATATAGTCTAGTATATTTAGAAAATAATTATAAGTAACCATATCATTTAAGTCTTCTAGCATTAATATAACTAAATGATAATGCCATAATAAATATGAATCAAGCATATGATGCATTACCTTTATTATTAATCCAGAATTTGAATATGCCTTCATTCAAATATTCCTTCCTCAAAAATTACATCATTTGGTCAATACAAATTTATCTTGCTAAAGGTAAGCATGGTGACCAAATTTATCTTGCTAAAAGTAAGCTTGATAAACCTCGCGCCCGACCCCCCTCCCCTCTTCCGGCCACGGGCATCCACATGGACGTGGGTGCAGGATTGGATTTGGCACATGGGCCCATCTCGATCCTGCATGAGCGGGTGACTCCTCTCGGATGCTAGGTTGGAGGATTAACTTATGTGTCATCTGCTCATCCATGGTCCTCAATGGGCCGATGGGCTCATAACCTATTTTAGAGGCCCATTTGGCCATAAATTGACTTTATTTGAATTCAAAAATTATCTCAACTCATCTCATCCCATCTCATCTAATCATTACAATTTTTCTAAATTTTCAAATAAATTATAATAAATAATTCAAATTTTTCAAATTTTAAAACAAAAATAATATTAAAAATTTATATTATAATAATATTTTATTCAACTTTCATCTCAACTCAACTCAACTCACTATACAAACCTTCCAACTTTATTATATAAATTTAAAACAATCTATATAAGAAAGGAATGAATTAAGAACAATTACCATTGTGATCAACATCCCCCTCCTGGTAACTCTACAAAGTCCACCACCTCTAAAACTAGAATTAACTTCTCTTTAAACTAATTATGGGTGAAAATCAAAGCCTGCACGCTACTAAGAGACAATGACTTCCCTCCTCGTAACTCTCTACAAAGTCCACCAACTCCCAAAGCAGAATTGACTTCCCTTTAAACCAATTTTGAATCAAAACCTGCGCACTACTAAAAGACAATAAAAATCAAAGTCTTTATGGACTTATGGGTGTATGGGTAAGGGTAGGTGATGAAGATGTAAAACTAGTACTAGTATTTGGACTTGGAGAAGTGTTATCATCACCGACACTAGTAGAATCACCATTATCCATTGAACTTATCAAAAACTCGGACATAATATAAAGTATAAAAGATTTTAGGTTTTTAAAATCACAAAAAATTACAAAATGACGCTTGGGAGAGTGACGAAGACAACTCAAACGAGGCAAAGGCTTAAGATAGAATATGGGTGATTAGGGAGATAGGGAGAGGGAAGGCAAATCGATTTTCCACAAAATATAACTCTGAACGAGTTTTCTATGCAAATAACACAGCCATCTTTTGTTAACTCATACCCCTTGAACTCTTGGCTTTGCAAGGATGCCTCGTACTTTTTCAAATTGATTAGGTTATTCGGGTCTGTAGATATTATCTTCCTCTACCATGTATATATTAAAGGTCAAAGAGTCAGCTCTTCCTTATTATCTCTAAGCTTGATTTCTTGTTCTATACAAAGACGTTGGCCTAAATCTTGCAGAGGAAGGTCCTTCTATACGAAGAAGGATGGCTAAATCTTGATTTCTTGTTCTATTGGAATGAATTTGTGACGCTTTTTTGTTTTTTAATGACTAATTTGCTTCAAAGGCAAAGCACGTGAACTATTTTAATATTTAAATCTTTTATTTTATGTTTTGGCTAAAATAGTTTTAAAATCATTATATACTCACACCTGTTATCAGAATATATACGTGTTTGACTTGGATTAATTGTGACGCTTGCTATATCCAACCAATTAGGGCTGAGCATGACTGAATTGGAGTTTATATCCAGGAAACTTGAGCCTGACTCCAACTTATTGGATCACAGTTAGAGTAGAGTTATGCTATTTTTGGATGCTGATGAGATGAATAAATTGAAATATGAATAATTATATTTTGAGAGTCTCGATGTGTTTAAATTTTTTAAATTAAGATAAATTTAATTTTTTAGATTAAAATATATAAAATAAGTTAAGATATATTTAATCTTTTTTATAAAATATTAAAAAAATAATAAATTTTATTAATGATTGATTTAAAATGAATTGATGTGAATGAAATTTGTTACCCAGATAACTAACACAAAAGGAGGGTGAATTGAGTTGTATTAAAAAAAATAACAATTATAAATCAAATATATAATATAAAATATAAATAAAATATGAAATAGCAATAAATATAAAGAGTAAGGGTAAGAGAGAAGCAAACTCAGCATGTTAACGAGGTTCGGCCCCACTGCCTACGTCATCGACTCAAGCTACCCCTTGAGAATTTTCAAATTCACTATTCAACTTCTTTCAGGTGGAGATAGAAACCTATTACACCTTTAAACAACACCGCTACAAAGGATCCGTGTAGAGCACCCTCTACACTTGCAATCACCTTACACGTGATAATTCAACTATTTCCCGTGTAGAATACTTTCTACACGCACAAGGGTTATACACACCATTTTTCTGATACAAGAGCTAATAGTGAATAGGTTATCAGAAAACACTCAATGAGTGAAATAAGAACAATACAGCACAAACTATATCTCTCAAAATGAATAAGGATTAAGGCTCAATGCTTAGAGAAAAGAGAATGAAAGCTTTGAATGAATGTTGTATGCTCTTGGTGTTGTAAATGTGAAACTCTCAAATGATCTATTTATAGGCATATGAGACCTCATATTCAAATTTAAAAAAATTCACATGTCAAAGACAACATCATTCACTTTTTCAAAAAATTCAAATAAAAGATTCTTCTTTTTCAATTGTCAAAGACAACATCATTCATTTTTCAAAAATTTCAAACATAATCTTTTACTTTTTGCATATGACAAAAGGAGCACACTTTACTTTTCAAAAAATTCAAACCTAATCTTTTAGTTTTTGCATATGACAAAAGGAGCACACTTTACTTTTCAAATATTTCAAACAAAATCATCTACCTTTTGCATAAGTCAAAAAAAGTATCAATCATTTTTTAAAATATTCAAATAAAACATGCACACGTGAAAGATGACAATCAATCATCTTTAATATTTTCAAAGTTCAACCCTTTAATCAAGACATCCACATGTAAAAGATGACAATCAATCATCTTTCAAAATTTTCAAATTTAATTTTCAAAATATTCATGCACATGTGGAAAATGTATTTTAATACTTAATGACAAAATATTAATTTTGAGCCTTAATCCTAATTTCAAATTTTTAAGAAATTTACAACATTATTCTAGAATTTTAATGTGAACTTATTCCCTTCTTGCCTATGCTTATTTCCTTGATGTGTTTGACTCCATTGTGTAGACAACTTGAGCTTGAAACTCCTTTATTCTTTGAATTCATTTGTTATCATCAAAATCCATGTGTATATATAATTACACAAAACTTGAAACCTTGGATTCAACAATCTCCCCCTTTTTGATGATGACAAATACTTTATAGAACCTGAATCTTGTATTAATACTTAAACTCTCCTTGAGAATGTGCGTTAGTTTTTCAAGCAAAAGTATAAATATAATTCCAAGCATATATAACAAGTTTAGAAATTCAAATAATGTTAATATTTTAGTCTAACATTTCTCCCCCTTTTGGCATCATTAAAAAGGATCCATAGCAAGTAAATGGACCTGAAGAAAACGGTGTGTTAGTAGACACTGTAGATAGTTGAAAAAAAATAAATAAATTTGATCCATCCGTGACCAGACAAGTATGGCTGGAGATTTGAAAAAATCGCCTGATTTTGTTGACAAACGAGATTGAAGGCTCCGAGTTTCTAAAAAAAATGTCATTTTCACCGATCGGGAAAAAATACATTACTCTTTGACTTGGATGATAGCTCGTCTGGTTCTTTATGCTATCTCTATAAAATAAGTCTTAAAGTTCATTCAATCCGCATCAAGTTTTCTTCTTATCTTTGTAACTCATCTGCATTCCTTCAACATTTTCGTTTTAAGCCTTCTATTTTTTTCTTAATGGCTCATTGTTCTAACATTTCTCTAGATCCATCCATGAGGCATTCTGCACATCAACCTCTTGTCCTTTCTGCAACTACCATTAGTGCCATGTTGTAGCAAGAAAATAATAATCTGACAAATAAGTCAGATTCTGATGCTATCTATGACTTTATGAGTCTTGGGACTCGCTACTCTTCCTCTATTGTTGCTTTTTCCCAGCGGCTACAAACTAGAAATCATGAAGTTGAAAAGCTCAAAGAACAAATTGTTGTACTTCAACGAATTGTTCAAGAGTCTCACACAAGGGAAGAGATTATTCGGCAGAAGAATAAACAGTTGAAATCTTTATTAGATTCTTCATTCCGCTTGCCGGTTCCCATGAATAAGAATGACATGATATTGTATAAAGAGAATGAGCATCTCAAACATGAGGCTAAGAATCTCAAGTTTATGTAAAAGTATTTAAAAAATTTATCTCTATTTTTATTGACTCTGGTCTATCTTTTAAGAGATATTCATAGCATGCATCATACATATTTCTCTTCTGATCATACATAATCTATCTTCTGGTAAGAGTTTTATGAAAATATCTGCTAACTGATCGTGTGTGTTTGTGAACTCTAGTACTATATCGCCTTTCTGCACATAATTTCGAAGAAAATGATATCTTATTTCAATATGCTTAGTTCTAGAATGTTGTATTGAGTTCTTTGAAAGATTTATAGCACTTGTATTATCACATTTGATTGGAATGTGATCATACATGAGTTTAAAATCTTCAAGTTATTGTTTCATATAAAGAACTTGAGCACAACAACTACCCGCAGCAACATATTCTGCCTCAGCAGTAGATAGTGCAATAGAATTTTATTTTTTACTAAACCAGGAAACTAGTGCATGACCTAAGAAATGGCATGCTCCACTAGTACTTTTTTGATCTATTTTATAACCAGCATAATCTGCATCTGTGTAGCTGATTAGATCGAAATATGTGTGCTTAAGGTACCATAACCCTAGGTTAATTGTACCACTAAGATATCTAAGAATGCGCTTAACTGCAATTAAATGTGATTCTTTTGGAAATGATTGAAAGCGTGCACATAAGCACACACTAAACATAATATCTGGTCTACTGGCTGTTAAATATAATAAGCTACCAATCATACCTCGATATATCTTCGAGTCAACTGGCTTACCGGATTCATCTTTATCAAGTTTAGTTGATGGGCTCATTGGTATTTCAATTTCTTTAGCATTTTCCATCCCAAACTTCTTCAGTAATTCCTTAATATATTTTGATTGATTGATGAATGTCCCACTTTTTGCTTGCTTAATTTGCAATCCGAGAAAGAATGTAAGTTCTCCCATCATGTTCATCTCAAATTCTTCCTGCATAGTCTTAACAAACACTTGACACATATTTTCATTAGTAGCACCGAATATTATATCATCAACATAAATCCGAATCAAAAGAATATCATCATTTTCATATTTAATGAAAAGAGTTGTGTCGATTTTTCCTCTTGAAAAACCTTTTTCAATCAAGAAACTACTGAGTCTCTCATACCAAACTCTGGGAGCTTGTTTAAATCCATATAATGCTTTTGTGAGTTTGAAAACATGATTTAAGGAAATATGATTTTCAAAATCTGGAGGTTGCTCAACATATACCTCTTCATTTATAAAACCATTTAAGAAAGCACTTTTAACATCCATTTGAAAAAGTTTAAAATCTTTATAATAAGTATATGCAAGTAGCATTCGAATAGCTTCTAATCTTGCGATTGATGTATATGTCTCATCATAATCGATTCCTTCTTCTTGATTAAAATCTTGGGCTACAAGTCGAGCCTTATTTCTAGTAATGACTCCGGACTCATCTTTCTTATTTCTAAAAACCCATTTTGTTCCAATAATAGTATGATTTTTGGGTCTAGGAACAAGTGTCCAAATATCATTTCTTTCAAATTGATTCAACTCTTCTTGCATAGTTAGAATCCAATATTCATCAAGAAGTACGTCATCAATATTTTTGGATTCAATTTGAGATAGAAAAGCAGTATGATTGCAAATATTTCTAAGAGATGATCGAGTACTTACACCTCGTGAAGGTTCTCTCAAAATTTGTTCCATTGGATGATCTTTCACAAATTTCCACTGTTTGGTTGTATCTTGTATTAAATTTTGATGATCTTTCCTGATGGCTCCATGTTGAACTTCCTCTATTGTTTTCTCTTTGTTGAAATTGAGACTTTCCGTTAGGAGTGTCAAATCATGTTAACGGGTCGTGTCAAATCGTGTTAACGGGTCATATGGGTCAACCCTAACCCGACCCGTTAAGCTTATCGTGTCAAAATCTCAAACCCTAACACGACCCATTAACATAACGGGTTGTGTCGTGTCAACCCGTTTTGACCCATTAATAAATATTACGAAATATTTTTTTTTATAAGTAAATAAATAAATTAAGAAAATATTACGAAATAAGTTAATACGACACAATATAACTCATTTTAAACTATTTATGTAAATGGGTTGAATAGGCCCGAAATTAACCTTTTTAACCTGATTGAATTTAGCATAATTTTATATAAATGTTAAAATTACAATATCTATAAAAATTATAAAACTAATTATAAGTCTAAAACTACAATCCAAATAATAAAAATATCGAAATTGAAATTCTAACAATTTTATTTTTAGATATAAGGGTATAATTGTAATTTTAGCTTTCTTAACGTGTCATAACGGGTTATAACGAGTCAAAACGGGTTAACCCGTTATCAACCCGTTAAGCAATCATGTCTTAACGGGTCAATCCGTTTTGACCCGAACCCATTAAGGCTAAACTCTAACCCGCTATTATCGTGTCGTGTTCGTGTTGGGTTAACGGGTCGTGTGACATATTGCCACCCCTACTTTCCATGTTATTTATGCCTCCTGTTTCTTCATCAATAGATTTCTTGGAGAGTGGAGAATTAGATTCATTAAATACTATATGCATAGATTCTTGTACAGTCAAAGTCTTTTTATTGAATACGCTATAAACTTTACTATTAGTAGAATACCCGAAAAAGATACTTTCATAAGATTTTGCATCAAACTTGCCTAAATTATCTTTGTCATTCAAAATAAAACATTTGCATCCAAATACATGAAAATAACCAATATTGAGCTTTTTCTCATTCCAAAGCTCATAGGGGGTTTTATCTAACTTAAACCTTAGCATAACTCTATTTATAACATAACATGCAGTACTTACCGTTTCGGCCCAAAAATAACTAGGCAAGTTGTTCTCATTGAGCATTGTTCTTGTCATCTCTTGAAGAGATTTATTTTTCCTCTCTACTACCCCATTTTGTTGAGGAGTTCAAGGAGCAGAAAAATTATGCACAAAACCATTTTCATCACAAAATGTTTCAATATTTTTATTAACAAACTCTTTTCCCTTATCACTTCGGATACTTGAAATAGTATAACCCTTTTCATTTTGAATTCTCTTGCATAACTTGGTAAAGGCATTATGTGCCTCATCTTTATAAGCAAGAAAAATGACCCAAGTATATCTAGAGAAATCATCAACAATAACAAATGCATAATATTTTCCTCATAGACTTGCAACTCTATTTAGTCCAAAAAGATCTATGTGTATCAGTTGCAATGGTCTAGTAGTGGAAATATGTTTCTTAGTTTTAAAAGAAGTTTTTGTTTGTTTACCAAATTGGCATGCATCACAAATTTTGTCTTTAAGAAAATTTGTTTTTGGTAAACCTCTCACAAGATCATTTTTTGAAAGTTTGGAATTAAGTTCCATGTTGGCATGACCTAATCTTCTATGCCATAACCAACTAGTTTCATTTTGAGATGAAAAACAAATAGTATATTGTGAAGTAATTTCCTCAAAATCGATTGTATAAACATTATTGTTTCTAAAAGCACTAAAACAAATATTACAATTATGATCATTCAAAATAATGCACTTGTCCATTTTGAAAGTAACTGTAGATCCTTTATCACATAATTGACTTATGCTCAAAAGATTATATTTTAGACGTTTAACAAGTAGAACATATTCAATTATGAGAGAAAATTCATTACCAATTTTACCTATTCCCACAATCTTCCCTTTCGAGTTGTCTCCAAATATCATGTGTCCTTCTTCTTTAGATCTAAGATCAAAGAACTTAATATTATCTCTCGTCATGTGTCTTGAACATCCACTATCTAAAAACCACTTGTTTTTGCTTGTGGATGACTTCATGCATACCTATAAAAACAATTAAAATGATTTTTCTTGGTACCCAATTTTTTTAGATCATTTATTTATTAATATTAGAAAAAACAAGATTTGTAGGTACCCATATGGCCCTAATAGTCATTGTATGATTTCTTCTAATAGGACAAGTATGATAATGATAATCATTTCTATTACAGAAATTGTAAATAGCATGTGATATATATGAAGAACTTGAATGATTATAATAATATCTTTTTTTGACAAAATTATTTTTACCAAAAGAATTTTGATTATTGGTTTTTGATGTAAAAGGATTATCAAAGAAATTTTTATAAGGTTTGTATTTTTGTTTTGGCATATATCCCAAACCTACCTTGTCAAAAACACATATTTAACTACCAAGAAGTTTTTCAAAATTTCTTTTTCCATTCGTAAAGTTTTCAACATAAATCGGTTTTTTTCTTATTCAATTCAAGATTTTCATTTTTCAAAATGATATTTTCTTTTTTTTAAATATCAATTTCGTTTGTTAAAGAAGAATTTTTCTTTTTCAAAACAATATATTTGATACCTAATTTTTCAAATTCCTTATAAACCTCTTCTAAAATATTTTACAATTCTTCATATGAAGGATCTTCAATATTATCAAGATTTATTACCTCAATGTCATCTTTAGCCATAAGATAAAGATTTGCTGATTCTCCATTGCTTGCTTCATTATCTGAGCTACTTGAATCATCATCTCATGTAACTTTCATTACTTTCTTGCCCTTATTTCGATCTTCCTTTAGCAGAGGACAATCTAGCTTGATATAACCAGGCTTATTGCATTTATAACAAATTAAAGTATCATTTTTACCTAAATCTTTCTTGGAAAAATTTTTGAATGATTTCCTTGGAGGAGTTTTATTTTTCTTTAAAAATCTCTGAATTCTTCTTGTTATCATCGCAACTTCTTCATCTTTGTCTTCATTTTCCTCATCTTCATCACTTTCACTTTCATGAGGAACAGCTTTAAATGCCAAGCTCTTCCTTGGCTTTCCTTTTTCTTCTTCTCTTTTCAATGTGTACTCATGGGTGATAAGTGACCCGATGAGTTCATTCACTTCGAGCTTCTTGAGGTCTCTAGGTTCAAGAATTGCTGTCACTTTTGATTCCCAGCGTTTTGGTAAAGAGTTGAGAATTTTTCTTACTATCTCCACCTTGAAATAAACTTTGCCAAGAGCTGTCAAGTTGTTTATGATGTTAGTAAAACGAGTATGCATACTAGAAATAGATTCATCATCATTCATCTTAAACATTTCATATTTATGAGTAAGAATATAAATTTTTGATTCCTTGACTTGCGAAATTTCTTCATAAGTAACTTCCAAGTTATCCCAAATTTCTTTTGCCGTAGTACAAGTCATTATTCTATTAAATTCATTTCCATTGAGATCATTAAATAATAAATTCATAGCAGTTAAATTCAAAGTATAAAGTCTATCGTCTTCAAGATCAAACTCTTCTTCTTCCTTTCTGACCTTTACTCCATCAACCACTTTTGTTGGGATATAAGGTCTATTTACAATACATTTCCAGATTTCTCGACCTTGAGCCTGAAGGAATATTCTCATTCTAACTTTCTAGAATGAGTAATTATCTCCACAAAAGAGTGGAGGCCGACTGCTAGATTGACCTTCGCCAAATGAAGCTGAAATGTTAGCCATAAGATTTTAACTCAAAAGATAGTTAATCTTATAATAGAGTTCTTAGCTCATATACCAATTGTTGCCCAGATGACTAACACAAGAGGGGAGGTGAATTGAGTTGTATTAAAAAAAATAACAATTATAAATCAAATATATAATATAAAATATAAACAAAATATGAAATAATAATAAATATAAAGAGTAAGGGTAAGAGAGAAGTAAACTCAGTATATTAACGAGGTTCGGCCCCACTGCCTAGGTCCTCGCCTCAAGCTACCATTTGAGAATTTTCAAATTCACTATTTAACCTCCTTCAGGTGGAGATAGAAACCTATTACACCTTTGAACAATACAGCTACAAAGGATCCGTGTAGAATACCCTCTACACTTGCAATCACTTTACACGTGGTAATTCAACTATTCCCCGTGTAGAATACTTTCTACACGCACAAGGGTTATACACACCATTTTTCTGATACAAGAGCTGATAGTGGGTAGGTTATCAGAAAATACTCATCAATGAGTGAAATAAGAACAATACAGCGCAGACTATATCTCTCAAAATGAATAAGGATTAAGGTTCAATGCTTAGAGAAAAGAGAATGAAAGTTTTGAATAAATATTGTATGCTCTTGGTGTTATAAATGTGAAGCTCTTAAATGATCTATTTATAGGCATATGAGATCTCATATTCAAATTTAAAAAGATTCACATGTCAAAGACAACATCATTTACTTTTTCAAAAAATTCAAATAAAAGGTTCTTCTTTTTCAATTGTCAAAGACAATATCATTTATTTTTCAAAAATTTCAAACATAATCTTTTACTTTCTGCATATGACAAAAGGAGCACACTTTACTTTTCAAAAAATTCAAACCTAATCTTTTACTTTTTGCTTATGATAAAAGGAGCACACTTTATTTTTCAAATATTTCAAACAAAATCATCTACCTTTTGCATAAGTCAAAAAAAGCATCAATCATTTTTTAAAATATTCAAATAAAATATGCACATGTGAAAGATGACAATCAATCATCTTCAATATTTTCAAAGTTCAACCCTTTAATCAAGGCATGCACATGTAAAAGATGACAATTAATCATCTTTCAAAATTTTCAAATTTAATTTTCAAAATATTCATGCACATGTGGAAAATGTATTTTAATATTTTATGACAAAATATTAATTTTGAGTTTTAATTCTAATTTCGAATTTTTAAAAAATTTACAACATTATTCTAGGATTTTAATGTGAACTTATTCCCTTCTTGTCCATGCTTGTTTTTTTTATGTGCTTGACTTCATTGTGTAGACAACTTAAGTTTGAAACTCCTTTATTTTTTGAATTCATTTATTATCATCAAAATTTATGCGTATATATAATTACATAAAACTTAAAAATTTGAAGTTAACAAAATTTGAATCAACAACTAAACACAGCCTTATAGAACAACTGACTCCAACTTTGAATACAAACAAAAATCTCTAGCTCGACTTTATCAGAGCTCCAACTCCAATGGTTCGGAGTAGAAATTAATTTCAAATTTTTGCGCAGCTCTAGAACCAGTACTTTGCACTGTTTCGACTCTAAAAAAACGCAGGACAGCTGATGAGCTGTGCACGGCATGATTCTGCGTCCAGGCCCGCAAGCCCATATCCTCAACAGAGCATTACAAATGCTTAATCTTTTCATTAGGGAAGAAAATTAAAAGGCTTTTGTATGTGAGGATTGGATTGATTTGATCCGAACCTTTTCCATTTGGGCCGGAAATGGGGACCACTTCCACTGAGCAACGAATGCATCTACCATTGACCTGCTTTAAACATTGACAAGCTTTCCTTAATCTCCCCCCAAAAAATTAAAATATATATATATATATATATTATTGTTATTATTATAATTTTCTAATGAGGCCAAAGTATAAGGTAAAAGGATCTTATTTTGTCTACCCACTCACCAATATTGTATCTACCATGCAAGGTACATAACACCATGTATGAAAAATTATTATTATCATTATCATTGTTATTATCATTATATATAATATAATTTCCGAATGAGGCCAAATAAACAGGTTGTCAAAGAATCTAATTAGTAGATCATCATGCCCACCTCACAAGTATGCAGAAAGAAAACTATTATTATTATTAAGTAGTGCTATATGTATGTGTAATGTTACACACAATATTTAACATTTATATATGTATTGAGTATTAGTTTCATTTTCTTAATTTTTATTTTTAAATTTGAAACTCGAATATTAAAGTTTTCATTAGTTTAATAACTAACATGTTAGCACGTAAGGTTATTTATGTAAAATTGTAAATATAGATAACATTTTTTGTTAGCATATATTACTAACATTATTATTATATATATTAATTATCATATGAGAAGTTTCCGAAGGTGGCCAAATTAGCAGGTAGAAGGATTTGATTTTATATTTACGTTGCCAACTGTAATATGCACTACCGTATTTATCTCGTGCATGGTAGTTGTCAAAATAAGAAAAAATAAAAAGACTCTTCAGTCCTCTTCTTTGGGCCAAAAGAAAAAACAGTCTTCTAATTAATTATTCTCAACAGTGTATATATGGTAGTATCCTTAGCCGTCCCGTGCTTCGATCCATATCATTTCTTCTAAGTTTGAGACACGCTGCAGCTTTGGACAACATGTCGTCGATAAAGAAGAAGGCCAAAGATCGACAAGTAATTTTTTGGAAGCAGATATATTCTGTTTCTTTTTTTTTTTTTTTTTTTTTTTTTTTTTTTTTTTTCTGATAAATAATTTTTCTGATTTTAATTTTGGTGGTTGAAAAAGTGAAAAACACTTTCAACCAATGAAAAATTAAACATATTTTTTTTAAAATTGGTTTTAGTGGTTTAACACCGATTTCCAATCTTACTCAATATCTCTAAAGTCTCAAATAACTCTTCATTTTTTTCTCACTGATTCACTCGATCTCTCCCTAATTTTCCTGATCATTATCATCTTTCTCACTAGCCTTTCTATATTTTAATTTTTTTTAAAACTAAATATTTTTTGAAAGTTGTGAATTTTTTTTTTTCGCTTTTGTTATTTTAGTTGCGATGGGGATAACCACAAAATCAAATCGATATTCCAATCTTATCTAATGATCTCTACATTGTTTAATCTTTGTATTTCCAAATCTCTCAGATAATGAGAAACGCAACTATCCACCTTAGAATGTGAAAGTGGAAATGAGAGATTATAACCCATTAAATGCATGTTTGGGATTGCGATGAGAAATATAACTTATAACTTTAGAACTTATAACTTATAATTTAAGTAATAAATTCTACTATGAAAAAATTATTTACTATTTAGTAACCATATGTTTAAAATACTTTCAAATATATTACGTTTGTTTGAAAAAAAATTAAAAAAATATTTTTTGAGATATAAATGACGATTATTTAAATTTTTAAAGATTATGATCATATTCTTAAAAGTTTGAAAGTTGTAATTATCTTAAAGTTGTATCGATATTTTTGTCTATTGACAGTCATTTTAAAATTTGAATTACGTTTCTCATTATCCGAAAAAGCACATTTGAGAGAAAATATTATTTTTTATGCTTTTCCTCAAACGTACTTTTTAACTTATTTGAAATTAAAAATGCTTTAATATGTAACACCCAAACGATATAGTTTTTTTATTAAAGAGTTTTTAAGAATATTTAAGTACTTTTTAATACTCCTAATGCAACCCCAAACATGCCCTAAGTGGTGATGATCTGCTAAAATGGCTCAAGGAATCGCTTGTTACAATACTGGAAAAGCTGGAAGGCATCGAACCTCACCTCAGAATTAAGCGTGGGCGTTAATTTATCATGTATATAATAGTACTTCAGGAGAGAGATCATATGATCGCTATGGTCATCTCCATATATATATATATATGATGAATAAATAATGGCTGGATGATCATTAGACTTTGATCGTGATATGTACAAAGTGTGTATCATCTATGTTTGTGGCTTGGCGTCGCATTGATCTGTACGTACTAGATAGTTTGGTTTGGTGTTTAATTCAAAAATGCATGCATGCATGCTAGCATGTGTGTTTCTATGTTTATCATCATGATCTAGTATTGATCGGTGGATATATATATATATATTAATGTTTGTGCTTGGTTTCTCATATTTAAGTACCGTACGTACCCTACTTATGCAATAAGGGTGTTTAAGTTTCCTGCACTGTTGTGTAAGGAAATATCAAATATGATGGCTAAGATTATAGAGGAGAAATATTATAGACATGGGGATATTTTGCAGTCAAAAGTTGTTATGGACCATCACAAATATGAAAGAGTATTTGGGGGTTGAGTGTCTGGATAAAGGGAGGGATGAGATGGAGAGTGGGAAAGGGAGATAAGATTAAAATATGGGGTGATAAGTGGTTACTCCTACAACTTATATGATCCAATCCCCAATAAAACTACTACATCAAGATGCCTGTGTTCATAACCTGATTGATGATAAGGGTTGCTGGAATGTTGATTTAATAAATGAAGTGTTGAATGATGATGAAGCAGATATAGTAAAGAGACTACTTCCACTTAGTAAGAGAGTAAAAGATGATAAATTGATTTGGGGCCTTACCAAGTCTCGTCCATTTACAGTGAAATCAACTTATTATCTAGCATATCAATTAAAGAGGGATTGCAGAGGTGAGTCATCTGTTCAGCTTAATAGCTCTGAGGCTTGGAAGACCATTTGGGACTTGAATGTAGTTAAAATTTTTATGTGGAGAGCTGTTGGTGATGCACTTCCCACGAAGGGCAATCTATTCAGAAGGAGAGTTACTACTGATATCTGTCCTATCTATGGGCAACTTGAGGTGAATATCAGTCATCTGTTATGGAGTTGTGCAGCTACTCAGGATGTTTGGACAGACTCATCTAGCTGGTTACAGAAATGGAATTATGAAGCTGTTAACTTTTACAACATTTGGGAAGACATGATAAATGCTATGCAAAAAAATCAGGTTGAGAAGATTGTTTGTGTTATGAGACGTATATGGTTGAGAAGGAATGTTTGTTTCTGTGCTGCAGAAGGCTAGGGATGAAATGGAAGAGTTTCAGTAAGCACAAGTTATTAAAAGCAAAATTCTTGAGGTAGGAAACCAGGTGATCAAATCAGTACCTAGTAGATGGCAGAAACTATAAATAAATTGGTTTAATGTTAATTGGGATGGAGCCTTGGATGGTAGCAGATCCAAGATGGGTGGAGGCATTGTGTTAAGGAACTGCGAATGGGATTTAATGGTTGCTGCTTGTATGCCAAAACTATTTGTGACAAACCCTTTGCAGGCTGAGCTGTTAGCATTGGAAAAGGCTATGGAATTGTGTACTGAGCTAAGGATAGAGAATGTTGTGTTTGAAGGAGACTCTCTAGCAGTAGTTAAACCTGTAAAAGGTATAGAGGAGGATTGATAATGGTATGGCCAGATTATTGAGGACATAAAGGATTATACGCCGGGTAAATCCACATGGAGACATCAACATGTACTTAGAGAGGGTAATAAGGCAGCTCAACAAGTAATGTATTACTTGTGAAAAACTCCGTAATGCATGAAATATGAATGAAAGTTTTACTTTTTTTTTTAAAAAAAAAGAACCGTACGTACATCTACTTTTGGTCGCCGTTGTAGGATTGTGATAGTAGTAAGAAGCACGAGCGCCATCGTCGTCGTAGCCGTGCTTGTAGCAATTGTAGGAAGAGGCAGGCTGGGGGGCGTAAAGATTCATTGGCCCGTTACAATAATATTGGTGTTGATCCGTACTGTAATTATTACAATGGTGGAAGTGCTCCGGATTGTAGGGCAGCTGCCACAGTTCGGCCCTCCGCCCGGTCCTCCTACCTGTCTTAAGAACCTTCTTTTGGTCTGCCCATCCGGTGACCGTCACTTTCTGCGTCGCTATGTCTATGTCAACGTCGTCCACGCCTGCATACAGAACCTGATTTGATGATCATGTTAGATCGATACGTATGTACCTTTTAGTTTTAGAAGCGTATCTTTTACCTTGCTTTCGCATCCAGCGCAGTCCATGTGCACTCGCATCTCTATGGTCTAAATGAAAATAAATAAATAAATAGAATTTTAAGACACACCAAATTAAACAGAAACAGATCAGACTGCAGGTAGACCATTAGTTTGCTTACTGTCGTTTTGTTTGTTGTTAATGCTTCTCTCTCTCTCTCTCTCTCTCTCTCTCTGTAATCTGTGAATAAGAAGTAGGTGGCCGCGTGAAGGGGTCGAGAATGTTGGACGAAGAAATGTATGAACTCCAAAGCTATCGAGCTAGGCTCAGGCTCTCTCTCTCTGAGTTGCGTTAGTGTATAAGCTATTTCGCAGTTTTAGATAGAGTTGTACAAAATACCGAAAAACCGACTAGACCGACTCAAACAGGTCACCGGAGATCGAAAAGGGCTAGAATGGGTGTAGAACCGGTCAGCGTACAGTCTGGTTTGAGTCTGGGTTGGACCACTAAACCGACCAATGGTTTAATTGTATTTTATAAAAAAATTATACATGTATAAAACGGTATTGTTTTAGGATTTAGTATTTGAAAAAAATATAAAAGGAATGACGTCATTTTAACTCTAGTGTTCACACGGCACACGCTCCTCTTCTTTCTCCTCATTTCTTTTTTACTTTCATTGTTTCACAGCTCTCAAGTTTTGTCGCATCAAGAATCCTATGAAGACTTGAATACTTTCCCAATCCACAACCTTGGGCTGCGCCAATCTCCTTCTTCTTTGTCAAAGTTTCACATATTGCACGCCTCTCATCTCTTACGACATCAGAAGCCCTTTCAATAATGTTAGACCATTTCTAATATTAAAAAGAAAAGTTGAGTTTCATCTTATAGCATCAAGACACAACATCTTCTTACATCAATTATCCATAATTTGAATAAAGGTCTTGAATTGATTAGGTCTAGCTGTTGAAGATCTCACAAATCTTACTGCATTTGCATTTGTACTCTTGCAACTAACTCATGAAAAATCTTTCAAGATGTCAGTCACAATAAGATTGATGTATAGTCCATAGCATAGAACATGCAACCATCAAATATGGACATTTTTTCCTCTCTAACCCTATTTTTTGAATACTCAAATGTGGTATCATTATACGAGGCATATTCCACTGTTATTGTCACCATTTGTTCTTGTAAATGGTGTCACTTTTGTGATAAGCAACTAAACAGAATTTAAGAACCTTTTTGCATAACCTACACTCACTATCTACAAAATGAGCAATTAAACACAAATAGTGAGACAAACTCTTTGACCTTACAATTAGTCTTTTAATAAATCCTTCTCGAGCCCATATATTTTAAGAAGAGTAATGCTCGGTACAAGTTTCAAATATATAAGTTTCGTATAAACCCTATATAAGAAAGTGAGTCTCACCAATAAAAAATATATTTTTTTAATACTTTTTTAAGGTGTGGTCTAATTTTTTACAAAGGCTTGAGTGAGGTTTTTTTACTCGGGATTTGTACAGATTATGTTTCTTTTAAGAACATACTATTGTGTAGCTCATATATTTACTCAATTTTTTCTAAAATAGTGCACGGCCGTGCACTCTATGATTTCAAATATCTTTTTTTCCTCTTTAATTTATATATATATATATAAGTCAATATCGTTTTGTTTCTAAACTATTAATAATAACTAAATTAGAGTAAATTTTTGAGTAAATGTGAGACTATATATAAGTACATATGTTTCAGTTACGTAAATTATTTATTTACTTTTTTTTTTTATAAATTATTTTTTCCCGATCCACCCCAGTGCAATTTGGCTAGGTATAATAAACACTTGTATAAATGCCTAATATATATATATAGTTTATGTTTAATGCCTAGTTTAGTGCGTAGTTAGCTGAACCACCCCCCCTTCCTCTTTAAAATAGAGTAATTAATAGATAGTCGTGTTAATTTTTAATGTTTTTCTTAATATTTAATTTTCAACTAACAAATTTACCGCATAATAATTACCCATGTGATTTGAACCCCTTAATCAACTAAGGTATATATTATATATCGGTCAATTTCATTTGTTGAGCTATCTTCAATTTGAATTCACCACGTATACATGCAAACTTTCCTGAACTATCTAGCTGTCTTTTTCTTTTCTATATGGTTAGCATTGGAGAAAAATGTAGTGTATCAACGAATCAACATAAGCTAATGTGATGGACCTGTTCCGAAGATAATATTCCTTTATCCAAGATAGGGACAAGTGGATCATGATGATCATACATATATATATATATGCATGCATGGTAGCTATATATGTTTTTTGACAGTAGTACTCCAATAGTGCGGATTAGAAATTAATTTCAAATTTTTTCGCAGCTCTAGAACCATTTTGCACTGTTTAGACTCTATAAAAGCGCTGGACCGCTGATGGGCTGTGCACGGCATGATTCTGAGCCCAGGCCCGCAAGCTCTTATACTCAATAAAGGATTAAAAATGCTTAACCTTTTCATTAGGGAAGAAAATTAAACGGCTTTTGCATGTGACGTTGGATTGATCCGAACCCTTTTCATTTGGGCCGAAAATGGGAACCACTACCGCTGAACAACGAATGCATCTACCATTGACCTGCTTTAAACATTCACAAGCTTTCCTTAATCTTCCCCCGAAAAAAAAGAAAATTAAAAAAAAAAAAAATGTTATTGTTATTATTATAATTTTCTAGTGAGGCCAAAGTATAAGGTGAAGGGATCTTATTTTGTCTACCCACTCACCAATGTATCTACCATGCAAGCTGCATAGCACCACGTAAGAAAAATTATTATTATCATTATCACTGTTATTATTATTATATATAATATAATTTTCGAATGAGGCCAAATAAGCAGGTTGTCAAAGAATCTAATTAGTAGATCATCATGCCCACCTCACAAGTATGCATAAAGAAAAACTATTATTATTATTGAGTAGTGCTATATGTATGCATAACGTTATGCACAATGTTTAACATTTATATATGCATTGAATATTAGTTTTATTTTCTTAATTTTTATTTTTAAATTTGAAACTCGAATATTAAAGTTTTCATTATTTTAATAACTGACATGTCAGCACGTAAGGTTATTTATGTAAAATTATAAGTATAGATAACATTTTCTGTTAGCATACATTACTAACATTATTATTATATTAATTATCATATGAGAAGTTTCCGAAGGTACTGGCCAAATTAGCAGGTAGAAGGATTTGATTTTATATTTACGTCGCCAACTGTAATATGCACTACCGTATTGATCTCGTGCATGGTAGTTGTCAAAATAAGAAAAAATAAAAAGACTCTTCAGTCCTCTTCTGTTGGCCAAAAGAAAAATCAGTCTTCTTAATTATTCTCAACATGAGTCTATATATTGTGGTATCCTTAGCCGTCCCGTACTTCGGTCGATATCATTTCTTCTAAGTTCGAGACACGCGCTGCAGTTACGAGCAACAAGAAATCGATGGAGAGGAAGGCCAAAGACATGTAATTTTTTCGAAGCAAATAATATATTCTGTTTTTTTTTTTTTAGTAAATATATTCTGTTCATATTGTGGTGAGTTTAACTTCCAATTTTGTCAATATTATAAAGAAAATTCCTATTTTTTCACCAAGTTTTTGTGCATCGAATGAGTGATGGTCGATCGTCTGCTCAAGAAGAATCAGGTGTTGTATGTAAAAGCTGCATTTGTTTCACCATAAATTAAAACAATTTTCGTAAATAATTTTTCTGATTTTAATTTTGGTGTTTGATAAAGTGAAAAACAGTTTCAATCAATGAAAAATTAAACATTTTTTTTTTTAAAAAATTGGTTTTAGTGGTTTAACACCGATTTCCAATCTTACTCAACATCTCGATCTCAAGTCTCAAATAACTCTTCATTTTTTTCTCACTGATTCACTCGATCTCACCCTAATTTTCCTGATCATCATCATCTTTCTCACCGGCCTTTCTATATTTTAATTTTTTTTAAAACTATAATATTTTTTGAAAGTTTTGAATTTTTTTTCCACTTTTGTTATTTTAGTTGCGATAGGGATAACCACAAAATCAACTCGATATGCCAATCTTATCTACATGATGATCTCTACATTGCTTAACCTTTGTATTTCCAGTGCTGAAGCAGGTGCTGGGAAACGCGAATTAATTGATGCATCCGGCCCAAATGTCGAGAATCAAAATGTGAAAGAGGAAACGAGTGATCCTAACCCATTAAGTGGTGATGATCTGCTAAAATGGATCAAGGAATCGCTTGTTAAAATACTGGAAAAGCTGGAAGGTATCGAACCTCACCTCAGAATTAAGCGTGAGCGTTAATTTATCATGTATATGATAGTACATCAGAAGAGATCAGAGATTATATGATCGCTATGATCATCTCCATATATATATATATATGATGAATAAATAATGGCTGGATGATCATTAGACTTTGATCGTGATATGTACAAAGTGTGTATCATCTATGTTTGTGGCTTGGCGTCGCATTGATCTGTACGTACTAGCTAGTTTGGTTTGGTGTTTAATTCCAAAATGCATGCATGCATGCTAGCATGTGTGTTTCTATGTTTATCATCATGATCTAGTATTGATCAGTGGATATATATATATATATATATTAATGTTTGTGCTTGGTTTCTCATATTTAAGTACCGTACGTGGCCTACTTATGCAATGAGTGTTTAAGTTTCCTACACTGTTGTGTAAGGAAATATCAAATATGATGGCTAAGATTATAAAGGAGAAATATTATAAACACGGGGATATTTTACAATCAAAAGTGGTTACAGACCATCACAAATATGGAGGAGTATTTGGGGGTTGGATGTCTGGATAAAGGGAGGGATGAGATGGAGAGTGGGAAATGAAGATAAGATTAAAATATGGGGTGATAAGTGGTTACTCCTACATATGATCCAATATCCAATAAAATTGCTACATCAAGATGCCTGAGTTAATAACCTAATTGATTTGGAAGGAAAAAAAAAAACCCTAATTGATGCTAAGGCTTGCTAGAATGTTGATTTAATAAATGAAGTGTTGAATGATGATGAAGTAGATATAGTAAAGAGACTACTTCCACTTAGTAAGAGAGTAAAAGATGATAAATTGATTTGGGGCCTTACCAAGCCTCATCCATTTACAGTAAAATCAGCTTATTATCTAGCATATCAATTAAAGAAGGGTTGCAGAGGTGAGTCATCTGTTCAGCTTAATAGCTCTGAGGCTTGGAAGACCGTTTGGGATTTGAATGTAGTTAAAAATTTTATGTGGAGAGCTGTTGGTGATGCACTTCCCATGAAGGGTAATCTGTTAAGAAGGAGAGTTACTACTGATATCTATCCTATCTATGGGCAACTTGAGGAGAATATCAGTCATCTGTTATGGGGTTGTGCAACTACTCAGGATGTTTGGACAGACTCATCTAGCTAGTTACAGAAATGGAATTATGAAGCAGTTAACTTTTACAACATTTGGGAAGACATGATAAATGCTATGTAGAAAAATTAGGTTGAGGAGATTGTTTGTGTTATGAGATGTATATGGTTGAGAAGGAATGTTTGTTTTGTTGGAGAAGTTTGAAAGCCCCACCTCTGTGCGGCAGAAGGCTAGGGATGAAATGTAAGAGTTTCAATAAGCACAAGTTATTAAAAGCAAAATTCTTGAGGTCGGAAACCAGGTGATCAAATTAGTACCTACTAGATGGCAAAAACTAGAAATAAATTTATATAAGGTTAATTGGGATGGAGCCTTGGATAGTAGCAGATCCAAGATGGGTGGAGGCATTGTTGTAAGGAACTGTGAATGGGATTTAATGGTTGTTGTTTGCATGTCAAAACTATTTGTGAAAACGCTTTGCAGGTTGAGTTGTTAGCATTGGAGAGAGCTATGGAATTGTGTACTGAGCTAAAGATAGAGAATGTTGTCTTTGAAGTAGACGCTCTAGCAGTAGTTAAAGCTGTAAAAGGCATAGAGGAGGATTGGTAATGGTATGGCCAGATTGTTGAGGACATGAAGGATTATACGCTGGGTAAATCCACATGGAGACATCAACATGTACTTAGAGATAGTAATAAGTCAAGTCAACAAGTAATGTATTACTTTTGAAAAACTCTATAATGCATGAAATATGAATGAAAGTTTTTATTTTTTATTTTTTATTTTTTTTTAAAAAAAAGTATCGTACGTACATCTACTCTCTGAGACTGCTCATGTTTACATAAATTACTATATATTCTCTACTTATTGAGTTGTTGATAACTCACTCTTTATCTCAACAATATTTTTCAGATAATCTGAATATTTCAGTTGGGATCAAGATTACGAAGCGTGGGTTAGATAATTTAAGTATAGAAGGTTTCTATGAGTATTAGTGAATTTTATTAATTAATTTTTTGTGTTCTGATGATGTAGTATGTTAAGAGGTTGATATTTATATTAAGATTTTGTGGTGTTATTAGTTAATTATTTTGGAATAGTTGGTTTGAAAACTTTGAGATCTATGTGTGAATGGGAATTTAAAATTATATCTATATGGTGAGATGTGATTTAAAGGGACAAGAACTCTCCAACTCATCCGGGACCGGAGCGTTACAATCATAAAAAAGTAAGGACCGATATATTGTTTAATTAGCATGGTTTCTTCATTAGTTCACAACGAAAATAGGGAAACCCCCTTGGATTGGCATAAATTACAATTAGGACAAACTGCGAGCAGACAGCAGGGCAAACAAAAAAAAAGAAGAAAGTCACGTGATGTTTCATAAAACTAATGCATTGAGCATTATTAACAAAAAAAAAAAAAAAAAAAAAAAAACCAAGAAGAAGAAGAAGAAGAAGCAGAAACATGGAACAATGCATGATAGAACAGGCATTAGGGTTATCATCACTGAAAGCGGTACTGGTTTGATACCCAAAGAGGGTGGAATTATGAGAAGTGGGATTGTGATAGTAAGAAGCATGAGCATTGCCTTCGTAGCCGTGCTTGTAGTAGTTGTAGGAAGACACAGCTGGCTGGGGGGCATAAAGATTCATTGGCCCGTTACAATAATATTGATGTTGATCCCTACCGTAGTTTTTACTGTGGTGGAAGTGCTCCGGATTGTAGGACATCTGCCATATTTCGGCCCTCCGGCCGGTCTTCCTCACTATCTTAAGAACCTTCTTTTGGTCTGCCCGTCCGATGACCGTCACTTTCTGCGTCGCCATGTCTATGTCAATGTCGTCCACGCCTGCATATATAAATACAAAATTAGTTAAGGATCCATGAAAATAAACTTGATTATTGATTGGAACATACAGAACCCGATTTGATGATCATGTTAGATAATCGATACGTATGTACCTTTTAGTTTTAGAAGCGTATCTTTTACCTTGCTTTCGCATCCAGTGCAGTCCATGTGCACTCGCACCTCTACGGTCTGAATGAAAATAAATAAATAAATAGAATTTTAAGACACACCAAATTAAACAGAAACAGATCAGACTACAGGCAGATCATTAGTTTGCTTACTGTCATTTTGTTTGTTGTAAATGCTTCTTTCTCTCTCTCTCTCTCTCTAATCTCTGAACAAGAAGCAGGTGGCCGCGTGAAGGGGTCGGGAATGTTGGACGAAGAAATGTATGAACTCCAAAGCTATCGAGCTAGGCTCAGGCTCTCTCTGAGTTGCAGTGTATAAGCTAGTTCACAGTTTTAGAATAGGGCGCTGCTAGAGGGCCGCCTGAGCTTTACTGCTAGGCGGGCCCGCTTGATGTGGTATGCTACGTGATTTACATTTTTTTATTAAAATAAAAATCGTTTTGTAGAGAATAGAGAAACGCGTTCCTTCACTTTCTGTATTATCATCATCTTTAGTATAAAAAATCCTTTCTGAATTTTCATATTTTCATATGCTTTTATTTACAAAAACTTGCAGAAAATTATGAGAGTCGATCCACTGTTGTTTGGCTGCACAAAGATTGGATTTTTTGTTTTTTTTTTTAACTTTTTCTTTGCTTTGGTCGAGTATAGGTCTCCCACAACTCTCTCACTTTGTAACACGGCATTGCAACAAAAGAAAAATAAAGAGATTGTACAACAAATAAGTAGATACCTTGGAGGTTTGGATGAATTCGTTTCAGATAGAGGGAAACAATGAGTAGAAGGATAAATTAAGAAATTCCTTGGACGAATTGAAGAAAAGAAAAGAAAAGGAAAAAAGAAGAAGAGCCTTGTAGATCTAAATTTTTTCAATTTTCTCAACACCTAGTGCTATTTCCTCTCCTTTTACCAACTTGATAGTGTAAATCCTATAGTGAAGTTGAGATTGCTCAAGTCTGGAAGAAGGAAAGGAAAGTGAGAAGATTTGACCAGAAGAGGAGAGAGAGATGGTGTTGGATTTGGTAAGAAGTCTCATTGCTTGATTTGTCCAGGCATGTTTTTTTCTTTCTTGTTTTTTTTTTTTTTTTATAATTTAAACTTAACCATGTGGCATTGGTCCATGGGGCAACTAGAGCGGTCAATACGGAGAGGCAGAGTAGCATTTTCCTTTAGAATATAAGAGGCAAATAACAATAAAGTGTACAACCAATGGGCATGATCAGTAGCCACGTGCTAATAACAGTAATACTCCCCATTTAGACGAGCGACAGGCATTGGAGATTGGCGTTGACTTCATGAATATTAAGAATATATGGTATACATACATATATTTATATATATAATTAGTTCCATAATGTAAATATAACATAGGCTTTGACTTTTATAGCTTAATTAATACCTTAGCAAATATCATATATGTATATATATACACACACATCATTATTAAGTTGAAATAACAGGAGCATAACTTTGTGCTTAAATTACATCGATCTTATATATTAATAATTACTACCTTCAATATTAAGGTGAAGTGGAAAACAATATTCTCTCTATTAATTTATTTGAAATGAATAATACATTTTAGTTTAAATCATGAGGTATTTTGTGTATATATATATATATTCTCTTAATTAATATCTAACTGATCATTATCAACCCGAAGAACAAATATATGTACATGTTATTTCTCTTTTATGATCAGTTCTTTTTTTAAAGAAAAACTATTGTCATTCATTCGTCAAATAAACCTTTTTCAAAGCACTTTTTTTTTTCTAAGTTATTAGATAAACTTAAATTCATAACCGGATATATTCTAGGATATTCCCCTATCAAACATGATATCATAAACTAAAATAATGCATTTGGAGCTCTACAAATACAGTATTTCCTTTTGTGACTAGTCTAGTCTTCACTATTGTTAATACTCTCTACAAACAAACATCCAAGAAACAACACTTTTTGCCTAAATAAAGGCTCAACCTCACCCTTCATAGAAAAATATGACTCAACCTTTATAGATAAACGTCTGATAGACAAACTCTCTTTTTATTTTAATTAACAATAAGGAAACAAAAAGGAAAGCAGTAATATATATGTGAAAAATGACAGATTACAATGTGGACCAACTCTGATAGATTTCAAAATCCTTGATGGCCTGTGACGGTAACACACTTGTCTTTTTTTAACTACAAAAGTCAAATCTAAAAAGTCCAGTAGTAGTGAGTCCGGTGATCTGGCTCATGTATCGAGAAGAGTTGTCAAAAGGGATGGCACGTGAAGACCACGGATAAATGTGGGCAGCACGTGAGAATCGAACCACGTGGTTCTAAAATATCGTGATATGCTGATGTTTGAAAAGCGCCACAACAGTTAAAATAAATGTTGGTAATTGATTAATGACATTTGTTTACCAGTGTAGCCAAACACCGATATGGGAGGGTTGCTATTTATGCGTTCTGGCATTTTCCTAAATGCTAGGAATGGAAAAATTCATTATTGGCATTTTTGGACAAATTAACTGCATTTATTTAAATACTGCCACTAGTACAATGTCGTCGTATTGTATAAATTAACTGCATTTATTTAAACGCTGCCACTAGTACGTTACCAGCGCATTGTATAGATTAATGACATCTATCTAAATGCCGCCACTATTACGTTGCCCGGGCATTTCCAAAACAATTATATATTTTTGCTGGTGCAACAATGTAAATATAAAAAATAAGCGCCAGTAATAATATATATTTATTGGGGATTAATACAAAAATGTCGGGAATATAAATGCCGGTAAATTTGGTGCTTTTATATATATCATGCGCGGTGATTTTCACAAAACCACTACTTTCCTCCTAATGATTTTTGACATGTGAATTTGCTTGTGCTATACTTGTCTCTTGATAGTTGCTGGAAAGTTGTGGATCTATCTTTTTCAACCTTAAAGAAATCAAAATAAAATGAAACAAAAGAAAT
The DNA here is from genome assembly GCF_018687715.1 of Carya illinoinensis. NCBI lineage: Eukaryota > Viridiplantae > Streptophyta > Magnoliopsida > Fagales > Juglandaceae > Carya > Carya illinoinensis. The sequence continues at coordinate 22,140,305 of NC_056755.1, read as the reverse complement.
ATTGATAGATAAGGTGGGTGAATGAAGAAATGAGGGTGTTAATGCGTAAATTTGCACAACAGATAGGAATGGAGGAAAGAATGGTCTCCGGCCCAAGATGATGATTCAAACTTCGATATGGTGCTCTTCGCGTTCATCCATATATTAAGGTGGGGTCTAATTTTTTATAAAGGCTTGCGTGGAGTTTGTTTATTCGGGACTTGTATAGATTATGTTTTTTTTAATAACATACTTTACAACTATGTGGCTCACATATTTACTCAATTTTTTTTTTAAAATAGTGCACGGCCGTGTACTCTATGATTTCAAATATCATTTTTTCTCTTTAATTTATATATATATATATATAATATAAGCCAATATCGTTTTGTTTCTAAACTATTAATAATAACTAAATTAGAGTAAATATTTCAAGTAAATGTGGGACTATATATAAGTACATACGTTTCAGTTACGTGGATTATTTATTTAATTTTTTTTTTAAAAAGTAAATTATAAGTTATCTTTTCCCGAGCCACCCAAGTCCAATCTGGCTAGATATAATAAACACTTGTATGAATGCCTAATATATATATATTTTATGCTTTAATGCCTAGTTTAGTGCGTAGTTAGCTGAACCACCCCCCCTCTAGAGTTAATAGACAGTTATGTTAACTGTTAATGTTTTTTTTTAATATTTAATTTTCAACTAACAAATTTACTGCATAATAATAAATTCATTTTCTTATATATATACTCCAAATGCCAATCAAGGAACATTTGAACTTTTTTGGATTTTACTTTTCAGCAAATACCCATGTGATTTGAACCCCTTAATCAACAAACATATATATTATCGGTCAATTTTATTTGTTGAGCTATCTTCAATTTCAATTCACCACATCGCCCATAAATTAGCTTCCTCTGGATGTATACCCCTAGTGAGAGAAACTCTCCCTTCTCTCTAGGAAAAAGCTCAAGAAAACGTTAGAGGGAGGAGGGAGCCTCGGCTCCTCCCTCCCTCCACTCTTTCCATTTCCAGTTGATATAGGATGGTTTTTTCAAGGTTTTTTGTGTTTTCAGTCTGCTAATAAAAGCTGTGGCCGTGACTCTATGGGATGAATGGCCATTACCAGGCCTGGTTCCCGTGTCCTTAACCTCTACAAATCACACAGTTGGGCGGGGAGAAGCTTATACGACGACAGTGAAGGATATCGGGTGCGTACAGCAATGGTTGGTTTGAGGACCCATGACCCAATCCAGTGTCCCTGACCGGCTGTTTTTGGGATATTTACACGACGGGGAGGCGCTAGCTTCCAGACTTATAAAATGAAGACATGCATGCTTAAGAGGTGCATGTGGGGTTGAGGATGGTTTGGGATTAGTTGCCGAATGGTTGGTCTGCTGAGGGGATGGTTTTGGAGGACCTACGACGGGAGCAGGGTTAGTGCGGCTTGCTCTCGGAGGCGAAGATTGGCGTGCGAAGTTTGGGATGCATTCCAGCGAGGATTAAGGACTCTGTTTCAGCTATGGAAAACAAAGGAGATTTCGGTTGCATGCCAACATGCATGGGGGGATAAGGTGCCTTTTTCTGGGGTGGAGCCTAGCCATAGCTCATGGAGGTTTCTTCATGGATGGTCGTCAGAGGAGGGGATCGGCGACGGTGGTTACAGTCGGGTTATAGTCTGTTTTCACAGTCGGTCTTTTAGTCTATTTAGTCTTTTAGCCTGTTTTAGTCTGGTTCTCTTGTTTAGTTTTTAATCTTTTCTTTTGGCTTTTGTCTAGTCTGTTTTAAGGGTTAAGGAGGTGGTGAGGCCTTCCGTTGGGTTTGTTTCCTGGTGCTTTTTAGTCTGTAATAAGGCTTACGGTGAAGGTTTTTCTGTTGCCTGCGTGTTTGTCCGGTTGTGCTTTGAGGATGGCTCGTCGGTTGCACTTTGGAGCTGTTTGTTGCTTACTTGTAGGCTGCAGAAAGTGGCAGGACGTAGGCTGGAGGCAGTTACGGGTAGTAGGATAGGAGGGGACAAAGTGGGGCAGACAGTAGATGGGCTTTCGGCGTGGGCAATCGGCGTGGATAGCATGGTTTTTCCTATTAGGGTGTATTAATTTGTTTTTACTTTTTGTTTTGTCTATTAAGTTTTAAATAAAAATTTGAAATAGGCAATTCCCTTTCCTCTTGGAGGATAAGGGTAGTTTCGTCCCTGCCCTTTTGGAGGATAAGGGTGAAAAATCCCCCTCCTCTTTTGGAGGGTGGGGTGGTTGTGTTTTTCTCGTAGACAAGTCGAGATGGACATCTCTGTTTTTACAGAATCTTGCATTTCAGAATGGCTGTGTCATTAGAGAGTCTTTTTGAAGTTTTTAGACAATGTCCGACACAATGAAAGTTGTGTGCGGGGGGAGCGTATCACCGATGAGTAGTTGATTTGTAATCAAGGTTTATACCTGAACTTATTGATCACAGCTGTAACTTCCTTCATTCATGAATTGAATTGAAGTCTATTTCAAAAAAAAAAAAATTCAATTCACCACTTATGCATGCAAACTTTCCTGAGCTATCTAGCTGTTGTTTTCTTCTCTATATGGTTAGCATTGGAGAAAAATGTAGTGTATCAACGAATCAACATAAGCTAATGTGATGGACCTGTTCCGAGGATAATATTCCTTTATCCAAGATAGGGACAAGTGGATCACGATAATCATACATATATATACTTATATATAAAGTGCGAATCAGCTAGGAACAATATTTTCGTTTGATACCTTTTTTTTTTTTTCCATTTCACTCCTGCTTTTGTTCCAAATTTGCGATTTTCTTTTCGGTTAAATCATCAAAAATGGCATCTCTCTCAACTCAGACAGAAGAACGTACCCTCTTTCTTTTCTATCTCTCCACCTCGCGTCCCTTGCCACCGTCAAAAGCCATGAAGCAGGTCGGACAATAGCCCTCCTTCAAGCAGTCGCAGCTATCTCTCTTGATCTCTCCTACGTTTCCCTTTCACAATCACCGTGTAGTCACCATAAAGAAGATCCATTGAGATGCCAACGACTGTTTCGAGAAGACCCAACCACTGGTGCCGCCTTGGACCACCGCAGACAGTGCCGGTGTCACCCACCATCGACTTACTTTCTTCTCTTTCTACATTTGTACGTTTCTATCTGTTTTGTGCAGGTTTAGAAAAATAAAATTATACCCATATAGACGAAACCAAGGCAAATGCAAAAACAATGCTTTCAAATTTGTACAAATTTACTGAATAAATCATACACATATACACGAAACGAAACCAAATCCAAGAACAATCCTTTAAAATTTGTACAAATTCACTAAATAAATCATACCCATATACACGAAAGGAAACCAAATCCAAAAACAAAATCTAACAATGCTAAACAAGAGAAAAACCCAACTGACAGCAATTACCAAAACCCATTTGGTTTCCATTGTATACCAGTCACAGGTTTTTTATCTTCAATTTCTACAAGTTCAGCAAAACAATGATGCCCATATACACGAAAACTAGATCCAAGCAAAATCTAAAATACACATGTAAATGTAAAAAAAAAAAATACATGTGTACATGTTTAAATGTAAAAAAATTAAAAAATTCTTCAAACGATTTGAGAAATAGACACTGGGTATGAGAGAGAGAGAGAGAGAGAGAGAGAGAGACCTTCCGACTAAGAGAGAAAGCGAGAGAGAGTGACCTTCAGAGAGAGAGAGAGAGAGAGAGAGAGAGGAGAGGGAGAAATAGGGGAGAAAGAGAGAGAGAGAGGATGTTGACAAGTGAGAATCTATCTTGACGTAGCAGGTGAAGAAGCCAGAAGGGGAAGGAGAGAGAAGAAAAGGTAAAAAGTAAAAACAACTTAGGATTAATTGCTTTATTTCATTGCTTTATGTAGTATCATTTTTTAAAAAAGATATTAAGTTCTTTCGATCTTTAGGTGTGAAAAATAAATAATGTTATAAATGAGTTTGGGTTTATTAATTGGACTATAGTCTCTTCTTCTTTGTTTCTAAATAAATACTAAGTGTTCATAAAAATTTGATAGAAATAAAATGTTGAAAAAGTAAAATGTAATGTTTTATAGCATTTCAGTTGCTTTCATTTTGAGTTATTTATATATTATTTTTCTCTTTTATTAATGACTTTCATTAAAGGATTTATTTAGATACATCATTTCCAAATCTAAATATTTTTTGATTGTTGAATAAATTTAATCATTCAATAACAAATTTGATATTAATAACATTATTTCATGTAAATTTATAATTTCTAATGTAATATGGTTTGCTTATGTTATTTCATGCAACATTTTATTTCCTTCAATTTTGGATTATGTAAATATTGAATTTAATAGTTACATCTCTTATTATTCTCAATATGTTAATATAGTGTAATTTAACAAATGGCACTATACAATTATTGTGTTGCTTTTTTCTAATGTATTCTTTCTAACAAATATGCTGCTTTTGTTGTTGTTTCACATTTTCTTATTCCGCTCCTTGTTAATTTTCTCTACTTCCATTATTATTTTTTTATTTGTCCTATACTTTCTGGTACGTTCTCTTCTTTCTCATATGGAAAATTCTTATTCTATTTGTTTGGCAACAATGTTATTATATGTTATGATCATCATTATTTTAGGTCTTTAAATATAATTTTGATGGTTGTAACAATAAGAAATCGATAAAATACATATGTATCATATTTTTGTTAAATATTTGTTAAGAACAGTTAAAAAAAACCCAGTTATTAAAAGAAAATCTTTTTCTTTTATATTGATATGAATACACATGTATTTAACAAAGATGGTTTACACCATCTATTTTTGTTTCTTGTAATTTATTTCTCATCAAATTGACTTTTTTTAATAGATTCATTTTATTCTTAGATGTACTAATTAATTTAGATCAATGATATGTAATAATCAGAGAAAGAATGAATCATCTATCTAGGTGTAGAAATTAATCAATTGGACAATTGCTGTCAGAAGAAGCTAAGCATCCTCTCCATCAATCCTGTAATTGAAGCAACAACATAAACCACTACACAAAATTAGCTTTTTGCCACCATTTTTTTTCTCGTAGAAGATAAATTGCCGCTAATACATATGTTTTCTCACAAAAATCTTGTCTCCAAAAATATCCAATGGAATTGACAATAAAAATGGGTATTCTCAGCAAGTAATGCACACCGCAAATTTTTTTGTCATAATAAGTCAAATTCTTCACGTTTTGTGTTTGTTCTAACGGCATACAGTCGTCACTGAAAGTGGTATCCATTAAATTGATCACTGAATCCTTTTGTGACAAGTAAAAGTCATCATTATAACTGACTTATATAAATAGCCCATACTTAGTGCATGCAGGACCTTTTCCCTCTCTTCTCATCAGTCAACCCTCTATCATTTCCATATCATATTTTGGGCGAAACCCACAGCCCTAGCACTGAAAATTCCTAGATATTATCAAAGATTGTAAATGTAATTGCTGCCGTAATCCATCTGTGATGAACCAGTAACCACTGAATCGTCGTCGACGGTGACAGCACAATCCAGCTTTCCAATTGATTTTGCTACCTTTGATTCACAGTAGTATCGGCATATTTTCTGGACCCTAGCTGTCTCTGCTAGGTCATCCCCTTCCCTTCACTGATCCTTACAAAAATCTCCCCTATGTTTCGGCTGCCTTTACTGTGAGCTATCAACAATGAGTGCATGGAAGCTACGGTTAGGTAAACAAGCCTTTGTTTTTGGTGCTTTGCTGCCCCTGTTATGCTATATTTCTTTGTTTGTGATGCTTTAAATTGTTGAGATGTCAAATGAAGGGATAAAGATGTATTTCTTGGTAGATTTATATCACATGAGAGTATTTCATGGCATTGATGAAATGCGTGAGAAATTTATATAATGCCAATAGTTTGAGACACGACAAATGTGAGAAGCTTTTATAACTCTTTTTTTGATTCGGTTAATTTGTGAGTTGTTGTCATTGTATCTTTGATTATTGCTTGAAATGCTGAGTGAAGATCTAGTTTACCAGCTATTCTTCACCGTTCTATTACTGCAACTATGTTTTTCTCTCTTTCTTCATAGGCATGCCGTCTCTTTTCATTTCTTCAAATTTTTCTCTTAGCTTCATAATTTTGGTTCTTGCAATTTACAGGGTGGATATCTTGATCAAACCTGAACCCTTTGTATATGTGTAGTAATTGATGCCTTGATTGAGATTTGATTGAATCTTTAATCTTAGTGGTCTGTTCTGGGGGTTTTTCCATTTTGTTTCCTAAATTACAGTTTTTGTTTGGGAGATTAAAACTGGATGAATATATCTTTGTACCTTTATTGTTTCGCTAATAGTTTTCAAAAATGTTTGTTTTGGATATATATTTAACTAACATGTCAATTATATCGAAGGTATGGTACTATTTTCTTGTTATCTAACCTCATGAAGTTTCCCATTTGATTGGTTGCAGAGTAGCATGCAAGGGTTTAGCGTTGAAGTTGTGGTTCCAATTTGTTATACCCTTTGTGCTTGCTTGGGCTCTTGCCTCCATCACCGATAGTATGATTACATTCTTTCAGAACATCCTAGTGTAATCGAATATAGTTCTTCCCTTTTATTAGTTGCTGCATGGTTATAATTAACTTCAGCTGCTTCTTTGACGTTTAATAATTGTGGTGGCTTTTTAATTAGCATTTACATAATGAACTTAGTACTCTTTTATTGCTTTTTACTGGTGTGATTGATAGGATGGTAGCCTGGGTTTATGTATAAACTCTTTTATTGCTTTGTAATTTGATTGAAGGTGAAAAGTTATTTATCAGTGTCATTTTCGCAATTTGGTGAACCTATAGTTTGATTTAAGCTACTCCTTCAATTTCACAACTTTAGTCATGCATATTTGATTGTTCTATCACCATTTAGTCTGCCTTTGTTCTGCTTATATGTCTGGAGTCGTGTGATGGTTGGCAATTGGCAACAGCAGGCACTCTCATTTCAAGTTACTTAGCCTTTTGGATCGTCCCATATAATTTCGAAATAATGGCCTCAGGTATAACCCTCATTGTGGATTTGACTCTCCTTCACATGTAGCTATAAACCACCATCTAAACACACTTGTGTACTATTTTCCATTTACATGTTTTGTTCTCTCATGCATGCTTCTGCTGTCCACTTCTAAACCATTTCTTACTTCAGGTTGGCCAATGATTGAGTGTTGAATGTATCATGTTAATGCAACTTCCCTTTGTTGATATTATCTCTTGATTCTTTTTATTAATTTAACAAATAATGACTTCCAAGATGATACAGTTTTATAGATTATGCTAATGCATTTGTGGAGCCTAACCTGTTATTAAAGTGTGTATGTACATCTGCATACACACTAAAGGGGAGCCCTGTTTGGCTACTTTAAGTGCATGCTATTTAATATCCTCTCCCTACTATTTTCATTTCTTTTTCTATTGGCTTTTTTTTTTCCTTGAATTTATTAGACTTTTAATCTTACAAAATGTTTTTACCCACTCAAAGAGCCACTTAGAGGAAAAATGTTGGATTCATTTAGAGCAACAATGTCAATCATTAAAAAGGAACTTAAGTTTTTATTGGCTGGGTTAACTACTAATTTATTTAACTAATATGTGAAGTCTATTTGTAACATATTAAAAAAATGTTGGCAACTATGCATGCAACTTGTGCTCATTTTATTTTTATTTAGACTTTAAGATAGGTAGTCCAATGTTGACAAATCTATAAAGAAGTCCATGTTCTGTAGCCTATTTGTTAACATTCCATGTCGTAATGGAATCTGTTTATCATCAGCTACCAACTTATTTTTTACTCATCACTTCACAAGAAATTGGATGAAGATGGGGAAGACATATAAGTCTTCCCCTATTTGGACAACATCCTTATTATCCTCGCTTGATATGTAATTACTTACCATCCCTATAATGCTAATAGTCGCAATATCTTCTAAACACCTCTATTTATTTTTTCTTTTGATAAAACATTTGCTAGAGTGTAAAAATTTTTGGAGAGCCATCATTGAGAGGACTGACTGAATTCTAGTTAAAGCTTATACCATAGTACCCTTCGATGCATTATTTGACTCTATATAAAGTGCACCTCAAAGTAATGCTTGGTCTATTAAGGAAGCATTTAAATCACAAGAATGTGTGCACATATAGACTGTCCATGTGCATATCAGAAACATTATCAAATACTATAAAACGATTACCAATTTGAGTATGGTATGATGGACCTTGACATGAAGTAACACTCCAGAGAAACTTGTGTAAGAGGTTCAGCTTTTTTAAAAATAATGGCAAATGATTATAAGTAATTTTTACACTTTGTGGCTTCCCCTATAGTCAGATTTGCACTTTGACAGCTCAAAAATTTTAACTTATTAAATCGTATTAAGGTCTTTGTCGATGTACATTATTGTCAGCTAATGTGTTGTTTTTATTAGTTTTTGGGAGAAGGAGCTAATATTGTTGTGTTGCCTTTGCACCAGTCCATTTTATTTTGTATGCACATTGACATCTCTGCAGTCACTACTTAATATGATTTAGCGATTGCAATGCTCACTCGCCGTTCATCCTCCCTACCATGGTAATATGTTTATGGTAGGATATCCTAATTTCCTTACTCTTCCATGCATGTTAAATTGCAAGTGTAGAATGTACTTGAAAATTTGTTCTTCATCCAAGTGTGGTACATACTTGAAAATACGTTGGGGAAAACTAATATTTGCTAAATTAGACGAGAACAACGTAGACTACCATGAAAACCACCTAGCCAAATACAATGTATAGCAAAACATACATAGACAACGACACTTCATGATGTATGTGAAGCTTAATATTATAATGCATGGTATGACGACACAGTGCTTGTCAGTAATTTTTGCCTAACTAATTATAACTTGAAAACACATCAGCATACCTGCATAACAGTCCAATTTTTGGGATATGTTTCTAGCATTTTATGCCCCACAAACTCTTTCCATGTAACTGATCTTGCAAACAAGATCATGGTTGAGTCATTTAGATACAACCTTTGTAGATTCAGACAAATATGATTGTGGCCCTGTAAACTTTACAAAGGTCAAGTCATTTTTATACCAAACAGCTTAGCAACATCAATCACTCTTCATGGATTAGTGTCTGATGTGTTACCTTAATCCCTTTTCCCTTTGTAAACTAACTCTATCAAGTATCTATTAAGTTGGATGTTTTTTAAACCATAGCCTTCCCAATCTTGTATTTTATGAGTAAATAAAAAGCTACTGCACGATATGGACAATTACAGAATATGCATTTTGCTAATGCATCCTCTTCTAAGTATATAATAGCTTCTATTGTTCCTGTACGCGACCACACCTATGTTTTTTTTTTCATCATGAACTACTTCCCCATTTGTAATGTGGATTGATTTAGCAAAAAGAAATATGGACGATGAACTTATCGTATGTGTGCACTCAATTTAAACAACCCACAATACATATAACCAACAATGCCCAAGCCTAGTTACATCACTAGTCACTCGTGCCATTGTTCATCTCTCCCATAAAAACATTGCAACTTACTAGCATCTAACTTTGCTTCCAGTATTCTGCCTTGGAGCCTATCAACTTTGGAAAACCATATAGCTACTGGTAAATTTGATGCTGATGACTCATATTTTTCACTACATTTTGTGCCATGTTGTGTGTGGGATTTGATTTCAGAAAAGATAAGCTAAACCCTTTGTTTTTTTCAGGCTTCCACGGGTGGCTGTGGCAATCCCAAGAATTTAGCTCATCAATTATTGCTTATAGACTTGGTGTAAGTTCTCATCTATTATACTAATACATAGTGTTTTGCGTCTGCTAAATTATTGTACGTTCCTACTACTATATATCTGTTTAGGGTTGTTGAGGTGTAACTTGGCTTTTCAGTTTGGTCATTGTATGAATATATTGTCCTTTATGATTGGGTTAGCAAAATGGGTTTGCATGCATTAGATTCAGGATTGATGAGACAGAACTACATTTAAATGTAACTCATCAATGTAGCAGAGTTAAACTGCCTTTATAACTACTTCTAATGTTTGTACATTGTTTGGAAAATATGTGATGTAGTGTAATTTATATATCGATATATCTACTGCAATACCAAGAATGGCACCCATTTGGTGTATGCCCCTTCCCGATACCCCTATCAGGATGAATCTTCTTGGTGTTGTGGTTTTTTGTTGTTTTTTCCATGTGCTTGTATGTTTGTTGTGATAACTGACACAGCAAAGCTATGATACTATGTTTTCCATTAGTCTTTTTCACATTTGTTGTTACAAATGTTAGGTTGTAAACCATAACTTAGGACCTACTCCTACCAAATCTGTACGAGTTTTTATTTGGTATACATGTGTCTTGGGGGGAAGATTAAACTGATGGTTTGTTAACTTACACACTTTTAAAGTGTTTATCCGGGCTGATTTGTATGGAGACATGATAATATGGGGAGCTGATATTGGCAGCCTAATCGGCGGCATTGGGGTTGTTTTCTCCTCTTTGGTCTCCAATTTGTTTATTGTTTTGTTTTGCTTTAAAGTTTTTTATATGAATTTCCTTCGTGAGCTTTTGTTTTTGGTTTGCCTATGTACTTATACATTCTTATTTTTGTCTATAACGATGTTTGCTTCCACTCAAACATTATTGTAGAGAATGTTTTCTTATCCAGAATATGGATGGGCATTCCCAACTGCTGATTCCAAACTAGTTTATTAATAGTTTCAGAACACCAAGCGTGTTGTTTCTCGTAGGTGCATTACTTATACATGGCGAAATGGACAAATCTTGCCGTGGAGAAAAATGTAGAACATCTGAAGCTTCCCATTCATAGACTGTTCTAATACAACCCCAACCCCTCTAGCTTTGAGTATCTACACCCAAAATAGGGACTAGGTTTCAAAAAATATGGGAACATGGGGGTGACTCCCAATCTCCAGCTTAAAAAATAACATAAGATTTTTTTTTTTTACAGACCTGCTATTAGCTACACCCATTGTTATATACTAGCAACAAGGGGAGTAATGGTCAAGCTTTGAACAAATAAACTTAAGCATCTGATTTCTTACTGAATTCTCCTTGTTGGGTTTATATTGAATATGATAAACTACTGCTGATGACTAGCAAAAGACATAGTTATAGATTACATGCACTAATCCATGCTCACAAAAAATTATTGTTGACACAAAGTGACCCTTCCATTTTTTCTCTATGCTCCTTAATGATCCCATTGGTTTTTATGCTCATTTGGAGTGGGAGTGCACATGTATGTCATACTATTGTGATTTAACCTTTTGTGTTTGCCTGATATTTTTTCCTTACTAGCTTGCATATTAAACATGTGTAGGATTTGTAATTTTGTAGAATATTATATGATTCAGAGACATTTCATGACAAAGTAAATTATGTGGCATGCATGGCCATGCCCATACTACTAGGACATTGGACTGGATTTCTAGCATGTTGTTGCCCTCCCTCTATAATAGTGCACTTACATGATTGGGCAATAAATCATTGCTTCTCACATTTTTCTTAATTCTTTATCAACCAACTTGAATTCTTCTGTTGCCCACTCAAGCAACTTTAACTTGTTTTTTTCCCCTACTACTAGTAAGTATGAACAGCAGCACTTCCCATAGAATGGTGATTTGGACAGCCAATACCGTATTTATGGAAATTAACTCCCTGTATGCTGCTTAGAAAATTGTCCATTATTTGGTGAAAAATAGAAAAAATAGGAGTTTGGATAATTCGTTGTACATGATTGTTCTTGTACAACCTATATCCTGGTTAAGTTCTTGCATGCTTGTTACTCATGCATCATAAACTTGGTTAGTGTGTGCCTTGCAGTAAACTTACTTCTCGGTTGTCATCACCCATGCAACTTCCCTCTTATTCCATTTTTTTTTTTTGACAAACTACATGGCTGAAAATTGTTTTATCCATTTAAATTTGTTAGGGACCTACCATTATCCGGTCTTGAAAACTCAACTTCATATTAAGTTATATCAAGGAAATTTGTTCTGGCCTATTTTTTTGTTACCAAGAATTAAATGGATAAATCTTGGATGCATATTGAAGATAGATTGCGATCCCATGAATATCCCAAAGGAGTAAACCATTTCCTTTCCATGGCTCAATCCAATGCACCAGCCAGTGACGCCATTAGGTGCCTCTATCGGATATGTCGTAATAACTTTTTCCAACCATTTACTGTTGTGAGGGATCATCTGTTCTTGCAAGAGATTGATAGAAGTTATACTCAATGGATATTTCATGGAGAAGATGATCCTTTTCATTCCAACCGGTCAGATGATGAGGATGATGGAGATGATTTTGGCGAGTACATTGATGACGTTGATGAGATGTTAGATGACATTCGGGTGAGATCCTTTGTGGATAGTGGGTTTAAATGCTAGTGGCAGTGACAATGATAATGCAGAACCCAATGTTGGGACATCAAGACACCATACATTTGAATAGTATGTAGAGGATGCACGACGTCCACTCTATCCTGAGTGTACAAACTACTCGAAGCTATCATTTATGGTGAAGTTGCTTCACATCAAGACTATCGGTGGTTGGAACGTAAAGTCATTTAACATGGTGCTAAAGCTATTAAGATCTGCCTTCTCGACTGCTCTCTTGCCTCAAGACTATAATGATGCACTGTAGCTAGAGCGTGGGTTGGGATTTTAGTTACACCAAAATCCATGTGTGCCCTAAATGCAAGGCATCTAGGTGGGTCTCAATGACAAGTAAACACTGGGTACCTCAGAAAGTGATGCGTTATTTTCAATTAAAACCTAGGTTGCAACGACTTTATATGTCGAAGAAGACAGCAGAAGCGATGCGATGGCATAAAGAGGGGCATATTGATGATTCAAGGTATATGAGGCATCCAGCTGATTCCAAAGTGTGGAAAGATTTTGACAGGAAACATGATTAGTTTGCTAAAGATGCTCGTAATGTACGTCTTAGACTTGCTAGTGATGGATTCAACCCATTCAATAACATGAGCAAGCCCTATAGTATATGGCCAGTCATACTTCTGCTGTACAACTTGCCACCTTGGTCTTGCATGAAAGACCCATACTTTCTATTGACATGTTTGATACCTGATCCTAAATCACCAGGAAATGATATCGATGTCTTCCTGCGTCCTTTAATTGATGAATTGAAAGAATTATGGGAGGTTGGTATTGAGACATATGATGCATTTAGTTCTGATTTTTTCCGATTACATGCATCTTTATTCTAGACTATAAATGACTTTCTTGCATATGCCAATCTTTCTGGGTGGAGCACCAAGGGGAAGTTGGCATGTCCTGTTTGCAATGTAGATACTGATTCTATGTGGTTAGCCTATGGGCGTAAATATTGTTATATGAGCCACCGTCAATGGTTGGCCCTGGACCACCCTTGGAGAAAGAATAAACGTGCTTTCAATGGTGCAAACGAGGTTCGGCTTCACCCAGCAAAACCTACGCCCCAAGCTATACTTGAGCAATTATGCATGGTCTTCTACGTGCAGTTTGGGAAAAGTTTACGGAAGAGGAAACGGGCACCACAAGAATTCAACTGGACAAAGAAAAGCATCTTCTTCGATCTCCCATACTGGCAAGACGTGGAATTGAAGAATAACCTAGACATAATGCATATTGAGAAAAACATCTACAATAGCATATTGGGCACCTTGCTGAGTATTGATGAAAAGAGTAAGGACACTGCAAATGCTCAAGGGGATTTGGAACATCTTGGATTGAGGAAGGAATTACACTTACGTCCGGATGGTGATCGTTGCCGAATGAGTCTTGCATGTTACACACTAAACCATAATGAGAGAATATCCTTTTGTGAGTGGGTGTCACAAGTTACTTTTTCATATAGCTTTGCCTCTAGTATTGCTCGGTGTGTAAATATTCGTGAAGGCAAAATTTCAAGAATGAAAAGTCATGACTGCCACATTTTTCCCCAACGGTTGCTTCCAGTCGTGATTGGTGGTTATCTGGGCCTGACATCCAACTAGCTTTGACTGAGTTAAGTACATTTTTCAAGGAATTGTGTGCTCAAACATTGACTTATGAATCATTGCATCGACTTCAGGCAGATATTTTTATCATCCTATGTAAACTTGAGATGATATTCCCACCTGCATTTTTTGATATAATGGTGCACCTTGCAATGCATTTACCGGACGAGGCATTACTTGCTGGACCAGTGCAATACAGGTGGATGTATCCTTTTGAGAGGTACCTAGAGAAGTTCAAGCGTTATGGCCGGAACAAAGCCCGCCTTGAGAGTTCAATTGCTGAAGCATATGTTCCTGTTGAGTGTTTGACATTTTGCTCAATGTATCCCAACGATATTGAGACTAGATATCAACGAGTTGAAAGAAACTCAGACATTCCAAAACAGCTTAATGAAGAATTTTTCTCTGTATTCTCATAAAAGGTACGTCCGCTCGGGGCGGCAAACATTCACATGCTAGTCGAAAAATTATTTTCAAGAGCCTACTGGTATGTTCTCAATAATTGTGATGAGATCAAGCATTACCTTGAGTAAGTGGTTATGATTTTGTGTAAAGCCCATAGTACTGATCGGATACAAATTACACCGTTTAGTGATATGACTCTATTTTGTAGTGAGCATTATAACATGATTACAAGGGAAGTCACAACCAACAATGCCCGCAGGCACCAAGCTCAATTTCCTGGGTGGTTCAAGAAACACGTACGTATTTCTCTTGATTCATACAACCTTCTCGATACGTACCCCTGTTGGTGTGCATGCCATTTGAATCCAACATAAAAGATGCTAAACACTAGAAAAATAAAAATTTTGATATAATAATAAAAAATAGACGATGCCACATGTTTAAAACCAAAATGTTGTATAATTGTTCTAGCTATTTTATAATTTGATTCGTTTTATCTTTTGATCGGAATATAGATTCGAGAGAAGTGTGCGATGGATCCAACCAGTGTACCAGATGAAATATATGCACTTGCATGTGGTCCCGACAAGTGGGTTGCGTTGTATGCTGGCTGCATAATGAATGGAATTAGGTTTCAGACAAAGGATCGAGAGAGGCACCGACGAACTCAAAATAGCGGTTTGGTTGTCCGTGGTGAACATCAATCAAATCCCGTTGACTTCTATGGGGTTTTGAATGATATTATAGAATTAAGATATATGGGTTGGCGTAAGGTCTATTTGTTTCAATATGATTGGTGAGATGTTGGTGATAAGCGAAGAGGGATTCGCATTGGTGACCATCTAACAAGCCTGAACACTTCTAAAATATGATATAAAGATGAACCTTTTGCTCTAGCCTGCCAAGCCTAACAGGTGTTTTACTTAAAAGATATTAGTGTGGTGGGTAGTTGGTATGTGGTCCATAAGATAAAGAATATGAATATATACAGCATTCATTTAGTTGCATCGGTTGACAATGCATATGATGGTGCAGAGTCTGGTGACGATGACGCTTTCCAGGAAGATGAAAACATTGCTAGAAATGTGCCGCATGCCTTTTTCGTAGTGATCCAGACTTGATGAATCCATTGAACAGGGTAGACGAAGAACAATTACTGATTGACCCTTCGACCATATTAGAACATCAACCATCTGCTTTACCTGACCCCGAGGCATACCTCGAGGATGATGGCATTGATGATGAGATGGGAATCGACGATGCTGATGGTAATAGTAGGGGAAGCAATGAAGACAGTATTGCATTTGTCAATGATGCAACCCCTGATTCAGAAGGTGGTATGCCCTAATTTATAATGTTTTTAGTTGGTTATCTCATTGTCTTCATGGTCTCCTTCTTTATTTATTATTATGCTTTATTTTTATTTTTACTTTTACGTAAAACTTGCTCAATGTATCAAAAGGAGTAAATAAGCACACTGAAGGTATAGGATAAAACACCTTCATGATAATGCAGCACCCATAATGGTTTATAAACAATTAACAAACCTGTACCCACAACCCCAACCCCTTGTTCCCATCTTCACATGACCCTCTCTCTTGAGTTGATGCAGATTTTAATGTACATACATTAATAACAGGATAAATATGTGTGCATTGTGATGATCGTGAGGGTTGAATGTGGTAAATGGCCTTTTGCAGAATGATATTTATGTGGCATGTCAGCCACAACCAACTAGTTGCATCAGTGACCATTGCCGGAGAAGCGAGGACATCATCTGCACAGGTCTTTTATATCCTCCTTCCTATTGTTAACCTCTTATTCTGACATAGTTTGATATCTTATTCGTTATGCTGCCATATGAAAGGTGTTGAACAAAGTTTCAGAAGGAAGGTTTGGCCTTTCCTTCATTTTGGTAAGAAATGCCATCTAGGCATCTTTACGCATAGGAGGTCTGTGCGTAATTGAGCAATATTATGTTGCTCCACTTTCTTTGGTTAACAAAGTGACAAGTATGTGATAGTCTCCAGCTGCAATGTTTTTATCTTCTGTTAGTCATTGTATCAGTTAAATATATGCATACGATATGCATATTGCAAGTATCTTGGTTTAATCATTTACTTCAGTTAGGAATATAAGTAAATGAAAACATTGCTAGGTTTGTTCCTTCTTGCACAATGCAGGAAGATATGCATTTTAAGAAGATTATCTAGGTGGAAATGATCATTAAAAGTTTTAGGGTCATGTATTCACTGCTTATATTCCTCAAGTCTTTTTAATGAAAACTACTGCCTTGATGTTTCTACACCTATGTATTGATATTGATTGATTAAAAAAATGACTTACTCTCTATGCTATCCAGAAACAGAGCTTAATGATGCAAAATCCTGCCAGCTTTCACATAAGACAATGGATTATGGGAGCTGCAAAAAGACTCTTTCCAGCCCCTATGGTGAGCAGTTGTTATAGAGTCAATAAAGGTGCTCTTCTACATATACATAGAGTTGAGTGGTATTTTAGATCAATGAACTATTTTGATAACCTCTTTCAATGAAAAGCCAACTTCAAGTGTAATTGCTATTGTTAGAATGTGACACGTGAATATGATGCTTATGGGCCACCGTTTTGAGGTGAAGTTTTTAATCAAACACAATAGTTGATTAAACAAATAATTTTTGTTGTGTTGGCTAATTTGTTGCTTATATTGTAGACTAAATCCTCCTATTTGCTTCTTTGTCAAGTTTAGATAGGGCAATTGAGGTGTGTTGAATATCGTTGGCAGGGCCCAATGTTGTGATCTGCTGACTCCTATTTATATTCACATTTGCTCTTTCAGTTCAAAGTTGTTTGATGTGATTCTAATAAGTTTAAGATGGAATGACAGGTATCAAGGAATTCAGCTAAAACAAAAAATTTCTTTTACCACAATCAGTTTGCTTCATTTCTAGCTCCCTGGCATGCGCTCAATGAATATAACATACAGCATAAGAGGTATACATGAAGTTTGGCGAACATCCATATCAATCCTCCTAAAAGTATGGCGTAATGCACTACCATTAGATATTTCTTATCAATACAATAAACTCAATCCAAGTAAATGGGATAAATGAAATTGTGGACCAATTAATTGGCTAAATTGATGTGGGTGCTGTAATATGTTAGACATGATAATTTGAGAATAGCATAATCTACCACCTATGCAGCAGAATTGATTTGGCCTTTATGAGTTACATGAAGCCTACAAAGTAGCAAGCACATGGTTCTAAGCTACTCGACTTATGTAAGACATTGCAAATGCAAAGATATCACTTATTCACCTCAGTAAAGAATAGAGAAGAAATGTGATCATATATCAAACTTCCAATTGATTGACAATATTTTCATTGCAAATATCGAATGACCTATGCAGAAAGAAAACATATGTGTTGTTTCAATGCCTATCGATGGGGGGATTTAGATGGATTAATCAATGCAAAAATGGAAAAATTATAGACTACCATTTTTTATTGATTCTATATATATGGTGCAGCTATGCTGTAATGTCGAAACTATTAATCTGATAGTACAGGTTTGCAATGATGACCAGTTCACATAAAGAGGGTCTTGCCTTATAGATTATATAACTGCAGATTATAAGCTAACACCTGTACTAAAAGTTGACACATCTAGCAAAAATTAGCTGACACCTATATTAAGCAATAATTTGCCACTTGTATGTAAGCTGGCACTACCATGTTTTAGCAACTTTATTAACCTGCCACTTCTATATAAGCTGACACCTATATTGCATGATAAAAAATAATATGCCACTTGTATATAGGGATTGACACATTATTTATCTATAAAAAATAATCTGCTTGTATTGAAAACCTATGCAGAAAGATGGGCAGCAAAATTATACCCTTGTTTAGATCATTAAATGCTGACCAAGATACTCAAATATCTTTTTATACACTCAACGAGGGAAAAGAAAAATAGAATATGTTAGATATGACAAAGGTAGATAGGGGATGATGCATAATAAAAATATAGTATTCCAAAAAAAGTGGGTGGGAAGGGACTGAAAAGAGGCGGGGTGCAACGTGTTTGGTTGTTAACTCATATGCAGTAATCTTCTGTTTTCTCCTGCCAACACCTAGGAGCCCGTACCCAATTGCTTCAAAAAGTATATTGCAACTTCTTGTGTCTCATTGCTCACATAACAGAGAAGCCATACCCAGTTGTTTCTGAGAGAGGAGCAAAACAAAACGTGAAATCAGCCAGTCGTTCTGAAGTTCAGATTCGACCAAAACCACAAAGCATCGGTTTCCACTACACTTGTGATCATCCAAGTAGTGAGAGGAGCAAATTCTTCTACCTTCATCCATGAAGCAGTTTGGGCTAACTCGGTCTACCTCGTCTCCTTTTCCTCTCACTTTTTCTCACTTGTTCTCAACTCTCAAAGCACATGTTCTGGGGTTAAAGCTCTTATTTTCATTTTTCTCTCTGCAACCTCTTATTCTTAAAAGCTTTGCATGTAAGTAATGCATGCAAATTCTGCGGCAGATTTTTTAGCTCGTGAAGGAGAAAGGGGGAGGACGGAAGTTTATGATAGCATTCAAAGAGGTCCTTGTCTTTTGAAAGGCATTGGTCGGACTGATTCTCTGGGCCTTCCTTCTTTTCGTTTCTAGCTGGGTTTGTTTTTATTTTTGTTTTTTTCTTTGTTTGGTTGTGTGTTGGTTTTTTAGGCATGTGTAGTTCCTTGTTAGGC
This sequence comes from Carya illinoinensis, assembly GCF_018687715.1. Lineage (NCBI taxonomy): Eukaryota > Viridiplantae > Streptophyta > Magnoliopsida > Fagales > Juglandaceae > Carya > Carya illinoinensis. Next base: position 22,121,086 of record NC_056755.1, on the reverse strand, counting down.
ATGTTTAGACGTTGGTCTGTTATAGGCTTGTTTAGGTTGGTTTGTGGTTTTTTTCTCTTGTCTCTTGGGTTGCATTTGGGAGGTCTTTTTTTTTTCTTTATCTAACTCCTAGAGGCTGGTTCTGTAACCACGGTTTCCCTCCACCACAAGTGAGGATTTTTTAATAAACTTGGGACAGAGCCACTATTGGACATGTGGCTACCGGCTCTTTATAAAAAAAAAAAATGACACAAGGGCTAGTTCAAGGTATAATATTGTCAACACATTTCTCAAGAAGAACCATTCCAGCTTTTTATTAAAGATAAAACATATTTTTCCCCCTGTTGCCAACTTTAGACTAGAAACTGTTAGACCTTTTGTATGGCAGTTTGTAGTGAGGGGGTACTGCTCTCAATCTCCTTGCTCTCTTTGAGTTTTTCATAATAGGGAAACAAACTATAAGTAATACATGCTTCTTACTCTACGTGTATTTAATCCACACTGTGTGAAGACATTTATATAGAGCTAAGAAAGCTTACTTTTTTTTGTTTCCTGTTGCAATATCTAGTCACTCATGGATTGGCTTTTTTTTTTTCTTTTTTGTTTACAGAAAAGATAGTCACGGAATACTGCTCTCATTCTTGTTTCTCTCTCTGAGCTATACTTTATAGATTTGAAGGTGAGTAATGCATGCTTCTTAAACTAGGGTTATATAGTAATCCAGTATTGTCAACAAAGCTGAAGGTAGGAAATTTTTAATTTATAAGAGAAAGTTGTTTGCTGCTGCTTTTTTAGTCTACCCACATCTAGATTGGAATGACTGAGTTAAACTATGGCAGTTTGTAGTGAGGGGCAACTTTACGTACAGCTAATTTCTCTCATTGAATTGTTAGTAATGGATGGGAAACCAAGTAATGCATGAATGCTAACCACTAGGGTAAAACCTGTAGCTGCATATTGTGAACACATATCTCTAAAGCAGAGATTAGCATTTTTATTTTTCCTGTTAAGATATCTACACTGGGGAGATTTTGTATTTTTTTGTTTTGCAGTTTGTAGTGACACACGGAATACTGCTCTAACTCATTTCTCTCTCTGAGTTATACTTAGTGTTTGAATGTAAGTAATGCATGCATTGTAATCTAGGGTTATACATGTTTCATACTACACACCAAATCTCAACTTTGCTAATTGTCCAGAAAATAATGCATGAAGGGATTTAGTTTGATGCTGATTTTTCTTGCTACCATATCTAGAGTGGAAGTCTGGAATGCATAGCCTTTTTGTAGCATTACCTTGAGGGGGTATTGCTCTCACTTGCATTTCTCTTGTCTGAGTTTTCCTTACAAGCAACCACATGTAAGTAATGCATGAAACTTACAAGCATAGTTATGGTCTCACTGCTCATTTCTCTATCCAAGTTATACTTAATAGAGGTTCATGTAAGTAATGCATGCTAAACACATGTAGGGTTATAATAGTTTCAATATTGTCAACAAATCTCAACTGTTGCAAATTATCCTAATATGCATGCAAGTGGTTTGTGGCTGATTTTTCATTCTGCCATTTCTAGAATGGAGTGGGAAATGTTTTGAGTCAGTAGATGTAGATCTGGGTGGACCACTACATGAACTCTCATTTCTCTCTTGGTAGATTTTTACATTCTAGCTTTGAATGTAAGTAATGCATGCTTCTAATGGAACATCATGATACTAGTTTCAATATTGTCAACACATTTCTCCAAAAAAAAAAAAAAGATTAGTAATATTTTTTAAGTTGCAATATCTAGAATGGATTACAAAAGATAATCTGTGATGGTTTGTAGCTCTGGGGTACAGACCCATTCTCTCATTTCTCTCTCTGCATTTTCCTATCTAGATTAGAATGTAAGTAATGCATGCAATCTTACTATTGGCCCGTAATAGGTTCAATATTGGCAACACATTTCTGTAGTGCAAAAGAAGATGCATTTTTTCCCCTGTTGCAATATCTAGGCTAGAATACAGCCTTTTTTATGTGGCAGTAGATATGGATCCTCTTCTAAGTGGATAAATCTCATTTCTCTTTATGACTTAAATCCAATATGTTAAATGTAAGTAATGCATGCCTGTTACTCTAGAATGTTATACCATTGACTTCAATATTGCCAAATAATTTCAAGTAAAAAGCAAAGAACAGTACACCTTTATTTATATCCTTTTTCCCTGTTGCCATGTCTAGACTAGAATATAGCCCATTTTTTTTGGCTATTGTAGTGAGGGTTTGCTGCAATAGCCACTACTTTCTCTAACCGAGTTTTTCTTTTCACATTTGAATGTAAGTAACAGGGGGTCTTACCCTAGGGTTCATGCATTAGTTTTAATATTGTCAACTCATTGACAATATGATGCATTAGATAGCATATGTCAATTTTTTCCCCTGTAGCAATATTTAGGCTGGAAGTTTAATTGAAAGTCTTGTGTGTGGGTGTATTAGTAAGATTGACATTTCAAAAAATAGGGCAATGGTGAAATGGGTAAGAGGAAGGCTCCCTGGACGATATGGACCGGGGGCATGCTCCATGGCTACATCATGGGCCACCATTGCTGTGTGATACAAAGATGAAGTATTTGGTGATTCCACTCAACCTCCAAATGTGGGTGTAGAGGAGGCCAGGGATGAAGCAAATCCTGATATTAGGATTGTTAGTAATGCACATAAGTTGAGTAACTTTTATCGAAAATATTTTGTAGTGTTTGTTTTACTTAAGATTAAAAAAATCAATCAGCTGGTGATGATTTTATGCTATTGGTGGATAGAAGGAGCTGATGCACCTTCTCGAAAATGTGGTCGAGGACCAGCAAAAGACACATTGTTTGAGAGAGTCAGAAAATTTGGTCCGATACCCTTGATTATTAAGGATGGACAAAGAGGTCCATCGTGCGAAAATTACAACATATTTTCTAGACAGGTGACCACGATCGTGAGACTTCATGCCAACATGATCCATGCAAGCTGGAAAGTTGTGCTAAAAAAGGAGAAAGAAGACCTCTTCGACCGTGTTAAGGTAAGACAATGCAAGAGTGCTATGTTTGAGCCTCTCTATCTGCTTTTTTTTTTTTTTTTTAATTTCAACTTCTCTCGTAATTGATCTCTTTGTCGACACAAAGAGATTATATGTTAGTTCAATGATTTGACTATTTGACCTCATCGTAGGTTGATTTTAAATTGGATTGGACATAAAGTTCGCATCGTGAATGTGTGACAAACACAGTTGCCAGGAAATATAATGCATTTCACTATTTACTACGAAAGTAATACATAAGGTATGGGTCAAAAGAAGCTGCACTTTCTGGCAGGACATTTTAGGTGGAGAAACTCGTATGGAACCACCTATGTACAATGTGGGCAAGCGAAGATTTCGAGGTATATCCTCATCTCTATAATAATACAACTCCTTGAATGATTTAGCAAAATGGAAAACTGCCTTATATATTCTCAGCCTAACACATCAATCAAAATGAATAGTCTTGGGTGCTAGTGCAGTTATTTAAATGTTAAAAAATGCTTTGCTGTAAGTCACATTTGTTAAAGTAGCATTCCATTGGGTTAAAACAGTGCAAATGGTTTTATAAGTTAAACTTTTGGCATGGTACAAAACATGTGTCATACTAGGTGTACATGTGCTAGAGTGTTAGATAGACAAATTGACATTGCTACTTTAACATTAATGTCTTACAACTTGCATACCTCTTAAAACAAAGTAAAAAAAAAAGAAAAAAGAGTGTGCTCCACCGAAAGTAGATTTGGCATGCAATCTGCTTTCGGACAGATTGGATTTTGGCCTCAAAATGGGTATGTGTATAGCTACCACTTGTGTAATATGACAAGTGGTAGAAATTATGCAATAAGACATTTAACCTATTTTTTGTTAAAAACAATGTAAATTGTGTGGAATTAAAAACAGAATTGGCATGTAGAACATCAAATACAATTAGGTTTCAGTTGACTGACTGAAAATATTGTAGTTCACAGTAGTGTGCATGGTTATAATAGATTAAATAAAGCGTTATAGGTTACACCCATCCTTAATTAAATTTTCAATTTAAAGCGTAAAAAATAATATGCTACTCCTCGCGCTTTATTTATAAAATTAAAACTTCCCAAGAATTTTCCTAGCTACTGCAGAAACTAAATAATAGTTTAAAATTATAGCTCATTAAACTTTGCTTGTCAATACCCCACAGAAAATGTCAAAAAGAAACTAGAGAAATAGGCAGAAACAAAATGTGAACCATACAGGAGGGAGAAAGCCATTTATACGAATATTGGAGGAAATGGTTAGTCTAGATGAATTTTTTATTCATCTTTTGCCACATATGCTTTCTTATCCACCCTAACACATTAACTTACAAATGTGTTGATAGTCCAGAATGAAGAAGACCCGAACTTGATACAGTTTTACAAAGAAGTGCATTGGTCAAGAAAAAAGGGCTGCTTTATAAGTGGCCAAGCAAAACAGAACTACGTAAGTCAATTCTAGTTCCTTTTCCCTTCATGTTGTGATGTTAAAACAGGTATACATGCTTGCATTAATGGTGTTTTCCTATCAATTGATGTAGAAACTAATGCTTGAGCGATTAGATGAGACTGAGGTGAATACAGAAAACAACAAGGAGAAGTGCAATGCAGCTTTCAAGGAGGTTTTATGATATAAACCAGGCTATGCAACAGGACTTGAACACTTGATTATACTTGAAGCTTCGATAGCATTGCGAAAAAATAGGGACTATGTTAGGATTGTTGAAGAGAATAACAGGAACAAGAATGAAGCAAATTTGTACAAAAGCCAGTTAGAGGTACTAAGAAATGAGTTGCATAGTTCCAAGAATCAATTTAAAAACTACGAGAAATCGATGAACAATCATGTGGCTAACCTGGAATGTAATCGAAGAGAGTCTCCTCAGGAGACTCGCATGGATGCCTAGGCATCCTTGGTATTCTGTATTTTTGGTTGCCTAGCTTTTGATTTTTGGGAAGTCCTAGCTGAACTTACAAGTAAGGTTAACATGAAGGAGTAAACTCTTTTGGTCCTTTGCTGTGCACCTATATGGATGTGGCGCCAATCTCCAGTTTGTGACTATATTAACAATCATCATAGTATGGGTTGACAATGGGAATACTTGCTACCATGCATTCTACCAAAAAACCTTGAGTAAGGTATGCAATTTCCACGCTTTTCTTACAGTTAATATTGATGATTGAGTCACATATTGAGAGATAATTTTCCCCCATCCATTTAACTTGAGTGAGGAATGGTCATTTATGGTGAATTTGGATATCCACTCAAACTGTACATGGTTTAGATCAAATTCTAATAGTTTGAATGATTGGATAAAAATCTCAAGAATTGGTGGCTGAGCGTACAGTCACTTTAATGATGAGATAGAGCAGTTAGTAAGTGTCAAAAAATGAGTTATTTGGTCATTTAGTCTGCCCTACTATTTAAGAAGGGACTAATAGGTAAAAATTTTGGATTTCCATGATGCTAAAAACAAAATATATGTGCTGTTTGGGTTTTGTATTCCTGACACTCTTGATATCCCTGCTTTAGATTAACATAAATAGTTTAATTGCGTTGAAGCCTAATACATGCAATTGGTGGTTTTTGAGTGGAGTCAATTGCATGATGCCATAGGTACATAGTAAGTGTCCAATATTGTCTGTTTTGGGGGTAATTAATCAGCTCTGCTATATCGGAAGTAATTCAACTGGCAAAAATGGTATAAGCTAACTCTATGCCAAATTAATATATGTGCAGAGAGTTTGAAGCCTGGCAGCAAGAGGAGCTTTGAAGGAATTGATTCAAATGAAGATACAATGAGGCCAACCTTACCATCTATGTGGACAATTGGAGGTCTATATTTTTTTTTTAGTGAAGATCCCCACAGAATTATTTGACAAGGGAAGAGATTAAAAACCATGAACTAGTATCTATTGATATGTAAAGGTTCTATTTTGGGACATAGAAATGGGACTCATAGAACTTGTATATTGGCTGGGCATGTCAGATTGAACAGGATGCCAATTTTGGCATCATCATGTAATTAGCAAGTGTAGGAGTAATGGTTAAGTGAAATGTGTTGATATGATCATTTGCACTTTGTGGTTTATGTTGGCTGGATATTAACTAACTGAACAGGGTGAATTTGGATAGAAATTATATGTGAAATGGAGAACTAAGTGATATATCAAATAGATGATGATCATGTCTGGGCGAATGTTTGGGAGTTTTGCCATGAGAATTAAATATTTCTGTCAACTTGATTTATCTTGTATATTTTGGAAAGGTACTACAGAAGGGGGAAATCATACAGTTTATCCATAAAACCAAAATGCATGTTGACAGTTTTGGTTTTATACTACTAGGCGCACAATCCTCTGGCAGTATTCGCAAGTAAAACTTTGATCTATCAGTTGCAACATGCATGGGATTCATCTTTAAATTTTATATACTTGAGGATTAATTTATGCATCAAATTCTGGTTTAGTTCATCGTTGTATATAATTTTATAAATTACAGATATATGGAATTGTTGTGTTGTAGTGGAAAATTGGTAAGGTATAGGAAAGTACATAGGTTGAAATGCTAATTTGATACGCGAGGTTGCATTGTTTATGTATTTATGTACATTTGTTGGGTTTTGTGGGAAATAAGGATTTCTGGCAAGAATGCATCATTAGGACCCTTCAATTTCAGCCAATAAAATGTAGGTAGTCCTATTCGGAATATATATATATATATTTATATATATATAGAGGTGTATATGCAATTTGCCTTGCTATAGCAAAGAAAATAATGGCCAATAATATTTAATTTTGGCTTTGCTCAATTGCCAAAAAAAGCTGTCTCTGGAGAATATAGGTATCTGGCAATAAGCAGACTGGATGAGCCAAAGTTGCTGTTAAAAACTAATTTTCCATAATACATAGTCGCCAATACAAACCTATTACATTGATTTGTAGTTGTACCAAAGCCAATTGATGTCAGTCTGAAGTTCTCGAACCGCATCGTAATTAGGTTATTGTGACTCTTCAAAGTTGCCAAACTTATATTTTCTTGTCGACATGAGTTCCCAATATAATATATTTCCTACAATATATATGTGTAGTAAGTAATCAATATCCAAGTTATAAATTGATGCGATAGCATATTAGTGGCAAGGTTGCATTTCAGGAATTGAGTTTCCTGTTCGAGATTGGGAGGGTATGTTTGCCGTATTTGTAACAATATAAATGACTTATAGAACGGCATAAATTGCCAAGATATGTAGGTATTTTCGTCAAAATTTCAGATAGCCAAAAGTAGTAGTTAAAATTGGCAATTTATTATTTGCAAACTTGTGGCGGTAATTTTTTGTGACGTTATGGTCATTTGTTGCAAAAGTTTCAATAATTGCTATAAAAAGTTTTCGCAAAAATAGTACGAATTTGTTATAGTGAACGTTCAAATATCTTTTTGTCAAACTTTTCACTATTGTAATTATATGCTTAAATAAAACAGTGACTTATATATAAATTTCATGTTTTTTGTTCACTTTTTATTATATTTGATATAACTTTTTTAAATTTATAACCTCTTTTAAATCTATTAGAATTTTTTTTTTCTCAACTGGGCACACGTGCTGTGCCCTTCCTAGTGTATATATATATATATATATATGTATATATGCATGCATGGTAGCTATATATGTTTTTCGACAGTAGTACTCCAATAGTGCGGATTAGAAATTAATTTCAAATTTTTTCGCAGCTCTAGAACCATTTTGCACTGTGTCGACTCTAGAAAAGCGCTGGACCGCTGATGGTCTGTTGGGCTGTTCACGGCATAATTCTGAGCCCAGGCCCGCAAGCCCTTATACTAAATAAAGCATTAAAAATGCTTAACCTTTTCATTAGGGAAGAAAATTAAATGGCTTTTGCATGTGACGTTGGATTGATCCGAACCCTTTTCATTTGGGCCGAAAATGGGGACCACTACCGCTGAACAACGAATGCATCTACCATTGACCTGCTTTAAACATTGACAAGCCTTCCTTAATCTTCTCTCAAAAATAAAATATTATTATTATTATTATTATCATTTTCTAGTGAGGCCAAAGTATAAGGTGAAGGGATCTTATTTTGTCTATCCACTCACCAATGTATCTACCTGCAAGGTGCCACGTAAAAAAAATTATTATTATCATTATCACTGTCAATATTATTATATATAATATAATTTCCGAATGAGGTGAAATAAACCGGTTTTCAAATAATCTAATTAGTAGATCATCATGTCTACCTCACAAGTATGCCGAAAGAAAAATTATTATTAATATTGAGTAGTGCTATATGTATGAGTAATGTTACACACAATATTTAACATTTATATATGTATTGAGTATTAGTTTCATTTTCTTCATTTTTATTTTTAAATTCAAAACTTGAATAATAAAGTTTTCATTAATTTAATAACTGACGTGTTAGCACGTAAGGTTATTTATGTAAAATTGTAAATATAGATAACATTTTCTGTTAGCATATATTACTAACATTATTATTATATTAATTATCATATGAGAAGTTTCTGAAGGTGGCCAAATTAGCAGGTAGAAGGATTTGATTTTATATTTACGTCGCCAACTGTAATAATGCACTACCGGCTTGATCTCGTGCATGGTAGTTGTCAAAATAAGAAAAAATAAATAAAAAATAAAAAGACTCTTCAGTCCTCTTCTTTTGGCCGAAAGAAAAAACAGTCTTCTAATTAATTATTCTCAACATGAGTCTATATATTGTGGTATCCTTAGCCGTCCCGTACTTCGGTCGATATCATTTCTTCTAAGTTCGAGACACGCTGCAGTTTTGGACAACAAGACATCGATGTCGAAGAAGATCACCGAAGACAAGTAATTTTTTGGAAGCAAATCTATAAATATATATATATTTAGTAAATATATTCTGTTTATATTGCGGTGAGTTTAACTTCCGATTTGGTCAATATTATAAAGACAAATCCTATTTTTTCACCAAAGTTGATTTTGTGCATCGAACGAGTGATGGTCGTCTGCTAGCTGAAGAAGAATCATGTGTTGTATGTAAAAGCTGCATTTGTTTCCCCATAAATTAAAACAATTTTTGTAAATAATTTTTCTGATTTTAATTTTGGTGTTTGAAAAGCGAAAAACACTTTCAATCAATGAAACATTAGGCAAAATACTGGAAAGGCTGGGAGTCATCAAAGCTCACATCGGAATATTTAGGCGTCGGCATTAATTTATCATGTACTTCAGGAGAGAGATCATGTGATCGCGATCATCTCCATATATATATATATATATGATGAATAAATAATGGCTTGATGATCGTTAGACCTTGATCGTGATATGTACAAAGTGTGTATCATCTATGTTTGTGGCTTGGCGTCGCATTGATCTGTACGTACTAGCTAGTTTGGTTTGGTGTTTAATTCCAAAATGCATGCATGCATGCTAGCATGTGTGTTTCTATGTTTATCATCATGCTCTTGTATTGATCAGTGGATATATATACATATATTAATGTTTGTGCTTGGTTTCTCATATTTAAGTACGTACCGTACATTAGGGGTGTGCATCCGAACCGATTTTTTTTCGGATCCGGTCCGGAAATCCGGATCCGGGTGAATCTGGGCGGTTATCCGCCCGGATTACACCCGGGCGGTTGTTAAAAAATCCAGATCCGGTTACGGATCCGGTTTTATAAGCCGGTAATCCGTAACCGGGTTATACACCTGGTTAATGATTTTATTTTCCCGAACGATACCGTTTCTCCTTACATTTTGATTTTCCGGAAACATAACCCGGTCTCTCTCGATCGAATCTCACTCGTCTTCTCTCACGCTCGTCTCTCAAGAACCCTAGGGCCCGTGGCGATTGCATAGCAAATCTTCTGTCTCTGTTTGAAACCTAAGGTATGTTAATCTCTCTCTCTCTCTCTTTCTCTCTCTCTCTCTCTCTCGATTTGGGTGGATTCCTATTTCTGGGTTTACGTTTGATTTTCGCATGATGTTATCTCTTTTCTGATTTACACATTGCTTGGCTTGTGATTTACGAATTTGGATGTTTTGCTAGTTGAATCTCTCTGTTTAGCAAAATTGTAGCTCTAATTTACAGTGTTGATCTCTCAAGATCTGTTTAGGGTTTGCCATTTGGGTTTGCGATTTTGCATCTGTACGCTCTGTTATTCGTTCTGGGTTTGTTAGAAGTAGCATTGAAGTTGCATCTGTACGCTCTGTTTTCGATACACCCACCCCCAGAAAGAAAGTTGCTCTACTGAATCTGGAGGCTCTCTCTGAGTCTTCCAAATAAAAGTTAAAAAAAGTGTGTACATATGACCAAATCTGAGCTTTTCTTTTCACCAAAAATCATAATTTTAATTATAAAGAAACTCAAAGAGATCGCATCAGAGATCATACAGAGTTTTTATATTCAAACCAAAAATAGAAAAATCAATCTACATATTAATTATGACTTGCAACTGTGATCTTTGTGAAGTGTTAAGAGTTTTCAGTTTGTAAATCAATGATGTCCAAACTCAGTAATATCAGCATTAATGTGCTTTTAATTTGCCAATAGAATTTAATAATACTACTCTCTTAGCTCTCTGCTGAAGTCGCTGGAAAACTCTAAGATCACATGCATTCTGATTCAGATACCAAGAAAAAAAAATGTTCAGCACATCACATGGTTTCTATGAGATGCCACGACTTCCCTTTTGAAAAAGAGGAATGAAGGAATGGAGAGACGACAAACTCTACTGCACAACCAAAAGCTAGCACATAAGATTAAGAATCAATATATATTGATTGTTTCTCACAAGAATCATGCATACTGATATTAATGCTACAACAAAATCTGCATTTGCTTTATAAACAAAACCCACTCTCTTCTTCAGAAACATGGGGCTAGGATGATCATGAAGAAACTACGCGATAGGATGCGTGTAGCATTTCATGACTATATATAGTATTACTCAAGTAAGATAGTGTGCGTGTACTATATATATATATATATGGTGTGAATCTTATTAATATTTGTATATATTGGTTTGTAGATGCTGCCAGAGCTTACCAATGGTGCTTATAGAAATTGTAGCAGCAATGGGCTGTTGTGTAAGTGCTACATAGTGTATACTTTAAAAGAACTAGTACTCAAGAATCACATAACATATAGTCCCATCCTACTTTAAAAGAACCAGTCAATATTATAATGGAGACTCCTATAAAATCTAACGTTATCCATTACTAAACTATATATAAAAAATTTGAATATCAATTTGCAGTCCAAATATGCAAAACAGTGGTACTTACTTTCAGCCTATTCATCCTTGCTAGCTAGTCCTCACAAATATAGTGTACAGGCTTAAAAATCACAAATATAGTACTGTTGAGATAACAGTAAGCCTTGGCTTCCTTTGATCTCATTCTTTTAAAATCAACCAGTTCTTGTTAAATGACATTGCTATTTGTTTTTTGTTTACTCTTTGTTATGAAAATAATCAGGGACAGCAATAAAGATTAGTAATTTAGTAGGATATATTATATCTATTGGCTTGTTGCTTGTTCTTCTTCTCCTTTCTGGTTTAAATATATATATATATATATATGCAGTTGAAAGAGTTAAGAACTGGTTCCAATCAGATCGAACACGTAGATATGCTTCTGTCACTGTTTGTGATGAACTATGATCAGTTTTTTATGTTTATCAGTTGGGAGTTAAACTTTATACCTTTCTCTGAGACTGTAGGCCAGACTAATACAAAGAGATGGTATTTTCAGACTTTCTGGTGGACCAATGTGACAATACAAATCTCATTGTGGTCTATAATCGATGAAGTTGCATCTAAGCCCAATGGTCTTTCTGTCCTTAGCATGACATTCAAGACTTGCTAGTATGTAAAGACATTAGACATTAAAGTGCTTTTACCATCAACAAAGTGACAAGAACAATATCAGTACTAATACTAATTGTGATATGGACTCCTTTTTTATTTTATCTTTCCAGTCCCCTAAACTCAGTTGATGTGCTCAAGTACTATTTGGTGTCAATGTATATCTGAAACAAATATAGGTTGGAGATGGCAGGTTGGATCAGCTACCTGTTGAGGCTTCTTCTCTAGACTTGCCTATAAAGTGAAGAAGACTTGAAGAGATTGTAATTTTTTTTTTGAAATAGTAGCAGTATTTTAAATATTATTATTTATTTTGTTCTTTGTAATGGATTGTATTAGTTTAATTAGTTGTAATGTATTATTATTTATTTTGTTCTTTGTAAATTTATGTTTTGCATTGAGATGTGAACAAAAATATTATCTACTTTTGCATTTTTATTTATTTTGTTCTTTAATTTACTTTTTTTTTTTAAACTTATAAAATGTGTTTAAATTATTTTTTAAAACAAATTGGGCAATTGAAATAAGATATCAGATTTTTTTTTTTTAAAGTGCTATATATATATATTTTGGAGTTTTAAAGTCTGAAAAAAAAAACAAAAAAAAAAAAAAACCCGGATTAGACCCGGTTATAACCCGGATATCCGGGTTTTAAGGCAAAAATTGCAAAAAAACCGGATATCCGGATATCCGCCCGGATTGAAATTCGGGCCAATCCGGATGGATAACCGCCCAGTTTTTAAAATCCGGATCCGGATCCGGATCCGGTTATGGCCGGATACCCGGATCCGGATCCGGTTGAACACCCCTATCGTACATACCCTACTTATGCAATAAGTGTGTTTAAGTTTCCTACACTGTTGTGTAAGGAAATATCAAATATGATGGCTAAGATTATAAAGAAGAAATATATAGACGTCGGGATATTTTATAGTCAAAAGTGGTTATGGACCATCACAAATATGGAGGAGTATTTGGGGGTTGGGTGTCTGGATAAAAGGAGGGATGAGTTGGGGAGTGGAAAAGGGAGATAAGATCAAAATATGGGATAATAAGTGGTTACTCCTACAACTTATATGATCCAATCCCCAATAAAACTGCTATATCAAGATGCTTGTGTTAATAATCTAATTGATAATAAGGGTTGCTAGAATGTTGATTTAATAAATGAAGTGTTGAATGATGATGAAGCAGGTATAGTAAAGAGACTACTTCCACTTAGTAAGAGAGTACAAGATGATAAATTGATTTGGGGCCTTAGCAAGTCTCGTCCATTTACAGTTAAATCAGCTTATTATCTAGCATATCAATTAAAGAGGGGTTGCAAAGGTGAGTCATCTGTTCAGCTTAATAGCTCTGAGGCTTGGAAGACAATTTGGGATTTGAATATTCCAAATGTAGATAAAGTTTTATGTGAAGAGCTGTTGTTGATGCACTTTCCATGAAGGGTAATTTGTTCAGAAGGGGAGTTCCTACTGATATCTGTCCTATCTATGGGCAACTTTATGAGAATACCAGTCATCTATTATGGAGTTGTTCGACTGCTCAGAATGTCTGGACAGATCCATCTAGCTGGTTATCGAAATGGAATTATGAAGCCGTTAACTTTTACAACATTTAGGAAGACAAGATAAATGCTATGCAAAAAAATTAGGTTAAGGAGATTGTTTGTGTTATGAGACATATATGGTTGAGAATGAATAAGTTTGTTTTTGAAAAAAAGTTTGTAATCCCCAGCTCTATACGGTAGAAAGCTAGGGATAAAAGGGAAGAGTTTCTGTAAGCACAGGTTATTAAAAGCAAAATTCTTGAGGTTGGAAACTAGGTGATCAGATCAGTACCTACTAGATGGCAGAAACTAGAAATAAATTGGTATAAGGTTAATTGGGATGGAGCCTTGGATAGTAGCAAATCCAAGACGGGTGGAGGCATTGTGGTAAGGAATTGCGAGTGGGATTTAATGGTTGCTGTTTGCATGCCAAAACTATTTGTGGAAAACCCTTTGCAGGTTGAGCTGTTAGCATTAGAGACAGCTATGGAATTGTGTACTGAGCTAAGGATAGAGAATGTTGTCTTTGAAGGAGATGCTCTAGCAATAGTTAAAGCTGTAAAAACGTTGGGTTTTTGCTTCTTTTGGTTAGTCCCACATGGGTGGGAAATGAAAAGGAGCAAGCCCCAAGGCTTATAAAAGGAGGCCTATGCTCCTTGGTAGACTGCACTAGTCAAAAATTTAACTAGAAACTTTTGACTCTAGTAAAATTCTTTTGGTGTCTATTTTTTATAAAATTAGAAGAGGTGTGAGTTAAAAGTTTTGCTAGTGGGTAAAGTTTTGTGGATGTATTTCGGGTGAGAAGAAAAATTATGTGATTGTAACAATTTTTCACATAGTAAATTTTCTTTTCTAGTCTGATGGCTTTTCTCCGGTTTAATAGTTTTCCACGTAAAATATTGTGTTGTTATTCTTTCTCTGTTTTCTTGTTATTTCTGCAAAAGGAAGATCCTAGGAGGTGAATTTGGGAGGTCCAAATTCCCAACTGTGGTATCAGAGACATGTTCTTTTGGTAGGGGTGGAGTTTTGGTATGATAGTATAGATACGTATTGTCTAAGGAGGTTCTATCTAAAAGATTGGAAATTTTAAACGTGTCTATTCTGACACTTCAATCTTTCTTGTGAACTTACTTAGTGAGGTACTATTCATTTCTACGATAAAAATTCATCAAGATGATGTTAGGAATGAGGTGGGGAAATTGGATTACACAAGGCGTTGAAAGGCAGATCAACCCCTGAAGTCAACACTGAAACTAGCGATAGATGAAACAGCTAGTATAAAGAGCGGGTTCGGCAAGTGACTCCAAATCAGTAAATGGAGATATTGGTATTGATGCTAACATTTGTCTCTCTCAGTGGAAAAATGGACATATACTTTCTCATGGTATGTCGCTAATTTCCAAAGTTACCATAATAGAGGATGTATTAATGTTAGCGGGTTCACAAGTTTTTACACAGACATTAGTTTGGCATTGATGTAGGGTGTGTGGTGAAAATTTTTATCGATAGATGATGAACTTCCAGGAGCATAACTTTGAATAAATTTGAAATAACAAGAGCATAACTTTGTGCTTAAATTACATCGATCTTATATATTAATAATTAGTACCTTCAATAATATTAAGGTGAAGTGGAAAAAAAATTCTCTCTATTAATTTATTTGAAATGAATAATACATTTTAGTTTAAATCATGAGGTATTTTGGATATATATATTCACTTAATTAATATCTAACTGATCATTATCAAGCCGAAGATCAAATATATATGTATATATATACATTTTATTTCTCTTTTATGATCAGTACTTTTTTTTAAGAGAAACTATTATCATTCATTTATCAGAGAAACCTTTTTCAAAGCACTTTTTTTTTCTAAGTTATTAGAGAAACTTAAATTCATGACAAGATATATTTTAGGATATTCCTCTATCAAACATGACATCATAAATTAAAATAATGCATTTGGAATTCCATAAGTACAATATTTCCTTTTGTGACTAGTCTAGTTTTCACTATTGCTAATATTCTTTACAAACAAACATCCAAGAAACAACACTATTTGCTTAAACAAATACTCAACCTCATCCTTCATAGAAAAATATGACTCAACCTCTATAGATAAACTCTCTTTTTATTTTAATTAACAATAAGGAAACAAAAAGAAAAGCAGTAAGATATATGTGAAAAATGACGGATTACAATTTGGACCAACTCCGGTAGATTTTGGAATTCTCGATGGCCTGTGACAACAACACACTTGTCTATTTTCAACTACAAAGGTCAAATATAAAAAGTTGGTGATAGCGAGTCCGATGATCTAGCTTATATATTGAGAAGAGTTGCCAGAAAAGGGGGCATGTGTGAATCACTCATAAATGTGGGCGACACGTGAGAACCATGTGGTTTTTTAAAATCATGATATGTTGTTGTTTGAAAACCGCCGATAACAGTTAAAATAAACGTTGGTAATCGATTAACGACGTTTATTTATTTATGCAACTAGATGCGGGTATGGGAGGGTCGATATTTATGCGTTCTGGCATTTTCCTAAATGCTAGAAATGGAAAAATTCATTATTGGCATTTTTGGACTAATTAACTGCATTTATTTAAACATTGCCACTAGTACGATGTCGTCATATTGTATAAATTAACTACGTTTATTTAAACGCCACCACTAGTATGTTACTGGCACATTGTATATATTAATGGCATCTATCTAAATGCCACCACTATTACGTTGTGACAAGAAATATGAAAACCTTACAGTAATTGTCGCGTCTATGTGAAAAAGCACGAAACACAAGAATCTGTAAGTGGGGATTCCAAATGTTAGAAACTTATTATTAATAACTTAGAAATATGAAAACATGACATCTTAGAGTAAAATTACAAGTTTACCATATATAATAAACAATTTAACTTTTTCAAATTTCAAAACACAAATAAAATTACAAATTTAAATAATAGCAAAATTTATTCAACTTTTATCTCAATTCAACTCACTATGCAAACCTCACAAGTTTGTCGTATAAATTTAAAACAATCTCTATAAGCAAGGAATGAATTAAGAACAATTACCATTGTGATCAACACCCCCCTCCTCGTGATCCCTTACAAAGTCTACCACGTCCTAAACCAAAATTGACCTCCCTTTAAACCAATTCCAAGTGAAAATCAAAGCCTACACACTGCTAAGAGACAATGACTTCCCTCCTCGTAACTCTATACAAAGTTCACCACCTCCCAAACCAGAATTGACTTCCTTTAAACCAATTCTAGGTGAAAATCAAAGCCCACACACTGTTAAGAGACAATGAATTCTTAAACGGATTCAATATTTCCCCCCCCCCCCCCCCCCCCCCCCCCGAGTTGACATCATTTATCTCATTTACACCAAGATATCAAATTCTACAAAGATATGATACTTGACATCATTTATCTTCCACCAACCTAAAATATTAAATTCCTCTACATATGGATGTCACTATGCAAACAATTATCTTTCCAAGTCTGATTGGCCATCTAAATTATTATGAAAATCATGGATATCACCAAAGCTCATACCTTACTTACACTTTTTTGACTTACCGACTTCTAGTTGAGCCAGTGTAGTGGATGGTGGAACCTTGATACTAACCATCTTGAAAGCACAAACCCATAATACAACCTATTGAGTGTATCCTTGACGTAAGTTGATTCGCTTATCTCTTCCTGCTAGTGTTTTACAACCTATAAACCATTACATTAATTTTGTACCATGGGTCAAGAATAATAGCAACATATAACAAAACACTGATCTTACTCAAATCTTCTCAATATTACTCATACTTGATCCTCATGTTAAATGCCATAATACGTAAAGTAGGATGAACGCTTTTGATCATTTCATTCATTTTTCCTTTACCTAACAAACTTGTTAACAATATTCATTTGATGTTGCATACAAAGAATTAGAAATGGTGCATGTGACATTGTAAAAAAGCGTTAAGAATCCTATGAAGACTTGAATACTTTCCCAATTCTCAACCTTGGGTTGAGCCAATCTCCTCTTCTTCATCAAAGTTTCAGACATATTGCACGCCTCTCATCTCTTATGGAATCAGAAGCCTTTCAATAATGTTAGACCATTTCTAACATAAAAAAAAGAAAAAAAAAAAAAAAAGAAAAAAAAAAAAAGAAGTTGAGTTCCATCTTGTAGCATCAAGACACAACATCTTCTTACATCCATTATCCACAACTTGAACAATGGTCTTGAATTGATCAAGTCTAACCGTCGAAGATCTCACAAACCTTATTGCATTTGTACACTTGCAACTATTTTTTGAATACTCAAATGTGGTATCATTATACGAGGCATATTCCACTGTTATTGTCACCACCTGCTCTACAAATTTCACTCCTTTATTTTGGACTCCATCGTCTTGTAAATGGTGTCACTTTTATGATCATCGACTAAACAGAATTTAAGAAACTTTTTGCATAACTTACACTTACTATCTACAAAATGAGCAATTAAATACAAATACTTCAAATTTTGGACTAATGTCCTTGTATCAATAGTGAGACAAACTCTTTGACCCTTCAATTAGTCTTTTAACAAATCATTCTCGAGCTCATATATTTTTAGAAGAGTAATGCTTGGTACAAGTTTTAAATAGACAAGTTTTATACAAACCCTTTATAAGAAAGTGAGTCTCACTAATAAATATATACATACATATATATATATATATATATTTTATACTTTTTTTTAGGGGTGTTCAACCTGATTCGGATCCGGGTATCCGGCCATAACCGGATCCGGATCCGGCTTTTAAAAACTGGGCGGTTATCCGCCCGGATTGACCCGGATTCCAATCCGGGCGGATAACCGGGTCTAATCCGGATATCCGGATTATAACCGGATATCCGGTTTTTTTGTAGTTTTTGCCTTAAAACCTGGATATCCGGGTTATAACCCCAAAAAAATATATATAGCACTTTTTAAAAAAAATATCTGATATATATATAAATAAAAATGCAAAAATAGATAATATTTTGTTTACATCTCAATGCAAAACATAGATAAATAATAATACAATACAACTAATTAAAAACTAATACAATCCATTACAAAGAACAAAATAAATAATAATACATTACAAGTAATTCAACTAATACAATCCATTACAAAGAACAAAATAAATAATAATACATTACAATGCTGCTACTATTTAAAAAAAAAAAAAATACAATGCTCTTCACATCTTGAAAGTTGAATATGGAATTGAGGAAACTGCACAAGGGAGGATAACAGTCAAGCATCAACTGCACAAGCATATTGTTGCATAATATATGGAAAAACAAGTTCAGGGAAAAAGGAGAGGATAAGAGGCAGCAAAACTCCCAAAATTAATAGCAAGCGGTATTTGTCTAACCCAATTTTTTATCTTACCCAGTGGCATTTATGGTTTCTTAAAGTCTTCTTCACTTTATAGGCAAGTCTAGAGAGGAAGTCCAATGTAGAGAATCATACTCCTTAAGTTCAGCTCATAACAAATTGACCAAAATGCCAGCATCTCAGAAGTCTTCTCTCTATTGCTATGGCTGACAGTTCATTTTCTAAATTAAAGTATAATAAGGTCTGTGAGTCCTGGACAACAGCAAGTATTAATATCAATAGGCGTAACTAATGGAGAATTCATATAAGCTATGCATAAAGCCAATAAACTAATGGAGGATTCATCACCATCAATTGTAGGCCAATATCTTGCTGCACTGTTTGACATGCCAATAGGGTATACCATGCATACTATGAACTCACAGCCCATGAATGTGATGACTGAAGCACATGACTGTTAACAGACAAACAAGGTAGAAAATAACAATATGTTCAAGGTGTTACATTTTTAATTATATGAATTGATTCAAGGTGTAATAGAAAACTTCCTTCCATCTGCCTTTAGATGACAAGAAGTTTTGTACAGAAAAATTCTTGGATGAATAACTGTTTCCCGCCAATGAAAGTTTGGCTTTAAACACAGAAAGTATACATCATAGGCAAAAAGAGCAGAAATTGGTGTAAAAGGGTAGAGAGGGAAGGCATCTAAGTAAAACTGTAAAAGTGTAAGATGATTGTTATCTAAGTAAAACATAAACTTTTATATCTCCTCCTTAACATGAATGAGTAATTAAAATTGACACCAACTAGTGACAAGAAGAAGGAAAGTCATCAAAGATAGTTCAGTTAGAAATCAATTCCTCATACATTACCACTCTGTAGAATAGCTGTGACGCCCCCAAATCCCCACGCCCGAATGCGGGGAAATCGAGACGTCCGGATGGTGACAACCCGGGTCACCATCCCATCGAAGGGTGCCAAGTGTGTGCAAGAGCAACAAATATGCACAGAGAAAACACGCAGCGGATAACGAAAGTCATAACTAAGTACCAGAATTTTTTTTAACGTAATACAAGCTGTTTAAAACATACGTAAATAAAATATTACAAAAACACAAATACAGTTTTAAACCAAATATAAATCATGGCATCAGCAACCCGGCGGAGCCGCATCCTCGGGCTCAGCCTCCTCCTCTTCGTCCTCCAACTCTGCACCAAAAGCTACGGAACCAAAATGGTACCGCAGGTAAGTAAAACCCAAACACTACCAGATAAAAACACATATAGAACTCAAACAATATGCATGAAACATGCCCAATGCACAAAGCCCATAAAACATAATTTTCCACACACGCCAAAAACCCATTTGGCCCAAAAACACATCCTTTCCGAAAAACACGCCAAAAGTCACATTTGGCCTTTATCCGACTCAAACCATTATCCATATTAACCGTATGCACCATGACCTCCCCTAGGGGTCATCCGCACACCCTGGCTCCAGTGCCACACCGCAGAGTACCACCACGCATGTGACACCTAACGAGCGATGCCCAGTTTCGTGCCCCGCACGTTCGTAGCCAAACATCCTCTAGCCCTCGCCAGCGAAGGGCCACGGAGTCGGTGAGTAGAGCGATGCCCGGTTCCGCGCCCGGCGCGTTCGTAGCCAAGCAACCCCTAGCCCCCGCTCCCGTTGTCTAGCGACAACTCAGGGGACATCACTCAGTTTATTCCGCTCCCGAGTGACCAGAGGAGCTCCACCGGGATAATACCCCATCCCGGCTTGGGGTCGTGATACACACGCACCCGTAAGACCACTTACGCGAATACACAGGCTTTTCACACATAAACAAAAACACACGTGCATGCACCATGTAATGCCATATCAATGCATAATAAAATAATCCAACAACATAAAACAATAAAACAAACAACTCCATCCTCCATCCATCCGACCCCCGAACTCCTCGGACTCAGTCCGGAATCAACCAACCAGCAGATTAATTAATTAAAAGAGCAATATATATATTTAAATCTGAAAATAGGGTTTGGAAAATACTTACAGCGCTATATGGCAATTTTAGAAAACTCGCGGCGTTGCAAACGGCGGCGATAAAGCAACGTCACTATGAAAATTCACTGTGGCCGTGGGTTGTAAAAAACCCACTTTTGAACGGGGACAAACTAGGGCTTGAGATTGATAGGGAATGGTCTAGGGATGGTTGTGAAGCTATTGGAAGTGGTGGTTGGCCGTGGGTGGCGGCGGAATCGCCGGAAAGAGGCCGGATTTCCCAAAAAGGAAAGCTAGCTCGTGGGAGTTGTTCCGGTGGTCGTTGGAGGCCGGAAATAGGTGGGTTAGGATGGCAAGGGACCGGTGATGAAGTGGTGAAGAAATGGTGGCCGGAGGTGGAGCGACGGCGGCGGATCGGGGCAAAATCCGTGCAGCCTTTGGAGAGCTTTTCCGGCCAAACGGCCGGCCGGATGGGGGTGGAATCGGTGGGGTGGTGCGCCGGAGGGAGACGAAGAGAATAGTGTTGGCGGTGAGCCACACGGTGGCCGGACGGCGGTACACCGGGGGTAAGAAGTTTCCGACGTGAGGGAGAGAGAAGAAAGAGAGAGACCGGGGGGGTCGATGCGAGGGAGAGGAAAAAAAAGAAAAGAAAGAAAAAAAGAAAAGAAAGGAAAAAAAAGAAAGAAGGAAAAAGGAAAAAAAGGAAAAAGAAAAAAGAAGAGAAAAAGGAAAAGAGGTGTAGGGAAAAAGATGAGGTCTAAACCTCAGTCCGGGAAAAACAACACTAAACCGCCGAAAAGAGATTAAAAACTACAAAACAACTAAAAGAAATAAAACACAACATCAATTAAATTAAAAATAATTTTAAAACACAATTAAATTAAAATAATTAACTAAAATATTAATTAAAATAAAAACAACCATTTCAGCGAAAATACACTCAAAAGCGGATCATCACATCCTCCCCTCCTTAAAAACAATTTCGTCCTCGAAATTGCAGATCAACCACCAACTTAAAACAAGCCACAAGAAAGCACATAAACCATCTGTGATCAAGATTAAGATACATACCTTCCTTATTCGAACAAATACGGGTACTGCTCCCTCATGTCCGCTGCTCGCTCCCAAGAGAAATCTTGAGCTAATGGATCTCCCCAAACCACTTTAACCAAAGGTATTGTCTTGGACCTCAACTGTTGCTCCTTCCAATCCATGATCTGCGACGGAACAACCTCATAAGTGAGATCCGGTTGCAACTGAATACCTGCTGGGTCAACAAAGCGTGGCTCTTGCTGTCCAAAGCTCTTCTTCAGGGATGATACGTGGAAGACATCATGAACATCCCCAAAATAATCTGGCAAGGCAACTCTATAGGCGACGGACCCTACTCTCTCCAAAATCTGAAAAGGGCCGACGTACCTCGGATCTAGCTTCCTTTTCTTACCAAAATGCTTAACACCTCTCATGGGAGAGACTTTAAGGTAAACCCAATCACCAACTTCAAACGACAACTCTCTCCTCCTGGTATCAACGTAACTCTTCTGGTGACTCTGAGCTGCCGCCATTTTATCTCTGATGATTCGGACTTGGCTTTGCATCTCTTGAATTATTTCGGGTCCAATTATCCTACTCTCCCCAACTTCATCCCAACACAAGGGCGACTTGCACTTTCTCCCATAAAGAGCTTCATAGGGAGCCATCTGAATGGTCGCATGGAAGCTGTTATTGTATGCAAACTCGATGAGCGGCAAATGGTTTTCCCAACTTCCTTGGAATTCCATGACACATGCTCGCAATATGTCTTCCAGGGTCTAAATGGTGAGCTCTGACTGGCCGTCTGTCTGCGGGTGATAAGCAGTACTGAACTTCAACTTAGTACCCAAAGCTGCCTGCAAACTCTTCCAGAACTGCGACGTAAACCTCGGGTCTCGATCCGACACTATACTCTTTGGTACGCCGTGTAGCCGCACTATCTCTTTGACATACAAACGGGTCAACTTACCCAAAGAGTCGGTGTTATTAACAGGCAGAAAATGAGCACTCTTCGTTAACCGATCCACAATCACCCAAACAGAATTCTTCCCACTAGGCGTTCTCGGCAAACCCACTACGAAGTCCATCGTGATGTCATCCCACTTCCACTCAGGAATAGGGAGGGGTTGGAGCATCCCTGCAGGTCTCTGATGCTCGGCCTTTACCTGACGGCATGTGTGGCATTTCTCCACATATAAGGCAACGTCCTTCTTCATTCCGTCCCACCAGTAATTTTTCTTCAAGTCCTGATACATCTTTGTACTGCCGGGATGAACTGAATAAGGGGCCGCATGAGCTTCCGCCATGATCCGTTCTTTGAAATCTGAGTCCTTTGGGACCACTCTGCGATCTCGGAACCGAAGTATCCCATCATTATCCATGCTATAGTGCAACGGCCCTCGAGATTTTCTAACTCTTTTCCTAATGTTCAGCAGTTTCGGATCCTTTCTTTGGACAGTTTTCAATTCTTCAAAATCAGTTACCTGAATATCGAGAACTGAAGACAAAATCTCCACTTGCTGCGAACTCTCTATAAGGAGCCTTCTCATCCCACAAAGCAACGACTCCAATTCTGACGGCTCGGCTTCATCTTCCAAATGTGACTTCCGGCTCAAAGCATCAGCAACTATATTAGCCTTCCCCGGGTGGTACTTGATCTCACACTGATAGTCACTGATTAGCTCCAGCCATCGCCTCTGCCTCATATTCAGATTTTTTTGGGAAAACAAATGCTTCAAGCTCTTGTGATCAGTAAATACCTCGCAAGCTTCCCCATACAAGAAGTGCCGCCAGATTTTGAGGGCAAAAACAATCGCAGCCAATTCTAGATCGTGCGTCGGATAATTCTTCTCATGGTCCTTTAGCTGACGAGATGCATAGGCTACAACCCGTTCTTCCTGCATAAGGACACAACCCAAACCAAACTTAGACGCATCACTGAAGACTACGAATGGCTTATGCGGTTCTGGGAGCGCTAACACTGGTGCCGTCGTCAACCTGTTCTTTAATTCCTGGAAGCTTCTCTCACATTTCTCTGACCAAACAAATTCTATATTCTTCCGAGTCAAAGCTGTGAGAGGTCCGGATAGGCGAGCAAAACCCTCTACAAATCTTCGGTAGTATCCGGCGAGCCCCAAGAAACTCCTGACCTCGCGCACTGTAGTCGGGCGCTGCCATGACAAAATGGCTTCTACCTTACTAGGATCAACAACCACTCCGCCCCGGGAAATTACGTGCCCAAGGAATTTAACTTCTTCCAACCAGAATTCACACTTGCTGAGCTTGGCGTATAGCTGGTGTTCTCTCAATCTCTCAAGTACCAGACTAAGATGATACACATGCTCTTCAACATCTCGGGAATAAATCAGTATATCATCAATGAACACTACCACAAAGGAATCCAGATAAGGTCAAAACACTCGATTCATCAAATCCATGAAAGCTGCAGGGGCATTAGCTAACCCAAACGGCATCACTTTAAATTCATAATGCCCATACCTTGACCTGAAAGCAGTTTTAGGCACATCCTGGTCTCTGATTCTCAGCTGGTAGTATCCCGACCTCAGATCAATCTTAGAGAACACGGCTGCTCCTTGAAGCTGATCAAACAAATCATCTATCCGCGGGAGAGGATATTTATTTTTGATGGTCACTTTATTCAATTCCCGATAATCAATGCACATACGGAGGGTTCCATCTTTCTTTTTAACAAATAAAACTGGTGCACCCCACGGCGACGTGCTAGGCTGAATAAATCCCTTCTCTACCAGTTCTTGCAAATGAGTTTTCAACTCTTTCAATTCAGCCGGTGCCATGCGATAAGGAGCTTTATGCACAGGAGCCGCTCCAGGTTCCAATTCTATAACAAACTCCATCTCCCGAACAGGGGGTAGTCCGGGCAAATCATCCACAAACACATCGGGGAATTCTTCCACAACTGGAATGTCTGCCAAAGACTTCTTCTCAGACGGCGTGGACACCATCTGCACCAAGAATGCATCCGCTCCCCATGCAATCTCTCTTCTTGCCTGAATCGCCGATATAATTATCGGGTTTTCTTTTAATCTACTCCCCACAAATTCCAGACAATCACCATCTGGAAGCTGAAAGCTAATTATCCGACTTCTGCAATTAATACTCGCAGAATATCGGTATAGCCAATCCATCCCGAGGATGATATTAAAACCCAACAGCTTGAACACTACCAAATCAGCATCCAAGAACCTTCCCTCAAAATTTAACGGGCATCCCAAAGCAACCTTGGAACACCACACCATCTCACCATCGGGTAGAGCCACTACCATAGACTTCGGCAATGGTTCCGTGACCAAATTACACACCCGAGCAAACGTGGAAGATATAAACGACCGTGAAGCACCGGAATCAAACAAAGTACAAGCATAAAACTCATACAAACAGACTCTTCCTGAACCAAACACATCAACCCATGAAATCCAAAAAGCAAAGAATAAACCACAAACACCAAAAATTAAATCCAACTTAAGATTAAATTAAACCATACCTGTAATTACTCCAGCATCATGGGTCGCTGGTGCCTCATCATCCACCTCTCCGGGTGTGACAGTGTAAACCCGGGCTTGCACTGCTTGTCTCGGGTTGGTTCTTCCACCGTGTCTACCTCCACGGCTTCCTTGAACTCTGACGGAGCAATCCCGAGCGATATGTCCTACTTGGCCGCACCGGTAACACTGGGGTCCGCTACTCATCCGACACTCGCCCTCATGAGCTCTATTACAAGCTCCACAGATAGGCACCCGTCCTCCCATACGAACACCTGAGGACGTTTGAGGTCGAGTTCCGGTCCGCTGAACAAACTTCTGGGGCGAACCCGAGCTGCTTCCTTCACCAGAAAAACTCCGCCTCTTATGCCCTGGAGGGGAGCCCACACTCAGATTATTTTCTCGCTCCACAAGGGTAGCCACATCCATTAATTCCTGAAAAGTGGATATCCGATGGCTGACCACCATACGGCGTATGTCATGACGTAGCCCCTCCTGGAAACGATCTGCTCGCATCTCCTCAGTGGCGACAAGATGAGGAGCAAATCGCTCGAGTTCTATGAACCTCCGGGCGTACTGTTCCACTGTCGCGCCCCCTTGGACCAGATTTGAGAACTCTCTTGCCTTTTGCTTCCTTACCGATGCGAGAAAGAAGTGGTCATTGAACTCCTTCTTGAAACGCTGCCAGGTCACCGCAGCGAAAGATCCCAGTTCAGATTCCAACAACACCCTCTTGGTATCCCACCAATCAGAAGCGGTACCTTGCAAGAGATAGTTGGCGTAGAGTACTTGCTGTGCCTCAGTGCATCCACACACCTAAAAGGTTTTCTCCAGAACTTTGATCCATCTTCCAGCCTGAAGTGGATCCTCATTTCCAGTGAAGTGTGGAGTCCTATGTGCCAGGAAGCGCTCATAGGTGCATCCGGCTTGCACCATGCTACTGGACCATCCTGGATACATCCAAGGCCCTCCCTGATATGGCCAAGGACCCCCTGGTTGTGGCCAAAACCCTCCTTGTTGTGGACAAGGCCCTCCTGATGGTGGCCAGGGACCCTCTTGTTGTGGCCAAGGCCCTGTTTGTTGAGACCTCGCACTCTGTTGCATAAATTCCGTCATCTGCCGTATTGCTTCGGCTATGGAGTCATCCCGGGAGGTATTGTCCCGTGGTTCCTGGGTAGATTTCCTTGGTCTCCCCATTTTCCTGCCACAACACCACTCTTGACCCTCCTTTAAGAAAACAAATAAAACCATCATAAAACCAACAAAAACAAAACCAACACCACACAGCAAGAAACAAAAGAAACCAGCTTGCAAAAACATAACTAAATAAATACAAACAAACAAACAAGCTCAAACAAATAAAACAAATAAAACAACTGTACTTAACATAATTTTTAAAACACAACTTTAAAAAGCATTCTCGTACTGCCTACGGGACATGTGGTTTTACCCAAAGCCAGACCCCTCTGATACCACCTGTGACGCCCCCAAATCCCCACGCCCGAACGCGGGAAAATCGAGACGTCCGGATGGTGACAACCCGGGTCACCATCCCTTCGAAGGGTGCCAAGTGTGTGCAAGAGCAACAAATGTGCACAGAGAAAACACGCAGCGGATAACGAAAGTCATAACTAAGTACCAGAATTTTTCTTAACGTAATACAAGCTGTTTAAAAAATACGTAAATAAAATATTACAAGAACACAAATACAGTTTTAAACCAAATATAAATCATGGCATCAGCAACCCGGCGGAGCCGCATCCTCGGGCTCAGCCTCCTCCTCTTCGTCCTCCAACTCTGCACCAAAAGCTACGGAACCAAAATGGTACCGCAGGTAAGTAAAACCCAAACACTACCAGATAAAAACACATATAGAACTCAAACAATATGCATGAAACATGCCCAATGCACAAAGCCCATAAAACATAATTTTCCACACACGCCAAAAACCCATTTGGCTCAAAAACACATCCTTTCCGAAAAACACGCCAAAAGTCACATTTGGCCTTTATCCGACTCAAACCATTATCCATATTAACCGTATGCACCATGACCTCCCCTAGGGGTCATCCGCACACCCTGGCTCCAGTGCCACACCGCAGAGTACCACCACGCATGTGACACCTAATGAGCGATGCCCAGTTCCGTGCCCCGCACGTTCGTAGCCAAACATCCTCTAGCCCTCGCCAGCGAATGGGCCACGGAGTCGGTGAGTAGAGCGATGCCCGGTTCCGCGACCGGCGCGTTCGTAGCCAAGCAACCCCTAGCCCTCGCTCCCGTCGTCTAGCGACAACTCAGGGGACATCACTCAGTTTATTCCGCTCCCGAGTGACCAGAGGAGCTCCACCGGGATAATACCCCATCCCGGCTTGGGGTCGTGATACACACGCACCCGTAAGACCACTTACGCGAATACACAGGCTTTTCACACATAAACAAAAACACACGTGCATGCACCATGTAATGCCATATCAATGCATAATAAAATAATCCAACAACATAAAACAATAAAACAAACAACTCCGTCCTCCATCCATCCGACCCCCGAACTCCTCGGACTCAGTCCGGAATCAACCAACCAGCAGATTAATTAATTAAAAGAGCAATATATATTTAAATCTGAAAATAGGGTTTGAAAAATACTTACAGCGCTATATGGCAATTTTAGAAAACTCGCGGCGTTGCAAACGGCGGCAAAAAAGCAACGTCACAGTGAAAATTCACTGTGGCCGTGGGTTGTGAAAAACTCACTTTTGAACGGGGACAAACTAGGGCTTGAGATTGATAGGGAATGGTCTAGGGATGGTTGTGAAGCTATTGGAAGTGGTGGTTGGCCGTGGGTGGCGGCGAAATCGTCGAAAAGAGGCCGGATTTCCCAAAAAGGAAAGCTAGCTCGTGGGAGCTGTTCCGGTGGTCGTTGGAGGCCGGAAATAGGTGGGTTAGGACGACAAGGGACCGGTGATGAAGTGGTGAAGAAATGGTGGCCGGAGGTGGAGCGACAGCGGCGGATTGGGGCAAAATCTGTGCAGCCTTTGGAGAGCTTTTCCGGCCAAACGGCCGGCCGGACGGGGGTGGAAATCGGTGGAGTGGTGCGCCGGAGGGAGACGAAGAGAATGGTGCTGGCGGTGAGCCACACGGTGGCCGGACGGCGGTACACCGGGGGTAAGAAGTTTAAGACGTGAGGGAGAGAAAAGAGAGAGAGAGACCGGGGGGGTCGACGCGGGGGAGAGGAAAAAAAAGAAAAGAAAGAAAAAAAGAAAAGAAAGGAAAAAAAAGAAAGAAGGAAAAAGGAAAAAAAGGAAAAAGAAAAAAGAAGAGAAAAAGGAAAAGAGGTGTAGGGAAAAAGATGAAGTCTAAACCTCAATCCGGGAAAAACAACACTAAACCGCCAAAAAGAGATTAAAAACTACAAAACAACTAAAAGAAATAAAACACAACATCAATTAAATTAAAAACAATTTTAAAACACAATTAAATTAAAATAATTAACTAAAATATTAATTAAAATAAAAACAACTATTTCAGCGAAAATACACTCAAAAGCGGATCATCACAATAGCCACTAGACAAAAAGACAATATACAGAAGTTTGTGGAGTTAAGAAAACTGACAATTTTAATTCAATCATTTCGAAATAAGAATTTAGATGTGAAGATCACAGAAGTAAACAAATATTTTGCACCACAATAGGCAAAAGGGAGCCATCTTCCGCACTGCTACAATTCGTTGGATGCTAATAAACCTCTCAGTTTTCGGTTACTAAACGCATGAATGATGACACAAACTTTAAATTTGGGAATTTTGTGAATTTATCGCCTAGCCTTTTTCTTAAAAAAAATAATATACCGGCAACAGCTATAGGTTTAATAAGAAACACGATATCTTTTTTTTTTTTTTTTTTTTGCCTTCCTTGACAAGCTAAAAAAAAGCGGAGATTCATCGTAACAGACAGTTGAATCCTAAGAAACCAGAAAAAGAAAGAGAGAGCTCACCGAGGATCGGTTTCCAAGGCGGTGTGAAGCGCTTGGTTGATCGCAGAGTAGAGGTTCATGGATTTACCGGTTGGCAGGAGAAGCTTGTCATCACAAGCAGTCGGAAAGCCCCTTCTAGAAATACAAGAAAGTGACCTTCCAAATCTGCTGAGAAGGGTGGCTGCCATGTCTAAAGAGCAGAAGAGCTATCTACGTTTACGTGAAAAAGCGAGTATCCGATTTCTTCAAAGAGATTAATGTGGAAATTAGGCCCCTTTGTTTCTACTCTTAAATTAAAAAGGAAAATGATATAGATGCATGGATCGTGTTATTGTTATCTTATTATTCCCAATGCTCTCATAATTGTTATCTAAGTAAAAGTGTAAGATGATTGTGTTAAGATATCATCTTCTTTCTACTTGGTGATGATCTTTTTGAACTGCAAGTTGGCAAAGGTGTCTACTGGGAGGGCAAGTATAAATCATATTAAATCATCAACATCATAACATATAAATCTGTAAATGATTATAATCAAAAGCCAAGTCACAATAATTGATATTAACCAATTAAAATCTACATACCGTTGGAGGGCAAGTATAGAAATAATGAAGCCAGAAAATGATGACTACCTTTCCAAACCCAGAAAATCAAACACAAACCCAAATAGACCAAGCGA
This sequence comes from Carya illinoinensis, assembly GCF_018687715.1. NCBI lineage: Eukaryota > Viridiplantae > Streptophyta > Magnoliopsida > Fagales > Juglandaceae > Carya > Carya illinoinensis. The sequence goes on along the minus strand of NC_056755.1, from coordinate 22,091,016 downwards.
TGAAGCCAGAAAATGATGACTACCTTTCCAAACCCAGAAAATCAAACACAAACCCAAACTAGACTAAGCGAAAATCAAACACAAACCCAAACATACCAAACGAAAATCAAGCTCAAACCCAGAAAAATCCAACCAAACCGAGAGAAAGACAGAGACAAAGAGACCAAAAGCATGAAAAAGGGAAAGAGATATAAACATTAGCTTCACAAAATAATAAACCCAGAAAATCAAACACAAACCCAAACAGACCAAGCGAAAATCAAACACAAACCCAGAAAAATCCAACCAAACCGAGAGAAAGATAGAGAGATTGAGAGAGAGAGAGAGTGTGTGTGATAACCCGCTTTTGAGTGTATTTTCGCTGAAATGGTTGTTTTTATTTTAATTAATATATTAGTTTATTATTTTAATTTATTTGCGTTTTAAAATTGTTTTTTTTTAATTTAATTGATGTTGTGTTTTACTTCTTTTAGTTGTTTTGTGGTTTTTAATCTTGTTTCGGCGGTTTAGTTTTGTTTTCCGGAATGAGGATTAGACTTCATCTTTTTCCCTACACCTCTTTTCCTTTTTCCCTTTCTTTTTCCTTTTTCTCTTTTTTTTCTTCTTTCTTTTTCCTTTCTTTTTCTGTTTTTTTCTTTCTTTTCTTTTTTTTTTCTCTCTCCCCGCGTCGACCCCCCGGTCTCTCTCTCTCTTCTCTCTCTCTCTCACGCCGGAAAGCTTCAACCCCTCGAACCGCCGCCGTGCGGCCACCGTGCGGCTCACCGCCGGCACCGTTCAACTCCCCTCCCTCCGGCGCACCTTCCCACCAAAACCCACCCCCATCCGGCCGGCCGTTTGGCCGGAAAAGCCCTTCAAAGCCCGCACGGGTTTTGCTCCGATCCGTCGCCGTCGCTCCACCTCCGGCCACCATTTCTTCACCACTTCATCACCGGTCCCTTGCCGTCCTAACCCACCTATTTTCGGCCTCCAACCAACGGAACAGCTCCTACGAGCTAGCTTTCCTTTTTGGAAAATCCGGCCTCCCACCGCCGTTTTTGCCGCCACCCACGGCCAACCACCACTTTCAATAGCTTCACAATCATCCCTAGACCATTCCCTATCAATCCCAAGCCCTAGTTTGTCCCCGTTCAAAAGTGGGTTTTTCACAACCCACGGCCACAGTGAATTTTCATTGTGACGTTGCTTTTTCTCCGCCGTTTGCAACGCCGCGTGTTTTCTAAAATTGCCATATAGACTGAGTCCGAGGAGTTCGGGGGTCGGATGGATAGAGGACGGAGTTGCCTGTTTATTTGATTTATGTTGTTGGATTATTTTTATGCATTGTTATGGCATTGCATGGTGCATGCACGTGTATTTGTGAAATAGTGTGAAAAGCCTGTGTATTGGCGTAAGTGGTCTTACAGGTGCGTGTGTATCACGACCCCAAGTCGGGATGGGGTATTATCCCGGTGGAGCTCCTCTGGTCACTCGGGAGCGGAATAAACTGAGTGATGTCCCCTGGGTTGTCGCTAGACGACGGGAGCGGGGGCTAGGGGTTGCTTGGCTACGAACGCGCCGGGCACGGAACCGAGCATCGCTCTACGCACCGACTCCATGGCCCTTCGCTGGTGAGGGCTAGAGGATGCTTGGCTACGAACACGCGGGGCGTGGAACTGGGCATCGCTCGTTAGGTGTCACATGCATAGTGGTACTCTGCGGTGTGGCACTGGAGCCAGGGTGTGCGGATGACCCCTAGGGGAGGTCATGGTGCGTACGGATAAAATGGATTCTGGTTTGAGTCGGATAAAGGCCAAATTTGACTTTTGGCGTATTTTTCGGAAAGGATGTGTTTTTGGCGTGTGTGGAAAAATTATGTTTTATGGGTTTCGTGCATTGGGCATGTTTCATGCATATTGTTTGAGTTCTATGTGTTTTTATCTGGTAGTGTTTGGGTTTTACTTACCTGCGGTACCATTTTTGGTTCCATAGCTTTTGGTGCAGAGTTTGAGGATGAAGAGAAGGAGGCTGAGCCCGAGGATGCGGCTCCGCCGGGTTGCTGATGCTATGCTTTATATTTGGTTTAAATCTGTATTTGTGTTTTTGTAATATTTTATTTATGTATGTTTTAAACAGCTTGTATTACATTAAGAAAAAATTCTAGTACTTAGTTATGACTTTCGTTATCCGCTGCGTGTTTCTTTGTGCACATATGTTGCCTTTGCACACACTTGGCACTCGTCGATAGGGTGGTGACCCGGGTTGTCACCATCCGGACGTCTCGATTTCCCCGTGTTCGGGCGTGGGGATTTGGGGGCGTCACAGAGAGAGATTAGCATACCGTCGGTTTCGATTAGCATACAGACAGAGACAGAGATAAACAGATTCGCAATCGGCACGGCTAGGGTTTTGGATGAGAACTTGAGAGACGAGACGAGACAGAGAGCTGAAGAGAGGATTCGTTCGGCTTGAGAGCTTGAGAGGAATTAAATGTAAGAAATAAACGGTGTCGTTTCGGCAAGAGAAAAAAAACATCCGGATGTAATATCCGGTTACGGATTACCGGATTAGAAAATCGGATCCGTAACCAGATCCGGGTTTTTCTTAACCACCCGGGTGTAATCCGGGCGGATAACCGCCGGATTCACCCGGATTCCGGGTTTCGGATTCGGACCGGGAAAAAATCCGGTCCGGATGCACACCCCTACTTTTTTTTAAAGTAGGGTCTAATTTTTTACAAAGACTTGCGTGTGGTCGTGTGGTTTATTTATTCGAGACTTGTAAAGATTATGTTTCTTTTTAAGTACATATTTCACCATTGTGTGGCTCACACAATTACTCAATTCTTTTTAAAAATAATACACGGCCCTTGCACTCTATGATTTCAAATATCTTTTTTCTCCTTTAATATATGTCTCTTATATATAAAAAGTGGCTATGAAACGGATGTTTATTGTTTTAACAGATTTTGTTGTCTTCCGTTTACTTTATTATTATATTTAACGTTGTTTATATCGTAAATTTCGATCTCAGTTATTCTCTTTAATTTCTTTCACCTTTACGTCTTCGATGTTTTTCTGCATATTCTCATTCGTTTCTCTCTCCAAAACCAAACTCATTTCCTTTTGTCTCTTCATTTTCTCTCTTCTTTAATTCTTCTGATTTCTTCTCTTCGTATCGAAAATAAAACCCAAGAGCCATTTTTTCCTTTCTTATATACCCTATAGCGTGTATTTCTTTTCGTTCTCACATTCGTACATTTGGGTGTTGCTGGAAATCTTTGGTTTGGTAGATGGTGGTTGGCAATGGATGGAGATGTGTGTGAGGAAGCAGAGAAAAATAGGGTGCTATTCAACATTTTTTCAATTCACTTCCCAATTTTGGGATGTTGGTTTATAGGCAGGGAGAGGGAAAGAAAGAAGATTACCTCAAGATAGGCAGGGAGAGGGAAAGAAAGAAGATTAGCTCAAGATATGCTTATCTTCATCCTGAAAATAAAACCTAAGAGGAAAAATGAAGAACACCCCTACACCATTTTTTTCCTTCTTGTAAGCTCTCCAGCATGCGTTTCTTTTCTTGCCTTCCATCCTCCCATCCGTGCATTTGGATGTCGCTAATTATTTTGAAGAAAAGCCATGTTGAACCCAAGGTTTCAAGTTTTGTGTAATTATATATCTATACATGGATTTTGATGATAATAAATGAATTCAAAGAATAAAGGAGTTTCAAACTCAAGTTGTCTACACAATGGAGTCAAGCACATCAAGGAAACAAGCATGAGCAAGAAGGGAATAAATTCACATTAAAGTCATAAAATAATGTTGTAAATCTCTTAAAAATTTGAAATTAGGATAAAGGCTCAAAATTAATATTTTATCATAAAGCATTAAAATACATTTTCCACATGTGCATGAATATTTTGAAAATTAAATTTAAAAATTTTGAAAGATGATTGATTGTCATCTTTCACATGTACATACCTTGATTAAAGGGTTGAATTTTGAAAATATTAAAGATGATTGATTGTCATCTTTCACATGTGCATGTTTTATTTGAATATTTTCAAAAGTGATTGATATTTTTTTTACTTATGCAAAAGGTAGATGTTTTTGTTTGAAATATTTGAAAAGTAAAGTGTGCTCATTTTGTCATATGCAAAAAGTAAAAAGATTAGATTTAAAAATTTTGAAAAGTAAAATGTGCTCCTTTTGTCATATGCAAAAAGTAAAAGATTAGGTTTGAAATATTTGAAAAGTAAAGTGTGCTCCTTTTGTCATATGCCAAAAGTAAAAGATTAGGTTTGAAATTTTTGAAAAATGGATGATGTTGTCTTTGACAATTGATAAAAAAGAACATTTTATTTGAATTTTTTGAAAAAGTGAATGATATTGTCTTTGACATGTGAATCTTTTTAAATTTGAATATGAAATCTCATATGCTTATAAATAGATCATTTGAGAGTTTCACATTCACAACACCAAAAGCATACAACATTCATTCAAAACTTTCATTCTCTCTTCTCTACGCATTGAGCTTTAATCCTTGTTCATTTTGATAGATATAGTTTGTACTGTATTGCTCTTATTTCACTCATTGAGGAGTGTTTTCTGATAACCTACTCACTATTAGCTTTTGTATCAGTAAAAGAGTGTATATAACCCTTGTGCGTGTAGAAAGTGTTCTACACAGGAAATAGTTGAATCACCACATGTAAGGTGATTGCAAGTGTAGAGGGTGTTCTACACAGATCCTTTGTAGCGGTGTTGTTCAAAGGTGTAATATGTTTCTATCTCCACCTGAAGGAGGTTGAATAGTGAATTTAGGGATCCTCAAAGGGTAGCTTGAGGTAAAGACATAGGCAGTGGGGCCGAACCTCGTTAACATACAGACTTTGCTTCTCTCTTACCCTTACTCTTTATATTTATTACTGTTTCATATTTTGTTTATATTTTATATTGTATATTTGATTTATAATTGTTATTTTTTTTAAATACAACTCAATTTACCCCCCTCTTGTGTTAGTCATCTGGGCAACAATTGGTATCAGAGCTAAGAGCTCTATTATAAGATTAACTATCTTTTGAGTTAAGATCTTATGGCTAACATTCCAGCTTCATTTGGTGAAGGTCAATCTAGCAGTCGGTCTCCACTCTTTTGTGGAGATAATTACTCATTCTTAAAAATTAAAATGAGAATATTCCTTCAGACTCAAGGTCGAAAATTCTAGAAATGCATTGTAAATGGACCTTATATTCCAACAAAAGTGGTTGATGGAGTAAAGGTCAAAAAGGAAGAAGAAGAGTTTGATCGTGAAGACGATAGACTTTATACTTTGAATTTAACTGCCATGAATTTATTATTTAATGCTCTCAATGGAAATGAGTTTAATAGAATAATGACTTGTGTTATGGCAAAAGAAATTTGGGATAACTTGGAAGTTACTTATGAAGGAATTTTGCAAGTCAAGGAATCAAAAATTTATATTCTTACTCATGAATATGAAATGTTTAAGATGAATGATAATGAATCTATTTCTAGTATGCACACTCGTTTTGCTAACATCATAAATAGCTTGACAGCTCTTAGCAAAATTTATTTCAAGATAGAAATAGTAAGAAAAATTCTCAACTCTCTACCAAAATGCTGAGAATCAAAAGTGACAGCGATTCTTGAAGTTAGAGACCTCAAGAAGCTCGAAGTGAATGAACTCATCGGGTCACTTATCACCCATGAGTACACATTGAAAAGAGGAGAAGAAGAAGGAAAACCAAAGAAGAGTTTGGCACTTAAAGTTGTTCCTCATGAAAGTGAAAGTGATGACGATGAGGAAAATGAAGACAAAGATGAAGAAGTTGCGATGATAACAAGAAGAATTCAAAGGCTCTTAAAGAAAAATAAAACTCTTCCGAGGAAATCCTTCAAAAAGTTTTCCAAGAAAGATTCAGGTAAAAATGACACTTTAATTTGTTATAAATGCAATAAACCTGGTCATATCAAGCCAGATTGTCCTCTGCTAAAAAAAGATCGAAACAATGGCAAGAAAGCAATGAAAGCTACAATGGATGATGATTCAAGCAGTTCAGATGGTGAAGCAAGCAATGGAAAATCAGCAAATCTTTGTCTTATGGCTAAAGATGACATTGAGATAACAAATCTTGATAATATTGAAGATCTTTCATATGAAGAATTGTAAAATGTTTTAGAAGAGGTATATAAGGAATTTGAAAAATTATGTATCAAGTATACTGCTTTGAAAAGAAAAATTCTTCTTTAACAAACAAAATTTATATTTTAAGAAAAGAAAGTATCATTTTGAAAGATGAAAATCTTGAGTTAAATAAGAAGAAAGCTGATTTAGAAAATATTGTTGAAAACTTTACGAATAGAAAAAGAAATTTTGAAAAAATTCTTGGTAGTCAAAAATGTGTTTTTAACAAGGCAGGCTTAGGATATATGCCAAAACAAAAATACAAACCTTATAAAAATTTCTTTGATAATCTTTCTACATCAAAGACTAATATTCAAAATTCTTTTCATAAAAATAATTTTGTTAAAAAAAGATATTATTATAATCATTCAAGTTCTTCATATATGTCACATGCTATTTGCAATTTTTGTAATAGAAATGGTTATAATTATCATACTTGTTCTATTAGAAGAAATCATATAATGACTATTAGTGCTATATGGGTACCTAAAAATCTTGTTTTTTCTAATACTAATAAATAAAGGACCCAAAAAACTTGGGTATCAAGAAAATCATTTTAATTATTTATAGGTATGCATGAAGTCATCCACAAGCAAAAACAAATGGTTTTTAGATAGTGGATGTTCAAGACACATGAAGGGAGACAAGACTAAATTCTTTGATCTTAGATCTAAAGAAGAATGACATGTGACATTTGGAGACAACTCGAAATGGAAGATCGTGGGAATAGGTAAAATTGGTAATAAACCTTCTTTCATAATTGAAGATATTCTACTTGTTGAAGGTCTAAAACATAATCTTTTAAGCATAAGTCAATTATGTGATAAAGGATTTATAGTTACTTTCAAAATGGATAAATGCATTATTTTGAATGATAATGATTGTAATATTTGTTTTATTGCTTTTAGAAGCAACAACGTTTATACAATCGATTTTGAAGAAATTACCTCACAAGATGCAATTTGTTTTTCAGTTCAAAATGAAACTAGTTGGTTATGGCATAGAAGACTAGGTCATGCCAACATGGAACTTATTTCCAAACTTTCAAAAAATGATCTTGTGAGAGGTTTACCAAAAACATATTTTTTTAAACAAAATTTGCGATGCATGTCAATTTGGTAAACAAACAAAAATTTTTTTTAAAACCAAGAAATATATTTCCACTACTAGACCATTGCAACTGATACATATGGATCTTTTTGGACCAAATAGAGTTGCAAGTCTAGGAGGAAAATATTATGCATTTATTATTATTGATGATTTCTCTAGATATACTTGGGTCATCTTTCTTGCTCATAAAGATGAGGCACATAATGTTTTTACCAAGTTATGCAAGAGAATTCAAAATGAAAAGGGTTATACTATTTCAAGTATCCGAAGTGATAGGAGAAAAGAGTTTGTTAATAAAAATATTGAAACATTTTTTTGATGAAAATGGTTTTGTGCATAATTTTTCTGCTCCTCGAACTCCTCAACAAAATGGGGTAGTAGAGAGGAAAAATATATCTCTTCAAGAGATGGCAAGAATAACGCTCAATGAGAACAACTTGCCTAGTTATTTTTTAGCCGAAGCGATAAGTATTGCATGTTATGTTATAAATAGAGTTATGCTAAGGTCTAAATTAGATAAAAACCCCTATGAGCTTTGGAATGAAAAAAAGTCCAACATTGGTTACTTTCATGAATTTGGATGCAAATGTTTTATTTTGAATGACAGGGATAATTTAGGCATGATGAAGGTATTTTTCTCGGGTATTCTACTAATAGTAAAGCTTATAGAGTATTCAATAAAAAGACTTTGACTGTACAAGAATCTATGCATGTAGTATTTGATGAATCTAATTCTCCACTCTCCAAGAAATCTATTGATGAAGAAACAGGAGGTATAAATAACATGGAAAGTCTCAATCTCAACAAAGAGAATACAATAGAATAAGTTTAACATGGAACCATCAGGAAAGATCATCAAAATTTAATACAAGATGCAATCAAACAGTGGAAATTTGTGAAAGATCATCCAGTGGAATAAATTTTGGGAGAACCTTCACGAGGTGTAAGTACTTGATCATCTCTTAGAAATATTTGCAATCATACTGTTTTTCTATCTCAGATTGAACCCAAAAATATTGATGACGCACTTCTTGATGAATCTTGAATTCTAGCTATGCAAAAAGAGTTGAATCAATTTGAAAGAAATGCTATTTGGACACTTGTTCCTAAATCAAAAAATCATACTATTATTGGAACAAAATGGGGTTTTAGAAACAAGAAAGATGAGTTCGGAGTCATTACTAGAAATAAGGCTCGACTTGTAGCTCAAGGTTTTAATCAAGAAGAAGGAATCGATTATGATGAGACATATGCACTAATCGCAAGATTAGAAGCTATTCGAATGCTACTTGCATATGCTTGTTATAAAGATTTCAAACTTTTTCAAATGGATGTTAAAAGTACTTTCTTAAATGGTTTTATAAATAAAGAGGTATATGTTGAGCAACCTCCAGATTTTGAAAATCATATTTCCCCAAATCATGTTTTTAAACTCACAAAAGCACTATATGGACTTAAATAAGCTCCTAGAGCTTGGTACGAGAGATTCAGTAGTTTCTTGATTGAAAAATGTTTTTCAAGAGGAAAAATCGATACAACTCTTTTCATTAAATATGAAAATGATGATATTCTTTTGATTCAGATTTATGTTGATGATATAATATTCGGTGCTACTAATGAAAATATGTGTCAAGTTTTTGTTAAGACTATGCAGGAAGAATTTAAGATGAGCATGATGGGAGAACTTACATTCTTTCTCGGCTTGCAAATTAAGCAAGCAAAAATTTGGACATTCATCAATCAATCAAAATATATTAACGAATTACTGAAAAAGTTTGGGATGGAAAGTGCTAAGGAAATTGGAACACCAATGAACCTATCAACTAAACTTGATAAAGATGAATCCGGTAAGCCAGTTGACTTGAAAATATATTGAGGTATGATTCGTAGCTTATTATATTTAACAGCTAGTAGACCAGATATTATGTTTAGTGTGTGCTTATGTGCATGCTTTCAATCATCTCCAAAAGAATCACATTTAATTACAGTTAAACGCATTCTTAAATATCTTAGTGGTACAATTAACATAGGGTTATGGTACCCTAAGCACACATCTTTCGATCTAATCAGCTACACAGATGCAGATTATGCTGGCTGTAAAATAGATCGAAAAAGCACTAGTGGAGCATACGATTTCTTAGGTCATACACTAGTTTCCTGGTTTAATAAAAAACAAAATTCTGTTGCACTATCTACTGTTGAGGCAGAATATGTTACTGCGAGTAGTTGTTGTGCTCAAGTTCTCTACATGAAGCAACAACTTAAAGATTGTAAACTCATGTATAATCACATTCCAATCAAATATGATAATACAAGTGCTATAAATCTTTCAAAGAACCCAATACAACATTTTAGAACTAAGCATATTGAAATAAGATATCATTTTCTTCGAGATCATGTGCAGAAAGACGATATAGTACTAGAGTTCACAAACACATGATCAGTTAGCAGATATTTTCACAAAACCTTTACTAGAAGATAGATTATGTATGATCAGAAGAGAAATAGGTATGATGCATGCTATGAATATCTCTTAAAAGATAGACCAGAGTCAATAAAAATAAAGATAATTTTTTTAAATACTTTTACATATACTTGAGATTCTTAACCTCATGTTTGAGACGCTCATTCTCTTCATACAATATCATGTCATTCTTATCCATGGAAACCAGCAAGCGGAATGAAGAATCTAATAAAGATTTCAACTGTTTATTCTTCTGCCGAATGATTCATTCCCTTGTGTGAGACTCTTAAGCAATTCGTTGAATTATAACAATTTGTTCTTTGAGCTTTTCAATTTCATGATTTCTAGCTTATAGCTGTTGGGAAAAAGCAACAATAAAGGAAGAGTAGTGAGTCCCAAGACTCACCAAGTCATAGATAGCATCAGAATCTGACTTATTAGCCAAATTATTATTTTCCTGCTACAACATGGCACCAATGGCAGCTGCAAAAGGGACAGGAGGTTGAGATGCAGAATGTCTCATGGATGGATCTAGAAAAATGTTAGAAGAATGAGCCATTAAGAAAAGAATAAAAGGCTTAAAATGAGAATGTTGAAGGAATGCATATGAATTATAGAGATAAGAAGAAAATTTGATGCGGATTGGATGAACTTTAAGACTAATTTTATAGAGATAGCATAAAGAACCAGACGAGCTATCATCCAAGTCAAAGAGTAATGTGATTTTTTTTCCCGATCGGTGAAAATGACATTTTTTAAAAACTCAGAACCTTCAATCTCGTTTGTCAACAACATCAGACAATTTTTTCAAATCCCTTTTTTTTTCAATTATCTACAGTGTCTACTAACGCACCGTTTTCTTCAATCTATTTACTTATTGCGGATCTTTTTTAATGATGTCAAAAGGGGGAGAAGTGTTAGACTAGAACATTAACATTGTTTGAATTGCTAAATTTGTTATATATGCTTGGAATTATATTTATACTTTTGCTTGAATAACTAACGTATATTTTTAGGGGGAGCTTAAGCATTAATACAAGTTTCAGGTTCTATCAAGTATTTGTCATTATCAAAAAGGGGGAGATTGTTAAACCCAAGGTTTCAAGTTTTGTGTAATTATATATCTACACATGGATTTTGATGATAACAAATGAATTCAAAGAATAAAGGAGTTTCAAATTCAAGTTGTCTACACAATGGAGTCAAGCACATCAAGGAAACAAGCATAAACAAGAAGGGAATAAGTTCATATTAAAGTCATAGAGTAATGTTGTAAATCTCTTAAAAATTCGAAATTAGGATTAAAGATCAAAATTAATATTTTATCATAAAACATTAAAATACATTTTTCACATGTGCATGAATATTTTGAAAATTAAATTTGAAAATTTTGAAAGATGATTGATTGTCATCTTTCACATGTGCATACCTTGATTAAAGGGTTGAACTTTGAAAATATTAAAGATGATTGATTATCATCTTTCACATGTGCATGTTTTATTTGAATATTTTCTAAAGTGATTGATACTTTTTTTGACTTATGCAAAAGGTAGATGTTTTTGTTTGAATATTTGAAAAGTAAAGTGTGCTCCTTTTGTCATATACAAAAAGTAAAAAGATTAGGTTTGAAAATTTTGAAAAGTAAAGTGTGCTCCTTTTGTCATATGCAAAAAGTAAAAGATTAGGCTTGATATATTTGAAAAGTAAAGTGTGCTCCTTTTGTCATATGCCAAAAGTAAAAAATTAGGTTTGAAGTTTTTGAAAAATGAATGATGTTGTTTTTGACAATTGAAAAAGAAGAACCTTTTATTTGAATTTTTTGAAAAAGTGAATAATGTTGTCTTTGACATGTGAATCTTTTTAAATTTGAATATGAAATCTCATATCCCTATAAATAGATCATTTGAGAGCTTTATATTCACAACACTAAGATCATACAACATTCATTCAAAGCTTTCATTCTCTCTTCTCTAAGCATTGAGCCTTAATCCTTATTCATTTTTAAAGATATAGTTTGTGCTGTATTGTTCTTATTTCACTCATTGAAGAGTGTTTTCTGATAACCTACCAACTATCAGCTCTTGTATTAATAAAAAGGTGTGTATAACTCTTGTGCGTGTAGAAAGTGTTCTACACAGGGAATAGTTGAATCACCACGTGTAAGGTGATTGCAAGTGTAGAGGGTGTTCTACACGGATCCTTTGTAGCGGTGTTGTTCAAAAGTGTAATAGGTTTCTATCTCCACCTGAATGAGGTTGAATAGTGAATTTGAGGATCCTCAAGGGGTAGCTTGAGGCGAGGACGTAGGCAGTGGGGCCGAACCGCGTTAACATACTGAATTTGCTTCTCTCTTACCCTTACTCTTTATATTTATTACTGTTTCATATTTTGTTTATATTTTATATTCTATATTTGATTTATAATTGTTATGTTTTTTTAAAATATAATTCAATTCACCACTCCTCTTGTGTTAGTCATTTGGGCAACAAGCCAAATGACGAGGCTCACAAAACGTAACCCTATAATTTTGAAGAAAGAGAGTCAAATACGACTGAATTGCAGAGGGAGAGAGATAAGGAGAAATTTTTTTTGCAGTTCTTTCATTAGTATCCCTCTCTTCTCTGTTTTTAACAGGTTATTAAATGTTGAATAAAATCGAAGATATGCTCTTCTTTTTTCAGCTCCTTCTGACAATGGTTTTATTTTTATTTTTTAAATACCTAAATGGATAGACATGAGTTTGTCTAATCGTCCTTTTGAGGACAAGTGAACATGTTGTAATTGTTACGACTGTTTAAGAAATTAAAAGGAATGAAAATTTGTACGAATATAATAGAGTGATCTAATAAAAAGTTTTTATTTGATAAATACAAAAAATCTTATATAAAAAGTTCATCTCAATTTTTATTTAACAATTTTTTTTTATCAAATACATATGATTTGATTGGCATAACTTACAGTTTTTAAAATTAGTAATACTACATACAATCGTGAAATATACAAACGCCACATAATTATTTTGAAAAATAATGAGATTTAAGATTAAAAAATTAATATTTTTTCATGTAAGTTCCGTATTAATTCATTTTTTTCAAAAAAACTACATGATATTTGCACAACCAAAAATACAAATATCATCTCTCTTTTAAAATAGAAGTTAGAGTTTAAAACTCCACTCCTTCAAATATATATAAAAAAAACATTTACTTTTTTTAAGGTATTATTTAACAGATGCTTTATAAAAGAAAAAAACCATCTAAAATGTTTTATGTGATGTGATGGTAATGAACTAGATTATTAAACTATCTTTAAAAAAATTAAATTACTACAAACTTTAAAAAATTGAATAGTTTATTATATCTTATGTGCAAAATATTATCTTACCTGATTAGGCAAACGTGCTTTGCACGTTGCTCCGACCTAATATATATATATAAGCCAATATCGTTTTGTTTCTAATTTATTAATAATAACTAAATTAGAGCAAATATTTCGACTAAATGTACTCTAAGTACATATGTTTCAGTTACGTAGATTATTTATTTACTTTTTTTTTTTTAAAAAGTAAATTATAAATTATCTTTTCCCGAGCCACCTCAGTCCATTTAGTCGAAATATTTACTTGTATATAATAAACACTTGTATGAATGCCGAGCCTAATATATATATTTTATACTTTAATGCCTAATTTAGTGCGTAGTTAGTTGAACACACTCCTCCCTCCTCTTTAAAATAGAGTTAATAGACAGTCATGTTAAATATTAATGTTTTTTTTTAATATTTAATTTTCAACTAACAAATTTACCGCATTATAATAAATTCATTTTCTTTTTTATATATATATATATATATATATAATATTCCATACCATGGGGCTCCAAACGCCAATCAAGGAACATTTGGACTTTCTTTAGACATTTAGAAAAGTGCAGGACCGCTGATGGGCTGTTGGGATGTGCACGGCATGATTCTGAGCCCAGGCTCGCAAGCCCTTATCCTCGATAAAGCATTACAAATGCTTAACCTTTTCATTAGGGAAGAAAATTAGGTCTTGTTTGTTTTCGTGACAAAAAATTAAAACTTTAAAAACTTTTCAAAATTTTCGTACTGTCAAAAGGTTTATAAAAACAAACACACATTTTTATCTACCAGTTTTTATCTCAAAAGATCTCAAGTTTCTTCTCAGGTTTTCATCTCAAGTTTTCATCTCAAAAGATCTCAAGTTTCTTCTCAGGTTTTCATCTCAAAAGATCTCAAGTTTCTTCTCAGGTTTTCATCTCAAGTTTTCATCTTAAAAGATCTCAAGTTTTCATCTAAAAAAAATTACACCATTGGTAAATAAATAAATAAAGGAAATAGCCAAAAAAAAAAGAGAAAATGGTTAAAAAAAACAGGAAGTAGAAAAATTTTTTTTTGACCAAATGGTTAATAAAAAAGGAAGCAGCAAAAAGAAAATTGCATCATTGGTAAATAAATAAACAAAAGAATCAGCAAAAAAAAAAATAAAAAAAAGAAGTAGAAAAATAAAAATAAAAATTGCAACATTAGCAAATAAATAAAATATTATAAAAAGTACTACAAGTACTTGTGGGTCCCATTATACTACTAACTATAACAAAGTCAAACTAATCCCATCTCATCTCTAAAAACAAATACATATTTCATCTCATTTCAATATGTCTCAAAATTTTTTATCTCATTTCATCTCTAAAAACAAACACATATTTTATCTAATCTCATTTTATTTCATCTCATCTCATCATCTGTGAAAACAAACAAGTCGGAACTACCGCTTTGGCATGTGACGTAGGATTGATCCGAACTCTTCTCATTCGGGCCGAAAATGGGGACCACTACCGCTGAACAACGAATGCATCTACCATTGACCTGCTTTAAACATTGACAAGCTTTCCTTAATTTCTCCTCCCAAAAATTAAAAAATAAAAAATAAAAAATATTATTGCTATTATTATAATTTTCTAGTGAGGCCAAAGTATAAGGTGAAGGGATCTTATTTTGTCTACCCACTCACCAATGTATCTACCATGCAAGGTGTATAGGACCATGTAAGAAAAATTATTATTATCATTATACTATTATTATTATTATATATAATATAATTTTCGAATGAGGCCAAATAAGCAGGTTGTCAAAGAATCTAATTAGTAGATCATCATGCCCACCTCACTAGTATGCGGAAAGAAAAACTATTATTATTATTGGGTAGTGCTGTATGTATGCATAAGGTTACACACAATATTTAACATTTATATATGTATTGAGTATTAGTTTCATTTTCTTAATTTTTATTTTTAAATTTGAAACTCGAGTAATAAAATTTTCATTATTTTAATAACTGACATGTCAGCATATAAGGTTATTTATGTAAAATTATAAGTATAGATGACATTTTCTGTTAGCATACATTACTAACATTATTATTATTATATTAATTATCATATGAGAAGTTTCCGAAGGTGGCCAAATTAGCAGGTAGAAGGATTTGATTTTATATTTACGTCGCCAGCTCTAACATGCACTACCGTATTGATCTCGTGCATGGTAGTTGTCAAAGTAAGAAAAAATAAATAAAAAATAAAAAGACTCTTCAGTCCTAGTCTTCATTTGGCCAAAAGAAAAAACAGTCTTGTAATTAATTATTCTCAACAGTGTATATATTGTAGTATATATCCTTAGCTGTCCCGTACTTCGGTCGATATCATTTCTTCCAAGTTCGAGACACGCTGCAGTTTTGGACAACATGCCATCGCCACGCAAGAGTTCGAAGGCCCAGGACGAGTAGTTTTTTGGAAGCAAATATATTCTGTTTTTTTTTTTTTTTTAATTAAATTTAGTAAATATATTCTGTTTATATTGCGGTGAGTTTAACTTCCAATTTGGTCAATAGTAAAAAGAAAAATCCTATTTTTTCACCAAAGTTGATTTTGTGCATCGAACGAGTGATGGTCGTCTGCTAGCTGAAGAAGAATCATGTGTTGTATGTAAAAGCGGCATTTGTTTCACCATAAATTAAAACAATTTTCGTAAATAATTTTGGTGTTTGAAAAAGTGAAAAACACATTCAATCAATGAAAAATTAAACATTTTTTTTAAATTGGTTTTAGTGGTTTAACACCGATTTCCAATCTTACTCAACATCTCTCAAGTCTCAAATTAATAACTCTTCATTTTTTTTCTCACTGATTCACTCGATCTCTCCCTAATTTTCATGATCATCATCTTTCTCACCGGCCTTTCTATATATATATATATATATATATATATTTTAAACTATAATATTTTTTGAAATTTTTGAATTTTTCTCCACTTTTGTTATTTTAGTTGCGATAGGAATAACCACGTACAAAATCAACTCGATATGCCAATCTTATCTACATGATGATCTCTACATTGTTTAATCTTTGTATTTCCAGATCTGCAGCACGTAATGGGAAACGCAGCGATCGCAGGAATGAGACAGCAGGAGCAAGTGGTCATCGAGGACATGAGGGTCATCGTCGTCCGCCAAAAGCAGAAACGAGTCCTGGTCAAAGCAGTGATGATCATCATGATCCGCGAAAAGATATCGAGAACTCGCTTCTTCAAATACAAGAATGCCTGGAAGTCATCGTAGGTGCGCTCAAAAAAATTAGGCATGGGCATTAATTTATCATGTACTTCAGGAGAGAGATCATTTGATCGCTATGATCATCTCCATATATATATATATATGATGAATAAATAATGGCTAGATGATCGTTAGACCTTGATCGTGATATGTACGAAGTGTGTATCATCTATGTTTGTGGCTTGGCGCCGTCGCATTGATCTGTACGTACTAGCTAGTTTGGTTTGGTGTTTAATTCCAAAATGCATGCATGCATGCTAGCATGTGTGTTTCTATGTTTATCATCATGATCTTGTATTGATCAGTGGATATATATATATATTTATTAATGTTTGTGCTTGGTTTCTCATATTTAAGTACGTACCGTACATACCCTATTTATGCAATAAGTGTGTTTAAGTTTCCTACACTGTTGTGTAAGGAAATATCAAATACGATGGCTAAGATTATAAAGAAGAAATATTATAGACACAGGGATATTTTGCAGTCAAAAGTGGTTATGGACCATCACAAATATGGAGGAGTATTTGGGGGTTGGGTGTCTGGATAAAGGGAGGGATGAGATGGAGAGTGGGAAAGGGAGATAATATCAAAATATGGGGTGATAAGTGGTTACTCCTACAACTTATATGATCCAATCCCCAATAAAACTGCTATATCATGATGCTTGTGTTAATAATATAATTGATGATAAAGGGTTGCTAGAATGTTGATTTAATAACTGAAGTGTTGAATGATGATGAAGCAGGTATAGTAAAGAGACTACTTCCACTTAGTAAGAGAGTACAAGATGATAAATTGATTTGGGGCCTTACCAAGTCTCGTCCATTTACAGTTAAAATCAGCTTATTATCTAGCATATCAATTAAAGAGGGGTTGCAGAGGTGAGTCATCTGTTCAGCTTAATAGCTCTGAGGCTTGGAAGACGATTTGGGATTTGAATATTCCAAATGATCTAGTATTGATCAGCAGATATATAAATATATATATATATATATTAACATTTGTGCTTGGTTTTGTTGAAAAACCACCCAAGTGTACACCGTTTTCTTTCTTGGATTATTAGGCACCCACCCACACAATTTCTGCAGCAAATTGTTGCACCGAAATTAGATTGTAGGCTGCTCTCTCTTATAAATAGGAGAGAGCTCAGTTGTGAAGGCAAGGAAGTGGGGAAAAAAAGGAGAGAAAGAGAGTATGTGAGGGAGAGAAAGAGAATTTGTAGAGCTTATGTAAATCTCGTACAAATTCAATAAAAGAGGCTCCAGTGGACGTAGGCAATTTGCTGAACTACTTAAATATCGTCTTGTATGATTTTTAGATGGGCCGGAAGCGCAACAATTGGTATCAGAGCTCTGGTTCGAGCTGTCTAAAAATTCAAGTAGATCGAAATCAATTTTTGACAACTCCAGGTGTTCTTCGTGTCGAGACGAATCCGTTGCCGCAAACGGAATCGAAAATGGAGGTCGGAGGAGCCAACACGTGCCCCTAGAAGATCGGCATGTGCATCCACTCGCCAAACATGCATCTGGAGGTTGAAGACGACTGAAACTCACACTTCATGTGCCCCCACATGCAGACACGAGCCCCACACGCCTGGAGGAAGACGACACGTGACACGTGCATCTCACTCGACAGACGATCAGGACTTTTCATTTTCCAGATTCATTTTGAGCTTGATCTAAGCCATTTGGAATCCAATTTCAACAATCAAATAGTATGTTCCAACTATTTGGATCATTCCAGACTCATCCGTATGGTTATAATTTTGAAATTTTGTGTCTAAATTTTTTAAATTCAAATGGAAAGATTTGGAAGAGATAGGAGCTCTGAAAATGCCAATAGCTCTGGACGTTGGTCCACAGTGTCAAATGCCAAATTTGAAGTTGAGAAATTCGATGAAACAAGCAATTTCGATATGTGGCAGTGTGAAGTGATGGACGTTTTGATCCAACAAGAGTTGGATATTGCGTTGGACGATAAACCAGATGATATGACTGATCAGGATTGGAGAAAGCTTAATACCCAAGCTTGTAGTATAATCCAGTTATGCCTTACCAAAGAGCAGAAGCATTTTGTCATGAGAGAGACAAATGCTAAGAAAATTTGGCAGAAATTAGAGGATAAGTTCATGAAGAAGAGCATTGAGAGCCGTTTGCACTTGAAGAAGAAGCTCTTCAGATTCCAATTTTGTGAAGGTAATTCTATGTTTGAACATATGAATAGTTATAACCAAATTCTTGTTGATTTGTTAAACTTGGATGTTGAAATCCAAGATGAAGAACAAAAGTTCGCAAAAAAGATAAGTAGATACAACAAGATACATCAAGTGAAGCGCTAACAACAAGAGGGAGACCACAGTCAAGGTATCCCAGAAAGAAGAAAGGTTTTCAATCGAAAACCCGGGCCATATCATGTGGTTCATCAGTCGGAAGAAAACTCGCCAGAGACGAGTGTTCCTTTTGTCGCAACAAAGGATACTGGAAGAAGGATTGTTGCAAGTTGAAGGGACAACAACAGAATTAACCCACCACAGCCAATGTCATGGACATAGATGATGATTCAGATTTTGCCTTGACAAGTTCATCATCCATTTGTCATTCTGATGAATGGATTATGGATTCCGGATGTACCTATCACATGTGTCCCAATCGGGACTGGTTTACTGACTTCACAAAGATTGAAGGTGGAGCAGTACTTATGGGCAATAATAGTGCCTGTAAAACTCAGGGAATATGTAGCATTCGGTTAAAACTACACGATGGCAGCGTCAAGACTCTGACAGAAGTTCGGTACATTTCGAACTTGCGGAAGAATCTCATCTCACTGGGATCTCTGGATTCAAAGGGATTCAGAATCACCATTGAAGACGGAACTCTCAAAGTACTAATAGGAGTTCAGGTGGCAATGAAGGCTTTGAGGCGAGGAAACTTGTACTTCTTGCAATGAAGTATTGTTGATGGAAGAGCTTCCACATGCTGTGAGAAGCTAGATGAGACTGATTATGATACCACCAGTCATTGGCATATGCGTATGGGACACGCAGGAGAAAAAGCTTTGCAAATACTGGTGAAGCAAGGCCTACTCAAAGGTGCCAAGACTGGTAAACTATCTTTCTGTTAGCACTGTGTATTGGGGAAGCAGAATCGGATCAGGTTTGGAACTGCTATACACAATACACAGCGGATACTTGACTATATGCACTCTGATATTTGGGGACCTACCCAAAATCATCTTTGGGAGGTAAGCATTGGTTTATAACTTTTGTTGATAATTATTCTCATCGTGTGTGGGTGTATACGATGAAGAATAAAGATGAAGTGCTGAAAATCTTCCTTGATTGGAAGAAAATGGTTGAAACTCAGACCGACAGAAGGATCAAACGGCTCAGATTTGATAATAGAGGTGAGTACACTTCAGACCCCTTCATGGAAGTATGCCGGAGAGAGGAAATTGTCGGACACTTCAGGGTACGAGGTACACCGTAGCAGGACGGTGTGGTAGAATGGATGAATCATACTTTATTAGAGAAATTGTGATGTATGTTACTGAATGTTAGATTTAGTAAACAATTTTGGGCTAAAGCTGTGACATATGCCTGCCACCTCATCAACCGACTACCCGTAGCTGCTAATGACGGGAAGACACATATTGAAATGTGGAGAGGTAAACATGCTACTGATTATGACTCTTTACACATTATCGGATGTTCTGCTTACTTTCATACTAAAGAAAGTAAGCTTGATCCTAAAGCTAAGAAAGTAAAATTTTTGGACTTTAGTACTGGTGTAAAAGGGTATAGACTCTGGTGGATAGAGTTCAAAAAGGTGATCATCAGTAGAGATGTAACATTCAATGAATTTGATATGCTTAAGTCACATAAGTATAAAGATTCCAATAAAGGCAGCAGTGAGGGCGAAACATCAGATGATTTGCAAAATGTGCAGTTTATTACTTCAAAGAAGTTGGAGAAACATGGATAAGATGAGTTTGATAGTCCAATCACAGTACCTCCATGTCAACCCGAATCAATAGCAACTAACAGACCGAGACGAGAGAAACGTGTACCGACACGTTTTGCAGCTATGTGACATATGCATTATCAGCTGAAGGGGGTGAGATCCCAACCACTTACAGAAAAGCCATACAGTCCAGTGAACAAGTTGAGTGGACTCTTCACCAGAACCAGACTTGAGAGCTTATGCCGCTTCTAAAAGGAAAGAAAACAATTGGCTGTAAGTGGATCTTTAATCAGAAAGATGATCAAGCTGCTAAAAATGGAGTGCGATACAAAACTAGGTTGGTAGCCAAGGGCTATGCTCAGACAGAGGGAATTGACTACAATGAAGTATTCTCTCTTGCTGTGAAGCATTCATCCATTCGGATATTGCTAGCTTTGGTTGCACAATATGATCTTGAGTTAGCACAACTTGATGTGAAAACAGCTTTCTTATATGGTGATCTGGAAGAGGAGATTTATTTGTCTCAACCAAAAGGGTTTAAAGAAGCTAGAAAAGAAAATTGGGTATGCATTATGAAAAAGTCTCTCTATGGCTTGAAGCAGTCATCTGGCAATAGTATAAGCAGTTTGACTGCTTTATGATAGATCTGAAATACACTCGTTGCCAATACGATCACTGTGTGTATTTCAGAAAACTTGCAAATGAATCTTTCATTTATTTGCTTTTATATGTAGATGATATATTAATTGCATGTAAAAGCAAGCGTGAGATAGATCACTTAAAAACTCAGTTAAGTCATGAGTTTGAAATGAAAGATCTGGGAGAAGTATGAAGAATACTGGGGATGGAGATCAGCAGAGATAGGGTGAAAGGTACAGTTCACCTTAGATGCAGTATCTGAAGAAAATACTGAAATGCTTCAACATCGACTCAAAGACGAACTCGGTGAGTACTCCTATGGCCTCATATTTCAAGCTCAGTGCATTGCAGTCTCCTAAAACCGATGACGAATGGGACTACATGAGGAATGTCCCATGTGCAAGTGTTGTTGGAAGCTTAATGTATGCCATGGTGTGTACACGACCTGATATCTCCTAGGCCGTTAGCTTAGTTAATCGCTATATGCATAATCCTAGAAAGGTTCATGGCATGCGGCTAAGTGGATTCTATGGTATATTTTAAGGACTGTAGATGTTGGTTTGAAGTTCGAGAAGAGTGAAGATAGTCTAGTAACTGGATATGTTGACTCAGACTATGCAGGTGATCTTGACAAATGCCGATCAACAACTGGATATGTGTTCACTATGGCTGGAGGACCAGTTAGTTGGCGATCAACTTTGCAGTCGACAATTGCACTATCATCAACTGAGGCTGAATACATGGCTGTAACAGAAGCCATGAAAGAAGCTATTTGGTTATAGGTTTTGATAATAGATTTGGGCTTTAAGCAGCAAGAGGTTACCGTTTACTATGACAGTCAAAGTGCAATTTATTTGACCAAGAATCAAGTATATTACTCTCGAACAAAACACATAGATGTCCGATTTCACTTCGTACATGAAATATTAGAAGAAGATGACATCAAACTTCAGAAGATTGGTACTGAAGATAATCCAGCAGATATGTTGACGAAAGTCATCACAGGGATCAATTTCCAATACTGTTTGGACTTTATCAGTATTGTATACTGCTGAGCACCCTCGGGTGCATTGGAACGTATTCGATAGCAGAAGTCTCTCATGACAAAGAAAGAAGTGCATTCATTTGAAAAATGAATCAATTTGCAAGCAGCCTGGTATGACACACTTGGGTAGAGGGGGTGTTTGTTAAAAAACCACCCAAGTATGCACCATTTTCTTTCTTGGATTATTAGGCACCCACTCACACAATTTCTGCAGCAAATTGTTGCACCGAAATTAGATTATAGGCTGCTCTCTCCTATAAATAGGAGAGAGCTCAGTTGTGAAGGCAAGGAAGTGGGGAAAAAAAAAGAGAAAGAGAGTATGTGAGGGAGAGAAAGAGAATTTGTAGAGTTTATGTAAATCTCATACAAATTCAATAAAAGAGGATCCAGTGGACGTAGACAATTTGCTGAACCACTTAAATATCGTCTTGTGTGATTTTTGGACAGGCCGTAGGCGCAACAATTGGTATCAGAACTCTGGTTTGAGCTGTCCTAAAATTTAAATTGATTGAAATCAATTTTTGACAACTCCAGGGTGTTCCTCGCATCGAGACAAATCCGTTGCCACAAACGAAATCGAAAATGGAGGTCAGAGGAGCCCACACATGCCCCTAGAAGATCGGCGTGTGCATCCACGTGCCCCCACGCGCAGACATGCGCCCCACGTGCCCGGAGGAAGACGACGTGTGACTTACACGAGCTTCTTGCGCCCCCACGCGCCCTAAAGGATGAAGCAAATATAGTAAAGAGACTTCCACTTAGTAAGAGAGGACAGGATGATAAATTGATTTTGGGCCTTACCAAGTCTCGTCCATTTACAGTTAAATCAGCTTATTATCTAGCATATCAGTTAAAGAGGGGTTGCAGAGGTGAGTCATATGTTCAGCTTAATAGCTCTGAGGCTTGGAAGACCATTTGGGATTTGAATATTCCAAATGTAGTTAAAACTTTTATGTGGGGAGCTGTTGGTGATGCACTTCCCACGAAGGGCAGTCTGTTCAGAAGGAGAGTTACTACTTATATCTGTCCTATCTATGGGCCACTTTAGGAGAATATCAGTCATATGTTGTGGAGTTGTGTAGCTACTCAGGATGTTGGACATACTCATCTAGCTGGTTATAGAAGTGGAATTTTGAAGCTGTTAGCTTTTACAACATTTGGAAAGATCACATGATAAATGCTTTGCAAAAAAAATTAGATTGAGGAGATTGCTTGTGTTACGAGACGTGTATGGTTGAAAAGGAATAAGTTTGTTTTAGAAAAAAAGTTTGAAAGCCCTAGCTTTGTGTGGCAGAAGGCTAGGGACGAAAGGGAAGAGTTTCATAAAGCACAAGTTATTAAAGGCAAAATTCTAGAAAACTAGGTAACCAGATCAGTACCCACTAGATGGCAAAAACTAGAGATAAATTGGTATAAGGTTAACTTGGATGGAGCCTTGTATAGTAGCATATCTAAGATGGGTGGAGGCGTTGTGGTAAAGAACTGGGGAGGGGATTTAATGGTTGCTTTCTACATGTCAGAACTATTTTAGAAAATTACCCTTTGCAGGCTGAGCTGTTAGCACTGGAGAGAACTATGGAATTGTGTACTAAGCTAGGGATAGAGAATGTTGCCTTTGAAGGGGATGCTCTAGCAGTAGTTAAAGCTATAAAAGTTATAGAGGAGGTTTTTGGTCATGCTATGGCCAGGTTGTTGAGGACATAAAGTAGATCCACATGGAGACTTCAACATGTACTTAGAGATGGTAATAAAGCAGCTCATAGAGCAACAAAATTTGCATTATCTTATGACAGTGAGCTTGTAATGATTGAAGAGGGACCCGAAGTGATTATGTATTGTATTACTTTGAAAAACTCTATAATGCATGAAATATGAATGGAAGTTTTATTTTTGAAAAAAAAAGTACCGTACGTACTTCTACTGATATATGATCATGTAGGCATCTATTTTATTATTATTATTATTGAGTGGGAGTGTCGTAATTATATGCTCGAAAAGATAATTAAAAAAATGAAAAATAAAGCTTATAAAAGTGGAGGACGATCAACAGCACTCAATCGATCTCTGCGGGAAGAAATTAAGCGCACAACAGGGAGACCAATTAGAGAAAGAAAAAAAATATATGAGAAAGAGGGAAGATCGAGAATCGAATGTGAGGTACCGTTGAATGTGTGCTTAATTTCTGATCAAAAACTCCTGCATGCACTTAGCGAGAGAGATGGCAACGAAAGGATAGAAGAGAGCCAGAGATCAGGAAGCAAAAAGAGAATAAATATGGGAAGTTGCAGAGAAAATGAAGAGAGAAGGCATGGAGAGTTGGAGACTTCGAAAGGAGGAAGAGTATTAATGAAATGGGAAAATTTTCCAGGACAATACGGTGCGTTCTTATTCTCATTTATTTATTTTTAATTTCTTTTGTAAGGACGGACCCTTTACTCTGGGATGGGTTGTAACATTTCTCCTCTCTCCCTTCTCCCTATATAGCCATTATTTCCCTTGTTGCTCACCGTCCTCTATAAGCGATAAGGTGGAGGTTGTCTTGTGGTTGAATTACTGAGATTCTCTGTGACTGCTACCCTACAGATGTCCTGAAGAAGAGGGTTTCCACGTGGCTCTTGGAGGCCACTATACCTGAGTGCCTCATTTAAGGGTAGTAGTTGCATTGTACGACCAAATGTGGAATCAACTACAAGTGTTTGCCATCACCACTTGTGCTAAGTCCATTAAAGTTGTGGAAAGATCAAGTAATCATTGCTGGGTGATTATGTTATTACGAGTAATGTTTCTTATAATTACTATAACAGATTTTATTTCTGGTGACGGATAAAACTGTCACAGAAATTTTCTAGTAATGTTTTCGTTGCACCCTATAAGAGAATTAGTTTTTTGAAATAAAAAAATTTGTCTATTTTATCTCTAGAAATTTTTAAAGATGAAAATTTTTTATCTCTATTCTGTGACGCTCTTAAATCCCCACGCACAGATACGGAAAAATCGAGACGTCTGGATGATGACAACTCGAGTCACCACCCTATCGACGAGTGCCAAGTGTGTGTAAGAGCAACAAATGTGCAAAAGAAAACGCAGTAGATAACGAAAGTCATATGACTAAATACCAGAATTTTTCTTAATATAATACAAGCTGTTTAAAACATACATAAATAAAATATTACATAACACAAATATAATTTTAAAAACAGCTACAAAACATAACTTCAACTCAAGATTCCGGCGAAGATGCATCCTCGGGCTTAGCCTCCTCCTTCTCCTCGAACCCTACACCAAAATCTACGGAACCAAAAATGGCGCCGCAGGTAAGTAAAATCCAAAGGCCACCAGATAAAAACATATAAAACTTAAACAATATGCATGAAGTATGCCCAATGCACATGTCTCATAAACCACATCTCAAAACCCATAAAAACATATTTTTCCACGCATGCCAAAAATCTCATTTGGCCCAAAAACATATTCTTTCCAAATATCACGCCAAAAGTCATATTTGGCCCATATCCATCTCAAAACATTATCCAATTAATCCGTATGCACCATGACCTCTCCTAGGGGTCATCTGCACACCCTGGCTCCAGTGCCACACCGCAGGTTACGACCACGCATGTGACACCTAACGAGCGATGCCCAATTCCGCGCCTTGCGCGTTCATAGCCAAACATCCTCTAGCCCTCGCCAGCGAAGGGCCACGGAGTCGGTGCATAGAGCGATACCCAGTTCCGTGCCCGGCGCGTTCGTAGCCAAGCATCCCCTAGTCCCTGCTCCCGTCGTCGCCCAGCGACAACTCAGGGGACGTCACTCAGTTTATTCCGCTCTCGAGTGACCAGAGGAGCTCCACCGAGATAATACCCCATCCCGGCTTGGGGTCATGATACACACGCACCCGAAAATCTACTTACGTCAATAAAACAGGCTTTTCTCAATTAAATAAAAATGCACGTTCATGCACCATATAAATGCGATATCAATGCACAAAATAATCAACCATTCATAAATCAATAAAACAAGCAACTCCGTCCTCCATCCATCCGACCCTCGAACTCCTCGGACTCAGTCCAGAATCAACCAATCAGCAGATAAATAATTATTGAATGAGAAAAATATATTTAAATCTGAAAGTAGGGTTTGAAAAATACTTACAGCGCTATATAGTATTTTTAGAAAGCTCGCGGCGTTGCAAATGGCAGAAGGAAAGTAACGTAACAGTGAAATTTCACTGTGGCCGTGGGTTGTAAAATACCCACTTTTTAACGGGGACAAACCAAGGCTCGGGATTGATAGGGAATGGCCTTGAGATATTTATGAAGTTAAGGAAAATGAGTTTTGACCGTGAGTGGTGGTGGAAATGGCGGTTGAAGGCCAAAAAGGGGCTGAACGGAGTTGAGCTCGTGGGAGCTGCTCCGGCAACTGATCGAGGCCAGAAATGGGTGGTTTAGGTTGGCAGGAGGTAGGGGAAGAAGCTGTGAAGAGATGGTGGCCGGAGGCGGTGCGACGGCGCCGGAATCAGTGAAAAACCGTATGGCTTGGAGGAGCTCGTGGTGGCTAACGATGGCTCGGATGGAGGTGAAACTTGGTGGGGATGTTCACCGGTAAGAGGGGAAGAAAACTGGGTCGGTGTTGTAGGCCACACCACCGGCGAGCGACGGTTCTGGGCTGCGAAAGCAACCGGCGACAGGGGCAAAAACAGAGCAGGTGCAGTGACTTCCGGGGGCTCGCGGTCGCTAACGGCTGGTCCGATGGCTCTGAAAATTGGTGGGGATGATCTCTGGTGGAAGGGGAAGAGAATGGTGGTGGTGGTGCACTAAACGGTGGCTGAACGGCGGAGAACTGGGGGGTCAAAGGGGTGGCGACAGGAAGGAGAAAAAGAAGCTGTTCGGCGTACGCGGGAGAGAAAGGAGAAGAAAGAAGAAGAAAAGAAAGAAAAAGAAGGAAAAAGGAAAAAGAAAAAGGAAAAAGAGAAAAGAAAAAGAAAAGATGAGGGAAAAGAAATGAGGTCCAGTCCTCACTCCGGAAACCAAAACTGATCCGCCGAAAACGATTTTAAAAACCGTAAAACGACTAAATAAATAAAACACAATATCAAATAAATAAAAACCAATTTTAAAACATAATAATTTAAAATAAATAAACCAATATATTAATTAAATTAGAAACAACCCTTTAGTGAAAATACACGCAAAAGCGGGTCATCACATATTTTGTCTCAGAAAGATCGTCTCAGAAGCTTTTTGGAGATAAAAATTGAATTTCGCCTCCAAAAAATACCTTTAGGGATGAAATTGGGCAGAACCAGTTGAAACCGTTTGAACAGTAATTTTTTTGAGATAAAAAAATTTCATCTCAGAATGAAGTTCGAATGAAAAAATTATTGTTTAAACAACAGGAAATGTTTATTCGAACCAATAACCATCTTTAACCGAATCCGTTCGAACAACACATTTTTAAGTGATTTTTGTTTGAAGAAAAATTTAACTGTTCAAACAGACAATATCGTTATTCTGACAATATCGTTGTTCGAATGAAATTTTGAAAAATATCGTTATTCGAATGAATATTTAATTGTTCGAACAAAGGCACTAATCGTATTTTCCGATATGTTCGAATGGATATATTTTTGTCCGAATATATGCATAAATGGTAATTTACCATTCGAACAGATTATTTAAAGTTCGAACGGTATTGATCAAACAAAATAAAATTTAATTAAAAAGAACATACTAATACAAATTGTAATCTATATACATCAATTGTTCAAATGTTTACAAATATCATAAATAAAGGTAATTACAAAAATTAAATGAACTATGATTGTAGGGGTACTGGTGGCATAGGATTTTGAGACATCATTGACTGGAATTGTTCAAACATTTTTTAGTTATTTAATTGTAGTCTTTCTTCTAATCTTGTCTCTAAATCTGCTGCTTGATCTAATTGGGTCAGCAACTCTTTTTCCTTCGATCTCAATCGTTCTATCTCAAGTGTAACTTCCTCTAACCTCTTAGTCTAGTCGTCCTTTGATCTGGCTTTAGAAGAGGATGAAGATGTTGAGGATGGTTTCACACAACATCCTAAGCCCCTCAAATATCCAGAACGTGATCCAAGAACTTGAGAAAAGATTTGAGCATTGTTGACAGATGATTCATTAGATGGATCCACAGCAGTGTCTTTAAGAGATTTCATCTTGTCCTACAAAAAGAAAAACATTAAAATTAGTATAAGTAATAAAAATATATTTAGATAATGAAATTAAATAAACTTAAACTTACATAATTTGCCTCTGTTTCAGGATTACTCCAAACACCATCACGATTTTTATGTACTTTAGTATATAATTGGGTCAGATCATAATCAGCAGAATTTTCTTCTTGCTGCAAAATGAAAATTAATATCAAAATTTAAACCAGAAAAGTGTATGTATTAATATTTAATGGAGACTAAAATAACTAACCATTTTTTTTACAAGCGATGAAAAGATCGAGAACCCGCATGATGGTGTATTGTTAAATTTGATCTATTTATTTTGTTCACCGTACTCCATTGCTAAAAAAGATATTATAATTTTATGTTTAATACATCTATCATTATTAAAAAAAGATAGTAGTGAAATTACCTGATAAACATAATCTTCAAACAGATCACAAACTTTCTTCCATTCGTTTAGTGGCATTGCTTGGAATGGATTTTGACGCGCCTCTATTGTAGTACTGAACTTCTGATAGTGTGCATGGCATCGACCTTTGTACCTTCGGAATGCATTTGACATCAGTTCCTCAATTGTTAGTCGATCCTCTCGTCGACCAAAATTTAGTTCAAACTCGTCCTTCAAAAAATTAGAAGCAATTAGTATAATTTCAAAAGTTATTTAAAAAAATGTTCTCTAAAGTAACTTATTACCAAGAAACGATTTTTGATGTGATATTTCACATCTTGGAAAATTTTATCCAAGGAGGATGTAACCATCGGTGCATACGTGTGAGTAAGTGTACCAACATAAGAAGCAAGCCAAGCTGCTAAATCTCCAGAGCCACCGGTGTGATCATCAGGTATATCAACTTTAATTTTACCAACTTTCCTTACTTTCTCTATGCCGACACCCCTCGTAATGCCTCTAACTCAACGCTGATTTACAACAGCTATATATACAAAAATTAAAGCATATATTTTAATTAAATTATTTTATTTAAAAGATATATAATAATAAAATACTTTGTTCTGATTCTGGTGATGTTGGCCCACCATTGTTAATAGGTGAATCACACGGGAAGTTAGTAGGTGGTGGGGATGGCTCACGTGTTCTTTTGCATTTAAGAGGCATATCTGTTTGAAATTATAATAAATTATTATTCAAACAAGATACATTTCATATTATTATAAGAATTATACCTACACAAATATCTATTTGAAAATCATTCGGTATCAGTTTTGTTGGACCAGTCGCTCTCATCATTAGTAGACACTTCAGTTGATTCATGTTCTTCCGACATGTAACCTTCAATTACTTCGGGTTGAACATCTTCTTTGCGCAATGGGACCATGTCATATTGGCTTAGATCAACAAATAGATTGATGTCTGATTCATTTTGTTGATATGCTTCTTCATGGTCTGGACTATCAACTTCTTCATGTGGTTTGTCTGCCTCTGGAATATAATCATATATATATATTTCTTGGTGCAAACTTCTCGACTACCTGCCATGGATTTCCGAACTCCGGATCATCTAAATAAAAAACTTGATTTGCTTGGTTTGTGAGAACGAAAGAATCGTCCTCATACCATTTGTGAGAGGTATTGACACTTACAAAATATTCATCCTTACGCACTCCCAACCTAAGATTTGAGACATCCCACCAATTACATTTAAATAACCAGACTATATATCCCCCCACATACTTTAACGCTATGATATCTTCCACAATTCCGTAAAAATCGATATTATCATCTCCATGACTTCCTTCAACTACAACCCCACAATTTTGAGTTTTCCTATATCATTTTCTGTCTGCTGTGTGAAATCTATATACACGCACCAAACATCCTGAATATTGGATAGCCTGCTTAAACGGACCACATGCCAAAGCATATACTTCTGGTGAGATTTTACCTGAATGTTCACTATATTTCGATGCAACCTACATAAATAAATTTTATTCTACTTATATCAATATCATATATAAATATCGTGGCACATACAAAATGTATAAAATTTAAAATAATTGTGCATATTTATTTTTAGTAATACTGTATGTTCAAACCACGAAATAAATTCTTCTTTGTACGTCTTTTCTATGTCAGTCACACCATTCGTGTGAAGTAGTTGTATATGTTCGCTGCGTATGTTAATGTAAGCTATTAATTTGTATCAATATGTACTATATTATTATAAATACATTTAAAAATACTATTAAATTAGATGATTATCACTAACCTCAAATAATGTTCAATCTCTTCACAGTTATTCAAGATATACTAGCGAGCTCTTTCAAACTCTCGCCCACATAGGTCATAGCCCCCTTGTGCATCTATGGGACGTACTTTCTTGTAAAACACAGTAAATGCTGACGAAACTCCCATTTGTTCACCTTTATAATTTCAATCTGGTCTTGTAAATCTAGTATCAATCCCACGAAAATACATTGAACAAAATGTATGCCACTCATTATGAATGTATGACTTTGCGATCGATCCTTCTGGATGAGCCTTATTCCCTACAGATCGCTTAAGTTTTTCCAAAAACTGGTCAATAGGATACATCCATTTATACTGAACGGGGCCAGAAACTAAAGCCTCATGAGGTAGATGTACAGCCAAATGAACCATTATATCAAAGAATGAAGGCGGGTACAAACTCTCCAACTTGCACAATATTAATACAATGTCAGCTTCCATTTTTAATAAGGCATTAACCTTCAACGTTCTACTGCAAATACTCCTGAAAAATTGTCCTAATTTTGTCAGATCTGCACGAACATCTCGAGTAAGCTTTCCGCGCACACCAATTGGCAACAATCGCTGCAGAAATATATGGCAGTCGTAACTTTTGAGACCAGTTATCTTCCAATCATGAGCTCAGACACATTTTGACATGTTTGAAGCATAACCATCAGGTAATTTGATTGTCATGAACCAGTCATAGAATTTTTTTCTCTCATCACTCGAAAGTGTATTCCATCTAATGGGCATATAAGCTGATGACCAAGTATTTTGCAAATGCAACTCCGATCTTATTCCCAACTCTTTCAAATTTTTACGAGAGTTGACTGTATCTTTTGTATTCCCTTGTATTGACATTAGGGTATCCAAAATATTCTCACATATATTTTTTTCAATGTGCATAACGTCTAAATTGTGACGCAGTGTCAAGGTAGACCAATATGGCAACTCAAAAAAATACTTTTTTTTGTCCAATTCAATTCCACTGCTTGTCTTTTCCTCTTTTAACATCTTGCTTTCTTTTCAAATCTATTGTCTGGAACATCTTCCAATTGAGTGAGAATATCAAGACCAAAATACTCTAGTGGTGATGACCTACACTCAACCCTTCCATCAAACAATGCTCTATTTGAACACCATCTATGATCATGAGGTAGATATCGACGGTGTCGCATGAAACATAATTTCTGACCATTTGTTAACTACTGAGACTGTGTATCTTTGTTACAAACAGGACAAGCCATCTTCCCTTTTGATGAAGCACTAAAACTGCATGATTAAGTTACTTAAGTGAATAAATTATTTAATAAAAAATAATTTAAGTACTTAATTATGCAATAGATCACAATACTTGAGTCAATTGATAAATTCTGGTATTTTTGTACTTAAAAAGATTTATAATACAATTGTTTCACATGACAATAAATATTTCATTTTTATTCCTCTCATAATAGGGGTAGTTTGGGCAATACACAGCAAAGATATCATTCAAGTGTGAATGTACACGTGCTGACCATTGCAAGACATGCAACACACATGCAATACACGTGCAGCATGAGCTGCACATTTGCTGTGAATCGTATAATAAAATGACAGCACCCACTCGACATGCTGGAGCATATCACGTTGAGTAGCAGAGGAACGGAGGCTACAGCAGGAGAAGAAAACTCACATATGTAGACCAGCATGCAATACACATGTAGACCAACAAACTCATTCAGAAACACAGCAGACAGCAGCCTTCGGACAGCACTCACACACATTCACACATGCAGGAGCACATCACACATGCAGAAAAGTGACACAGCCGGACTCACACATGCATACATGCAGACCAAACTCACATGGACAGCACACAACCTGCACGTTACAGAACAAAACTTACACATGCAGCAACAAACCCACTCGGGCAGCATGTTACAGTAGACTCACACATGCAGAAAAGTGCAAACACAGCAGATAGCAGCCTCAAACGTGACAGCAACTCACACATACAACAGAACACTCATTCGGACTCAAACATGCAGACCAACTCACACATGCAATACACATGCAGAAAGAAACTCACGTTGAAGACAGCAGCTGGAGCAGTAGAGATTATTCCTCCTTTTTTGTTCGGGTAGCAGACTCTTGAGGAGCATATATACTTCTTTTATTTTCTTACATTCGGAGGGGAGACAGGAGAGTTTTCTGGACAGTTCGGTAGCTCAGTTTTGGAGTATTCTTTTCTTGCTTTTCGTTCAGACCTGGAGTAGAGTAGTGGAGCTTTTATTTTTCTTTCTTTTTCGTTTAGTAGGAGACGGGAGTAGAGTGCTACGTTTTATTTCTTTTCTTTCGTTTAAAACGCTGGTTGGCCAGTTTTTTTTATGTGTTCTTTCATTTCTTTCTTTTTCGTTTAAGCTGGAGAAGAAATAGAGTTTTTAGTTTTATTGTTCTTTTCTTTTAGTTTAGAGGAGACGGATGGAACTCTTGGATAGATTGTTTAATTTTATTTTCTTCTGGGTGTCGGCTTTGTTTTTGCCTCTTTGGTTTTCTTTTTCTTTTTTTTCTTTCAGCTTTCGTTTCTAGCGTGAGCATTCATTTCCATTGGTTTTCTTCTAGTTTTTTCTCTTTTGGTTTTGGGACAGCATTGTGGGTTCATAGTATAGTGTTTTCGGTTCCAAACGTAAGGAGGCAGCTAGTAATTATTTTTGTTCTTCTCGCTTTACGTTTTTAGCTTTTTCTTTTTTTGCTTTCCCAGTTTTTACTTCTTAGTTCTTAGTTGTTTCCGCTCATAAGTCTTGCGAATTCATTGGGCATCTTTACTTTTCAGCTTGGTGTTTATTTTTATTTTGTGTATTTTTTTCTCTTAGATTTTATCATGGTTCAACTTAGATTAATTTTTATTGTTAGAAACATCATATGCAGCTAATTTTAGAAACTTGGGTTGTGGAATGAGATTTAATTTATTTCAGGTTCTAGTTTAATGCAATATTTTGTTGATAAATATTGATTTCACTATATTACTAGTCAGATTTAAATTGAAAATAGATTGTGACTCTTGCTCTTGTTTTGTTGTTGACGTAAGGCATAACAAAAGCTTGAAAATTATCAAGGCTTCTCTCGATTGCTTGTTAATGTGTGTTTGGCTAGTAAAATAGAGAATCCCTTAGAAAAAAAATATTGCAAAAACTTGAGCTTAACATTTTTATCTTCCGTTTATCAATACCTTGATTGGGTTGTTAATCGAGAAAATTATTTAGGATCTGAAATAAAGAGTCTCATACCCAACCCAAGTGTTTGTTAATTTGCCTTTTTGATTAGAAACTAAAATTTCAACTTCGATTTTTTTGTATTGCATTTTAATTTTATTTTCATCTCTCATACTTGATTCATTTGTTACTCACAAATCTATTATACGATTTGATAACTCATTGTCCCTATAGAATACGATTCTGGACTTATCCTTGATACAACTTGACACTTCTACACTTGGAAGCACATTCGACCACGAGTCACCTTTCGTGCTCCACCCAGACAAATTATCGTATGCTGGGAAATCATTTACTGTCCAAAGTACTGCAGCATGCATCTTGAATTCTCCCGACATGGCCGTATCATATGTATTGACACCCTACTCCCACAACTCTTTCAACTCTGCTATCATTGGCTGCAAATATACGTCTATTTCATTTTCTGGTGACCTTGACCCTAGAATTAATAGAGTCATCATAAAATAGAGATCCTTCATGCACTTCCATGGTGGCAAATTATAAGGCATTACTATGATAGGTCAGGTGCTATGAGAAGTGCTCCTGTTGCCAATGGATTAAAGCCATTAGTTGCTAACCCAAGACGTACATTGCGAGATTCTCTAGCAAACCATGGATACTCATCATCAAATTTCTTCCATTGTAAGGAATCTGCAGGATTCGTGAGGAATTGATCATTTTGAACTCTTCCTGTGTGATGCCAAGTCATATCTGTGCAGTTATCCGGGAAGTAAACAATCTCTGAAGTCGAGGAATAAGCGGAAAATGTCTTAGCACTTTATGGGGTACATTACGCTTATCTGATGTCCATCTTGACTCATGACACACCAGACATGAATCAAATTCTGCATACTGCTTCCAGAAAAGAATACAATCATTTTTACATGCGTGGATGATATTATAATCAAATGCTAAATCTCGCTTCAATTTCTTCGCTTCATAAAAATTTCGAGGTACTACATTATCCTGTGTGAAAGCCTCTTTAAATAATTCAAGCAACATATCGATGGCCTTTGCAGAAATACGAGAAATAGACTTAATATGGAGTAGCCTGACAGTGAATGACGACATGCTATAACGGGTGCACCCTGGGTATACAACTCTTGTTGTGCATCCTCCCACAATAATCCAAATTCTTCATTTCCCTCAAATGATTGTGCAGATGTTCCTTCTGTATCCCTGGCATCAAATATGCCTACGCTAAGATCTCCTAACATTTCAGTCATATCTTTTCCATTATCATAACTATCATCAGAAATATCATCATTTATGTCGTCCATGCCGATCTCGTTACATTCATCTATTTCATTGAGATTACTTCCAAATCGAACTCCCTTAGGAAATAGTTCACCATGTAAAACCCAATGTGAATATTTTGGATCAAACCCATTTAAGAATAAATGATCCTCCACAGCCATCATATTATATGAACTAAGGTTTTTGCACTTTTTGCATGGGCATCTTATAAATCCTCGACTGTCAACACTCCCACAAGCAAATTCTAAGAAAGACTTCACCCCTTGTGCATATTACTTATAGTCTCGACCAAGTCTATCTTCCAACAACATCCAACTCTTATCCATCTATAAAAAACCCAATTCATGGGATAAGCACCATCAATAAACTATTACAATAAACGTGTCTGGGTACCATCTATTTTTAAGGTAGTTGGTCTTATCCCATTCGAGAGACTATCATCTATATCGCATATATACTCAATCTAAAACTAGTATGTTAGTAAAATTTTCGATAGAAGTAAAACTTTTGGCAGCATTTCCCTACAATTCTCCAATTATGCTAGTTACGGTAAGTCATCGACCCTATTCATAGGCCGAGAAAGTTATGAACTACATAATCGAAGAATGTAAGAAAATGCTAAACCAAAATTTTAAT
The DNA here is from genome assembly GCF_018687715.1 of Carya illinoinensis. Classification (NCBI taxonomy): domain Eukaryota; kingdom Viridiplantae; phylum Streptophyta; class Magnoliopsida; order Fagales; family Juglandaceae; genus Carya; species Carya illinoinensis. The sequence continues at coordinate 22,055,397 of NC_056755.1, read as the reverse complement.
TGACTAACACATGAGTTTAAACTGAATATATATGCCATATAGATGATAGAATCTCAAACTGTTTACTTTGAAAAATTCAAGAGTTTTACCCAAACATTCTTTACGAGAATATTTGGCCACAACTCTCGAACGGGTCTAAGGTTTAACTGCATGTAAAATAATTAAAAAATCCAACCGCTCAGTAATAAGTATAACAAGTATACATCACAAATACATTGCAAGATTACATTACAAGTATACATGATGGGCCCTTAAATATATGGAAGTACTTATAATTCTTTACTTAAAGATTCCATCATGTTAATCATCTTAATTAGAGTACTTAAATATTTTCAAGTTTTTAATTATAATATTTTAGAACTTATATTTTATAATTATAATTTAAGTATTAATCTATTTAATTAGAGTACTTAAATAGAATTAATTATACATTATAATTCTTTAATTAAGTACAATAAGAATATTTAGAGTATTAATCATCTTAATTAGAGTACTTAAATATTTTTGAATATCTAATTTTTTATAACTTATATTTTATAATTATAATTTAAGTATTAATCTATTTAACTAGAGTACTTAAGTATAATTAATTATACATTATAATTCTTTAATTAAGTATAATAAGAATATTTAGAGTACTAATCATCTTAATTAGAGTACTTAAATATTTTTAAATATTTAATTATAATTTTTTATAACTTATATTTTATAATTATAATTTAAGTATTAATCTATTAATCTATTAAATATTTTCACTAATACATTAAACTTCTTTTATTAAATATTTTATAATTATATTTTAAGTTTTCGAATATTACAATATAGTACTTAAATATTTACAATTATACATTATAATTACATTTTATAATTACATTATAACTATCATCTAATTGATACTGTTCGAACAAACACTCAATATGTTCGAATAGAATTTTGGCCTCATTTGATTCCGTTCGAATTGAGTATATTCAATTCGAATGGTATTTAGAGTGTTTGAATGAGACAAAGCTAGAAACCAGTCACAAAAAAGAGAAAAAAACTGAACCACAAAACACAATTTTTACATACATAATGATATATTTCAATACAATATATTGGAAACTATATGATTATCCCTAAATATGATTATTAAATAACTTAGAAAACTATAAAAACTTACCTCTAATTTTTGCAATCCAATAAAAATATCAATACACAATACCTATATATGCATAAAACATATTAAACAGCTGTTCTATCCCAATAAATAAATGCAACAAATGAAATTGTATTTGTAAACGAAAATTGGAATACAAAATAACAAAAAAACCATTTACCTCTTGTCCTTCTTTTTTCTCTCTCAAGAATCTCTTCTCTTTCACTTCTTTGAAGCTCTCTCTCTCCACAACACTTTTTAAAAGCCTCTGTCACGCTCTCTCTCCCTTTCTCAAACTTCAGTTTGAGTGAAAATAAAGTGAAAGAATCGGGTTAATAATATGTGAATTTACATTCGAACAGACTTTTTACAAGTTCGAATGCAAAAATAAAAAAATCGCGAATTTTTCCCACAATATTTTCCCATTCGAATTAATAATATTACAGTTCGAACGAAAAAAAAAGGAATATTCTCCAACATATACTGATAATTTGGCACGAATTTTCCCTCCAAATAAAAAAAATTCGTTCGAACATAATTTATCTCTGTTCGAACAATTGTATATGCGTTCGAACATATAATAATAGAAATATATAAGCATACACCAAATATTATTATTAGTATATAATAAAATACAATACACTATATAATACTAAGTGTCACTAATAGCATAATACTAAATTTCTTATCAATCTATAATATTATGTATTACTAATAATATAATATTTTATTTAGTATCACTAAAAGTGTTATACTTATAATTAGTATCACTATTGTGACGCCCCCAAATCCCCACGCCCGAACACGGGGAAATTGAGACGTCCGGATGGTGACAACCCGGGTCACCATCCCATCGACGGGTGCCGAGTGTGTGCAAGGCAACAGATGTGTACAGAGAAACACGCAGCGGATAACGAAAGTCATAACTAAGTACCAGAATTTTTCTTAACATAATACAAGCTGTTTAAAACGTATCTAGATAAAATATTACAAAACACAAATACAGTTTTAACAAATATAAAAGATAGCATCAGCAACCCGGCAGAGCCGCATCCTCGGGCTCAGCCTCCTCCTCATCGTCCTCTAACTCTGCACCAAAAGCTACGGAACCACGAATGGTACCGCAGGTAAGTAAAACCCAAACACTACCAGATAAAAACACATAAAACTCAAACAAGATGCATGAACCATGCCCAATGCACAAAGCCCAAAAACACCAGTTTTCCACACACGCCAAAAACCCTTTTGGCCCAAAAACACATCCTTTCCGAAAAACACGCCAAAAGTCACATTTGGCCGCCAAAAGTCCATTTGGCCGCCAAAAGTCCATTTGGCCCAATATCTCGCCAGAAGTCCATCTGGCCCAATATCTCGCCAGAAGTCCATCTGGCCCACGCCAAAAGTCCCCTTTGGCCTCATAAACCATTATCCAATTTTAACCGTATGCACCATGACCTCCCCTAGGGGTCATCCGCACACCCTGGCTCCAGTGTCACACCGTAGAGTACCACCACGCATGTGACACCTAACGAGTGATGCCCAGTTCCGCGCCCCGCGCGTGCGTAGCCAAGCATCCTCTAGCCCTCGCCAGCGAAGGGCCACGGAGTCGGTGAGTAGGGCGATGCCCGGTTCCGCGCCCGGCGCGTTCGTAGCCAAGCATCCCCTAGCCCCGCTCCCGTCATCGCTCTCGACAACTCAGGGGACATCACTCAGTTTATTCCGCTCCCGAGTGACCAGAGGAGCTCCACCGAGATAATAACACATCCCGGCTTGGGCTCGTGATACACACGCACCCGCAATACACTTACGCCAAAACACAGGCTTTTCACATAAATCCTCAAACACACGTGCATGCACCATGTAATGCCATAACAATGCATAATAAAATAATCCAACAATCATAAATCAAATAAACAGGCAACTCCGTCCTCCATCCATCCGACCCCCGAAACTCCTCGGACTCAGTCCGGAATCAACAACCAACAACAGTAAATAATTGAATGAGCAATATATATTAAAATCTGAAAATAGGGTTTGGAAAATACTTACAGCGCTATATGGCAATTTTAGAAAACAAGCGGCGTTGCAAACGGCGGAAAAACAGCAACGTCACAGTGAAAATTCACTGTGGCCGTGGGTTTGAAAAACCCACTTTTGAACGGGGACAAACTAGGACACGAAATTGATAGGGAATGGTCTAGGGATGGTTGTGAAGCTATTGGAAGTGGTGGTTGGCCGTGGGTGGCGGCGGAATCGCCGGAAAATGGCCGGATTACCTAAAACGGAAAGCTAGCTCGTAGGAGCTGTTCCGGTGGTCGTTGGAGGCCGGAAATGGGTGGGTTAGGACAGCAAGGAGTCGGTGATGAAGTGGTGGCCGGAGGTGGAGCGACGGCGGCGGATCGGAGCCAAAACCGTGCGGCTTTGTTGGGCTTTTTCCGGCCAAATGGCCGGCCGGTTGGGGGTGAGCTTGGGTGGGGTGGTGCACCGGAGGGAGGGGAGAATGGGACCGGTGGGGGGCCAAACGGTGGCCGGACGGCGGCGGTCTGGGTTGTTGAAGGGACGCCGGCGTGAGGGAAAGGGAGGAGAGAGAGAGAGCTCGGGGGGGGACCGATCGGGGAGAGAGAAGAGAGAAAAAAGAAAAAGAAAAAAAAGAAAAAGAAAAAGAAGGGAAAAAGAAAAAAAAAGGAAAAAGAGAAAAAGGAAAATGATGTGAAAAGAAATGAGGTCCAATCTTCACTCCGGGAAAACGAAACAAACCGCCGAAAAAGATTAAAACCACAAAACAACTAAAAGAAATAAAACACAACATCAAATAAATTAAATTAAATTAAAAACCAATTTTAAAACGTAAATAAATAAAAATAAATAACTGATATATTAATTAAAATAAAAACAATTATTTCAGCGAAAATATACTTAAAAGCGGGTCATCACAACTATAAGTATAATACTAAGTTTCACTAATAGTATAATACTATCTATTATAGTATAGATAGCATAAATATTTGAAAACTAATAGTACTATAATACCTTCTAATATATTCGAAGTACTTGGTTTATTAATTACTAATACACAAACTAAATATATTAGATATATGTATTTTATACTTATATTTAGGGATGTATGCCGACCTGATCCGATCCAAAAATATCATATTCCGACCTGAACTGAAAAAGATTCATACCGATTACCCGTTAACCGATTACCCGGTTCCAAATCACAATCACCAATTTGGGCTTTTTGTTCAGCCATTGATGCCGTCCTCTTTCCTCTTGCGTTGTTCTTCTCCTTGTACGCCATTAACTTCCTCATGCCCCTCCCCTTCGAGATCAATTGGCATTAAATTAGGGAGAAGGTCTTGCAAGATTTAAGGACAACAATGGCGCCGAGAGGCTGGACAAGGCGACCTGTGTGAGGAAATCTTCGGTGCGGCCGGTGAGGTTGCCATCGGAGTATTTATTAGTCATTTGGAGGTACTCAGCCGCACAATGAAGAGTTGCCACGTTCTGGACTGTGATCTCGAAGTTGACACCGTAACAAAACTTGGCTGCTTTTAGACCTTATGCAAAGAGAAATTTGCATCACTGACCACAACTACGACATCAGTTGGAATTTCTTGGGAACAAACCCTGCAACAGAGTAGCAAATCATATTAATTTATTTTTAGTACAAAGAAAACCTAAACCCCATGTGTATTCGCCTCAAGATCACGAAGAACTCCTCCACCTCCTCCTCCATCACGGCATCTTCTCTGGCCTGCTTCTGCCTCCTGGAATCGATGTCATACCCCGTCGAGGAATCTTCTTGGGCCCTCTTCCGCGGCTTCGCCTCTAGGAAACGGAACAGAATCGCCTCTCTCTAGGGTACCACACGGGGCTGAAAGCCTGAGAATTGTAATGGGTTAAAATCGGGTAACGGGTAATACCCGTTTTCGATTTTAACATAAACGGGTCGATTTTCCGGGTCGAGTAAAAGCGGGTTTTTGGGGCGGGTCGGGATTTCAGGCTTTTTGTTCAGCCCTACTTATATTTAATGCAATGTTTTACTATAGACTTAGTATATTACTATATAATGCAATGCTTTACCTGAGACTATTTTATACTCATCTAATGCATAATATATATACTATTATATATACACTAGTTACTTACAATATATATAAGTAACTAATTGAATACTCTATACTATATAATATAGATAAGTAATATATATTATATATATACTATATTATATATACTAGCATCAACCTTTTTTATTAGTACTAATACTGGTATATATTGTTTTACCTCTTGTACTTATATATATTTTTATTTATGAATTATTACATAATTCATTCGAACATATACCCTTTCCGTTCGAACGAATTCACGTTATATAAGCTGTGGTACAGTTTCTTCTCCGGCTATTCGTACATCCTCTCATTCGAACCATCCGATTGAATCCTCCGCCGTTCACAGCCCCAACGTTGCCACAAACTTTGACCAAGTCCTCAAATCCCCTACAACAAGAGGTATAGGTTAAATTCCATTTATTTTTACCGATTAAATCATTGGTTTTGGGGGGTTCGGATTAGGCCTGGGCTCCGACTCCGATTGGAGTCGGAAGCAAAATTGAGCTCCGACTCCGACTCCGAACGGAGGTCGGAGTTCGACTCCGATCGGAGGTCGGAGTTCGGAATGCTAATCGGAACACCGATCGGAGCTTGGGCTGGGTTCAACTTGAAATCTTTTCCCCATTTCCGGTGTTCGGAGCTCATCCCGTCTTTGCAGTGAACGACTTTACAGTGAACGACTGAAATCTTTTCCCCATTTCCCTTACATTTCCAGTCGAAATGTAAGGGAAATCAACCCCCCCACCTTAATACTTCACCCATTCCATCTTTCACAGTCGAAATCAACCCCCCCACCTTTCGAATCAGTATAAAAACGCGTTATTCCTTACGTGCTTACGTCCGAGACCTCATGGATTTCGACTCGTTTCCGAGACCTCGTACCACTCGTTTCCGCCGTCGATGATGGTGTCACCAGGTTCCATGAAGGAGGAGAGCGCGGCGATGGTCTGGTCAACCGGATTACCAGCTTTGACGAGGATGATGATCGATTTGGGGCGTCGGATGGAGAGGACAAAGTCTTTGGGGTTGTATTGGCCGGTCAAGGGGAGGCGCTGGAGGGGGAAGAGAGGAGCAGAAATGTGTAGGGTTAGAGATGAATTTATATCCTATTAAAAACGGCGTCGTTTAAGGTTTTCTAAAAACAAAGTTTGCAAAATGTGTAATGGTGCATGAGGGGATTCGAATACAAGATCCGGAGAAACAAAACCAAGCCTCTACCATTGAGCTACTTGACTACCTAAGGTTAATTATACAATATATAATATATAAGGTATAAATAGTCGGAGTTCGGAGTTGGAATCCGGAGTCAACAAGGCCTCCGGACTCCGACTCCGACTCCGACTATGAGAGTCGGAGTAACTCCGACTCCGACTCCGAATTTCGATAACTCCGACTCCGTCGGAGTCGAATTCGGAGCGGAATTCGGAGCGGAGTCGGAAATCTCGGAAATTTGCACACCCCTAGTTCGGATTTTGAATCAATCCGACCCCATTTTGTTGTTTTGGGGTTAAATGACACAAAAATAATCGGTAGAAATGATGGGGCTTTACTCCTCAATCATTTCTACCGATTAAAATCTTGGATTATTGAATATTTTGGATTTGTAGAATTCGGGACTGAGTCAATTCAACCATGTCTATTTGGCTTAGTCCCGTTTGAATGAGCTTAAATTCTATTCGAATGAAATTTATGCTCATTCGAATGGAAAAGTAGTTCATTCAAATGGAATTTAGGCTCATTCGAATAAATGTTTTATGAGGTCATTTGAATTAATTTTATGGTTATTTGAATGACGTTAAATTCCATTCGAATGGACTTTTACTTCATTCGAATGAAAATTTAGGCCATTTGAATTGAATTTTAATCATTCGAACTAAACATCATATTTGGCAGCCCTTATTTGAACCGATTTGAATCCATTCAAATAAAGGCTTGCCAAACACTGCAGCACAACATTTATGTCCTCTAATTCACTTTAATTAAATTACATAATTATTTTATAGATCAACAGTATACTAATGGCAAGCAGTAGCAAAAGAAAACGTTCCCGACCCCAGACAGGCCAAAGTAGCAAGCAGCTCCTTCTCAGCCGGCCGTGCGACCTATACTAGTTGAGTGGGAGATCATTCTGGATGACTTCCGTGATCTCACTTGGGAGGGATGGAGCATACATGACATCATCACCGATCGTGGATGGACCTCGATCTGTCAGCAGAGGGGTGCAGCATATCCTGAGATGGTCGGTGAGTTTTACCGTGCCATGGGAGAGCAATCTGGTGATGCTTTGTGCTACAACTTAGTAGTCCGGGGAGTGAGTATTATCTTCTCTCCTCGCATTATTGCGGAGTTTCTTGATCTGCGACGGGAGCCCAGTGCATATCCTGCAGCACCAGCACCAGAGAGAGCAACAATTGCACCATCTGGAGAGAACACACCAGTCGAATCCTCATCGCCAGCACCAGATGTACAGACCGCAAAGCTAGATGCTGGCTCGGATGATAGTGAGAGCCGCGTTGAGGTACCTGATGATGGTCTCACAGACGATCAGGTTCGTGACATTGTGCGAGAGCCTTCAGCTCCTCCATATGATGGCAGTAAAGTGATCTGACAGGCCGACTATAAAGCATTTTTTAGAATGCTTAATCTGATTGTCGGGTATAATATTGATTCAAAAAAACACAAGACTGATTTCGGGATCGAGCAGGCCATATTTTTGTTACGGTTAGCACAGGGGGAGCCGATTGATCTGGCATTATATTTCTTCCTCCGCATTCGATCAAAGTCACGCTATTCGGGTGGAGGTAGTCTACCATTTGCACTGCTGATATCTAACCTCCTACTCCAATCGGGGGTTCAAGTAACTTCGACTGAGCGGAAGACACCACAGATAGGGCTCGTTAACAAGATCACATTCAGTAAGAGTAGGGGTCACTTGCCGAAGACTCATGCAGTATAGGATTAGCCTCCACCTACTGATCTAGCTTCTACTGTAGCTGCCCCTATTGAGAGACAGCCTACTGGGGCTACTCCGGATGATGTACGAGTTATATTAGCAGAGCACCGCCAAATTATTTTCAGGGACTTCATTCAACCCATCATGGAGAAGTTTAAGGACGTGGAAGGACGTTTACATACCTTACAAGAGGATTTTGATTTACTTTTTTTTTTCTTTTGAAATAGACTTCAATTCATTTCTGAATGAAGGAAGTTACAGCTGTGACCAATAATTACGGGTAACAAGCCCTGATTACAAGCCAACTACCCATCAGTTGTACGCTCCCCTGTACACAATTTTCATTGCGCCGGACTATGTCTAAAACTTCTAAGCTCTCCAATGACGACACCATACTGAGATGCGAGACTCTGAAAAATATAAGTGTCCATCTCGGCTCGTCTGCGAGAAAACAACACAAACCATCCTCACCCTCTAAAAGAGGTAAGGAACTATCCAACCTTCACCCTCTATAAGAGGAGATGACTCACAACCCCCATCCTCAAAAGAGGAGAGGTACTTGCCTATTTCAAAAAAATATTTATTAAAATCTAAATTAAAAACAACCGTAATAGACACTGAAAAAACAAACTAATAAGACACTATGCCGTATGCCCACTCGCCTTTTGCCCAACCCCTTTCTGCACATAGGTTTCTGTTAGCACCCATGATTCTCACTGGTAGCCTGCACCACGCGATTCCTGCACAAGGATTTCTGACAACAAACCAACCGTAACAAAGCCACTTTCTGCACAAGGGTTTCTCATCGTCGCCAGCTTCATCCCCGTCACCATCGCCAGCCCATAACCACCAAAACCATCCAGACTCCACTTCGGCTAGAATAAACAAAAAACAGAGATGAAACCAGCCTCTATTCTTATAACAACCAAACACAGAACCGTCGAGAAGCTTATTCCAGACACCCAAACCAAAAAAACCAGATCTAGCAAATCTAACAACCAAACAAAAACAATGAAGAACTAAGAGACCATCTAAACACTGCGACTCTCGATTTTCGGCCACCATCCATAGGAGTGTCCGCCATGAGTTGCACCTGAACTGCACCCCAGAACCCCTTTAAAACCTCCATGCAGCTCGGCATACAACCTGAAAAACAACCCTATATTTTTAATGGATAAAATAGAGATCCTTTACCCCGCAGGAAGCACCCCAAACCAACATGCAAAAACCATCATCTCCAGGAGCAAGTCGCCCGAATCAACTCACACCGTAACCCTCTGAGAATTCCCACAGAAGACTATACCAAAACAGTCTGGAACATCAGCCAAAATGAAACCGAAAACCTCCACCCCCAAAGTGAAATGTCTCTCCACCGAGCTGGGTGTAAAAATAAAGTAGAGGTCTCGGGACACAGCCTCTGGTGGTGGCCTTTCAACCACCAAAATCCAAACATATCTTATTTTTAGAAAAAAGGAAACGAAAAACAGAAAAAGAAAGGGTTGGGGGAGGGAGGGAGGAGCCGAAGTTCCACCTCCCTCAGACGGTTTTCAAATTCTTTAACCTAGAGAGAAGATAGAGATTCTCTCACTAGAATAGCTGGGAGCACGTGCGAGGATTTTGATTTACTTAATAAATAGATATTGTTAGTTATTATTTTACTTTTTTTATATTGTATAGAACATCTAACTCTTTTTGAGATGTAATTAATGTATAGTTCTTATTTTTAGAAAAAAGGAAATGAAAAACAGAAAAAGAAAGGGTTGGGGGAGGGAGGGAGGAGCCGAAGCTCCACCTCCCTCAGACGGTTTTCAAATTCTTTAACCTAGAGAGAAGATAGAGATTCTCTCACTAGAATAGCTGGGAGCATGTGCGAGGATTTTGATTTACTTAATAAATAGATATTGTTAGTTATTATTTTACTTTTTTTATGTTGTAAAGAACATGTAACTCTTTTTGAGATGTAATTAATGTATAGTTTTTATTTTTAGTATTTGCTAGCCTCTTTATTGTTAATTATATTTTCTTCTCATTATACTTAATGTGCACGATAATTGAAAAAATGACACTATCTTTAAAGTAATATTTATTTAACTAAAATATTTTTTAAAATAATTACATAAATTTAATTTATGAATTCGTAAATATTTTAATTCATTGTAAATCATAATATATAATATACATAGAAATTTTTATTTACTTTGAAAATGATAAAAAATTAATAGAAAAAATATGTATTATTACAATTTTAACAATATATCTTTTCAATTAAATAATACCATTCGAACGAGTTAATACTAATTCGAACAGATTATATTGCATTCGAATTGATTAATTATCTGTTCGAATTAAATTTTATTAGTTTAAATGGTTTCGATTTTTTGAGACAATCTAATTTGTTCTAGAATCTCCGGTTCAAACTAATATTTATTAATTCGAATGAATTTATAAGGTTCTCCCTATTTTGAGATGAAATTTAAATTTCGTCTCTAAAAAGTATCTTTTCTTGTCCCTAACAAATTTCATCCCTAAAAAGAAAATTTCTTGTAGTGGCAAATACACGGGTCACTTGTTATTTGCAATGAAATGAAGAGAACTATTAAAAAAATTACACACTTATTTGTAAGGATTTAAGTTTTCATGGAAAAACTTGTAATTTGCAATGAGATAAAAATTTCATTGCAAATATATACAAAAAACTTCTTATTTGCAAGAAAATTGAGAGAACCATTGCAAATACTATACCAACGGAAGCTTTTTATTTACAATGAAATGAAGTTTTTGTTGCAAATACATAGGAAAAACTTGCTATTTGCAATGAAATTGAGAGAACATTGCAAAGACTACATTCTTATTTTTTTATTTGATATATGTATTACCATTTGCAGCGAATTATTTTCATTGCAAATGCAAATTATTTATTTGATATATGCATTACGTACCAAGCCTAATAATCACAAGCTCTATAGGTAAGGTAGGGCTGAGCACCGATGCAACCGGAGTAGGATTTGGCCTCCTCCAACTCCAACTCCGCTTTTACCCTACTCCGCTCCCACTCCAACTCCGACTTGTCGGAGCGGAGTCGGAGTTATAACATGTTTAGCATTGGAAGCAAGACAACCACAAAATTTATTCCCCCGCCTGGGAAAAAACATCTTTCAATTACTTATCAAAAAAACAAACAAAGAAAATATAAAACCTTAGTGATAAATCTTGGTCAAAACAACTGGTATTGTGACGCCCCCAAATCCCCACGCACGGATACGGGGAAATCGAGACGTCCGGATGATGACAACCCGGGTCACCACCCTATCGACGAGTGCCAAGTGTGTGCAAAAGCACCATATGTGCACGAAGAAACACATAGCGGATAACGAAAGTCATATAACTAAGTACCAGAATTTTTCTTAACGTAATACAAGCTGTTTAAAACATACATAAATAAAATATTACAAAACACCAATATAGTTTTAAACCAAGTTATGAAGCATAACTTCGACATCAAAACTCCGGCGGAGCCGCATCCTCGGGCTCAGCCTCCTCCTCCTCCTCGAATCCTACACCAAAATCTACGGAACCAAAAATGGTACCTCAGGTAAGTAAAACCCAAACACCACCAGATAAAAACACGTAGAACTCAAACAACACGCATGAAGTGATGCCAATGCGCAAGACCCATAAAACATAATTTTTAAAGCACGCACGCCAAAAATCTCATTTGGCCCAAAAACAAACCTTTCCAAATATCATGCCAAAAGTCACATTTGGCCTTTAATTCATCTCAAACCATTATCCATTTTAATCGTATGCACCATGACCTCCCCTAGGGGTCATCCGCACACTCTGGCTCCAGTGTCACACCGCAGAGTACCACCACGCATGTGACACCTAACGAGCGATGCCCAGTTCCACGCCCCACGTGTTCGTAGCCAAGCATCCTCTAGCCCTCGCCAGCAAAGGGCCACGGAGTCGGTGCGTAAAGCGATGCCAGGTTCCGCGCCCGGCGCGTTCGTAGCCAAGCACCCCCTAGCCCCCGCTCCCGTCGTCGCCCAACGACAACCCAAGGGACATCACTCAGTTTATTCCGCTCCCGAGTGACCAGAGGAGCTCCACCAAGATAATACCCCATCCCGGCTTGGGGTCGTGATACACACGCACCCGTAAGTCCACTTACGCCAATAAACAAGCTTTTCACAATTAAACAAAAATACACATGCATGCACCATGTAAATGCTATATCAATGCACAAAAATAATCAACCAACATAATTCAATAAAACAAGCAACTCCGTCCTCCATCCATCCGACCCTCGAACTCCTCGGACTCAGTCCGGAATCAACCAACCAGCAGATAAAATTATTGAATGAGCAATATATTTTTAAATCTGAAAATAAGGTTTGGAAAATACTTACAGCGCTATATGGTATTTTTAGAAAGCTTGCGGCGTTGCAAATGGCGGAGAAAAAGCAACATAACAGTGAAAATTCACTGTGGCTGTGGGTTGTAAAATACCCACTTTTGAACGGGGACAAACCAGGGCTTGGGATTGATAGGGAATGGTCTAAGGATGATTATGAAGCTATTGGAAGTGGTGGTTGGCCGTGGGTGGCGGCGGAAATGGAGGTTGATGGCCGGATTTCCCAAAATGGAAAGCTAGCTCGTGGGAGCTGTTCCGGTGACTATGGGAGGCCGAAAATGGGTGGGTTAGGATGGCAAGGGACCGGTGATGAAGTGGTGAAGAAATGGTGGCCAGAGGTGGAGCGACGGTGGCGGATCGAGGCAAAAATCGTGGGAGCTTTGATGGCGTTTTCCGGCCAAAAGGCTGGCCGGATGGGGCTGAGGTTTGGTGCGGAGGTGCGCCGGAGGGAGGGGGTTCGACCGGTGGGGGTGGTGAGAGAGAGAGAGAGAGAGAGACGGGGTCGACGCGGGAGGAAAGAAAAAAAAAAGAAGAAAAAGAAAAGAAAGAAAAAGAAAAAGAAAGAAGAAAAAGAAAATAGAAAAAAGGAAAAAGGAAAAAGGAAAAAGGGAAAAAGAGATGTAGGAAAGAGATGAGGTCCAATCCTCACTCCGGGAAAACAAAACAAATCCGCCGAAACGAGATTAAAAACCGTAAAACGACTAAAATAAATAAAACACAACATCAAATAAATTAAAAACCAATTTTAAAACGCAATAAATTAAAATAAATAAACTAATATTAATTAAAATAAAAACAACCCTTCAATGAAAATACACGCAAAAGCAGGTCATCACAGGTATTAGCGACAACAAACAAACAAGTACATTATTTGAAAAAGAAAAGAAAAGAATATTGCAATGAAGAGTAATCAATCCGATCCGGCGATCCGTTAGAAAATATTAAGAAAAAAAATAAAAGAAGCATCTGAATCAGGCGAACAAATGTCGGTGGATCTGAGATCAAAATCTAGAGAGAGAGAATGAACATTACTTGAAAGAAAGAAGAGAAAATTATCCAAAGGGGCGATGGAGGTCGGAGGGGCGACGGAGGAGCGACGGCACGGCAATGTTTCATGGGTTCACGGGTTCAGATGAGAGGTTAGGGTTCTGAAGGTGAGGGAGAAAGTGATTCGGCGTAGGGGGAGGGAAGGGAATCGGGGGGGAAGGGCCGAAAGCGGGGGGGGACCTAATAAGAATCATAAGATGCACTGAAACGGCGCTGTTTGGGGTTAAAATTGGGGTTATTTTAATTTCAAATGACACCGTTTCAGTGATAGATATTGGAAAAAAAAAAAAAAAGGGTCGCATGAAACGGCGCCATTTCACGCAACGCAGTTTCTAATAATGGCGCCATTTGGGGTTTTTCCTTCTTCTAGATTCTACTAATCTACTTCTAAAGAATAAAAATAAATTAATAAGTAAGTAAAAATATATTTAAGTTAGTAAAAATATATTTAAATTAGAAAAAATATATACTATTATACATATTATATATTAGTAATACACTAATACTAATACTATTAGTCTATTAATATATAGTAAATTAGTAATATTTATTAACTTATTTACTATAGTCTATAACAAATATTAAATAACTAGACGTAATAACTATTAACTAGTAACTAATTATATGTAATAACACTAGTTACACTAGTACTAATAGATAATAACTTAAAAGATATTAATTTAATATATATTAACTAATAGTATACTATTATATATATATATATATTATATTAGTAATACACTAATACTAATACTATTGGTCTATTAATATATAGTAATATTTATTAACTTATTTACTATAGTCTAATAACTTATAACTAGGTAGTCTACATGTAATAACTACTAACTAATAATATGTGATAACACTACACTAGTACTAAATTACTAATAGATAATAACTTAAAGATATTAATTTAATATATATAACTAATAGTATACTATTATATATATTAGTAATTTACTATATAATAATAGTCTAATACTATTAGTCTATTAGTATATAGTAAATTAGTAATATTTATTAACTTATTTACTATAAGTTTATAACTAATAACTAGTGCTAATTGCTAGTATATTATTGAATTTAACTAATGATGTTACTATATAAGATATAGTTATATAAAATCTATATAATCAATTTTAATTTTTATACATTAGTATTACATGCTATTATAAATTTATTATTTATATATTAGTGTTATATGTTATATTATACATTAGTATTACAATGTTACATGTTATTAAGCATTTTAGTATAGAACATTAATATTACATGTTATTATATTTATATTTATATGATTACTATATAGAAAAACACATATTTTTTATAAAATATGTAGTCAGAGTCAGAGTCGGAATAGGGAGTCGGAGTCGGAGGCGGATGATTGGAGTCGAAGTCGGATCCGCCTCGACTCCGACTCCAACTTTCCACTGGAAAAAAACTCCGACTCCGACTCCGAGTCGGAGTCGGAGCGGAGTTGGGGTCGGAGTCGGATTTTCGGATTCTGCTCAACCCTAAGGTAAAGAATAATTTTGGGATAGGTTGCAGGCGTAAAATATTATTGTGGTAGAGTATGGATTTTTTTTTTTTTTTAATTGAGGTTGATAATTAAGTTAAAATCATTTAATCAGGTAGAAAACTTTTGCTTTTGTTACTATAGAATTTGAGGCGAGACCCACTTTTTTCTTTTTATGCTAGATTTAAAAAATTTTAGACAACCAAAGAGATTTTTTTTTGGACTGTTCTAACCAACTCAATTTATTAACTCTTTACAATATACAAGATATGGGCCAAATATTTTTGAAATTGGCCGAAAAAGCCCAAACCTGTGAGAACCCTACAGGGATCAATTCCACGCCTATGCATGTTTCTTACTCTCATTTTTCTCTAGGGTGTAAAATAAATCAGTGAACTGGTAAATTAGACTGGACCGGACCAAATCGGTAGGATCGGTCTGTTCTCGAGTTTGGTTCAGTTTGGTACCCATTTTATTTTTCTTAAAATCAATCAAAATTGGTCCGGTTCCATTTTTTTTTCTTTTTTTAAAAAAAGGACCGGACCGGTTTATATATATTTTAATTTTTATATATAATATATAATTATATATAAAATGGTTTTGTATTATATGATAAATTACTATTAATATAATATTAAATTTTAAAATCTTATATCATTTTATTTATTGTATTAATAGTTATACTAATATTATATAGTGCATATTAATAGTTATATTAATATTATATCACTATATATTATAATGAACAATAATATATCACTGTATTATATATTATAATGTACTATATTATATAATATATAATATAGTACATTAAAAATTGAAAAACCAAATCGAACTTAACTAGAAATCGGTAAAACTGGAGTACCGGTTTAGGATAGTAACTGGTGCGTAATCAGTTTTAAAAAATGTAAAACCGATGCATACCGGTTTGGTCCTAAATTTTGTCCAAAACTGATCCAAGCTGGACTGGTTATTGAGAAGTCCTACAAGGCTTAGGAATAAAGTCATCCTGGACTTTATAAGGAGTTACCATACTCCTCCAATTAGGCCTTTTAAGGGGAGAAATGTGTGCTTCTATATGGTATTAGAGCAGGCTAACCTATAACCGATGGTGGATTCCTGCAACCTACCCACGATAATGATATCGGAAATACTGGTCCACACGTGAGGGGGAGTATTGAGAAGTCCCATAAGACTTAAGAATAAACTCATCCTGGACTTTATAAGGAGTGACCATACTCCTCTAATTAGGCATTTAAAGGAGAGAAATTAGTATTTCTATGCCGATTACACCCCTACCCCATCACTTATATATATAGAGTCGTTCTATAGTTACCGAAGATTTCTCCCAAAGGAATCCTCCTAACTAACCTGGCTTGCCACGTAATTTTATATTAAAAAAAACAAAAATATGATAGAAAGAAATCCCCATTTTTCTTGTAGAAAACCCATACCTCCTTTCCCACCGAGACACGCACATATCCTTCTTCTCTCACTATTCGCCACTGGCCTCTAGTCTGCGCAGCAGCAGAGCACCATTTTCGGCATCGTCCTTAGGCTACCCTCCAGCTGGCCTCGCTTCTCCCACGAATCCAAGCCGTAGATTTTCTAGACTTCCATATTTTAGGGCTTTTGATCAAAAGCCCTAACTCGAATGTTAGGACTTTTGATCTTCAAATGATTCTGCTATGATGTACGTTAGGGTTTTTATGCTTATTTAATTCTTTCTTGTTCTATCTGTTGTGCTCGATCTACGTTAGGGGTTGATCTACGTTAGGGTTTTGTTGTAGTTTGCAAAGTTCGGCTTCATCTATCTACGCTTCTCTTTTTTCTCATTGGTTCACGTAGTGGTAATGAAAAAGCTCATGACAGTGTTGGGTTTCTTTTTGTTGTTGGTTAGTTATTTGAGTCCAGTCTGCTACTTTAGAACGTTCCTAACAATGTCTTGGTTCTATGTTCTCTTGTTGAGATTTTATTGCTTAAACCATTTACTTGTACAACATACATGAAAAATTTCTTAATGGCAAATTTGAGAGTCTAAATTGTACAACATATATATTAAGAATTCTTGATCATTACATGAGTTCTGAAGTAGATGTCAATTCTTAATCTAATGGGTCTCTTCATTCTTTATAATTCTTTTGAAAATATTAGAATTTTTTAAAGACTTCTTTGATTGCACCTAGGTCAACTAATATTTCCAACAAATAAATTGTAGCTTATCTGTTTTGTTAAATGCTTGGATATTGATGGTTATGTGTCTATTTCTCTATTGCAAAATGACCAAAGCCAATAACTTAGATAATATGCTCATTTTTTCACCTTAATAACTTGTTCCTCGATATATGCATCCACTTAATGATGTATCCCTACATGTCTGCAACCCAGGAGGCTTGAAGTTATTTCATTGATGTTGCCTGAGGTTTAATATGCCTACTTAATATGGGCAACATTATGCTTCAAATTTTGAGAAGATTCTTATTACTTTTTGTTCATTTAGGTGCAAAGGGGAGGATTGCATCTCTTGGATAGGAATGATATAAGTTTATACATAAATGATGCAGTTTTGGTGAAGATGATTAATTTTTGGTGGAGATGACTTTTTTTTTTTTTTTTTTTTTCTTTTGAGTGGAGAGGACTATTTTAATGAAACTACACTAGCATAAGAGAAATTCCTATAGGGCAATGCAAAATGAAGCAACGTGTTTAGCACCATTTCAGACAGACGTGTTTGGTATGGCATCTCAATCTTGTCCTCATTTTGAAGCCAACGTGTTTGGCATTCTCTTGTTTTTGGTTCTCATGAAAGTCTTTGGTGTTTGAATCATGTGTTGTCTCTACCTAACACCAAATCAACCAAAAGAATTGTTAGCTAGGAGTACGACCCAACCAAACTGATACACCACAAAAGGGGAGGATTAACTCCATCCATGATTTATTAAGTTAGCCAATGGCATGATAAAGATTACTAACGTACAATCAAGTAGACTTTGTCTAGATTACAATTAGCCCATTTTGGACCAGAGATATCTAAAGGGTATTGGAGGGCCTATTTAAACCGAGGGCCATTCTATCTTAAGAGCCTAATATAGGAGCCCATAGGAGAGGTCCATGGCTAATTGAAGGGAGTTAGAGAGTCCAAATTTCATCGAAGTTATACATACACCACATCATCTTTCACGGAAACATAGAGACTTCATGCAGTTATTTGATCATTCCAAGTATCAGATGATGATCCACACCGATAAACTCTGAATAAGATAAGCATTATGTATGAGCCTATATATACCAGGTAACTCTTGATAGGAAGGGATCGAACTCTCTGTTGAATTATGAATCATTTGGTTATACTTTACTGACTTAAGCATCAGATTCTTTCTAGGTGGATTACACCGGAGCCTCTTGAGAGTACATGGTTGAATGATTACAGAGGGGAAGTGGGACACGTCCTTAAGATTGGCGCCGTTTGTGGGATCTCACAATTATCCAGCATGGTTCTCACATGCCAATTGTAACACGTTCCATAGCAAGCCGAGCGGTGGATACATTGCCACCATCCATGGAGAAACGATTAGCAGCAACGAAGGAGAAGCTGAAGAAGGCATTGGAAGCCATGGAAGTCTTGCAAAAAGAAAACGACGACCGGTGGCAAAAGAATTCTGAATCTGGTGATATGGTGATACTGCCATCCTGCTCACAGTGAGCAAGGTGAGGGGGAGGCACACTGTAATACTGAGGCGAATAGAGAAGGAAAAGATGCATGACGAATCAAAAGAACTAGCAGGAAAGTACGAGGAAATGACAAAGAGGATGGGGGGATCTTCCTCAATGGAGTGCCTATTACACCAGACAGATTTGTCATATAGCAAACGGATTATGGCCATGCCACCCCCACCAAAATTCAAGGTCCCCCAGATAGACATGTATGATGGATTCGAAAACCTAGTAGATCATATGGAAAACTTCAAGACCCACATCACGCTTCATGGTTTTCCGAGCGAGATTGCATGCCGGGCTTCCCTTTTTCCTTGAAGGGGACTGCAAGAGGATGGTTTGGAACCCTCAAGCCAAAGTCAATAGACAACTTTGAAGAATTGGCAAAGCAATTCTTAACCCAGTTTATACCTAGCAGAAGGCATCAGTGCCCAGTTGCCTACCAATTAATAGTCAAGTAGAAAGAGGATGAGAACCTGAAGGGTTACCTTACTCGTTTCAACAAAGAGCGATTAACAACGGATGACCAGGATGAAAAGATTACCCTTGAGGCCCTTTTGGGAGGAATATGGCTAAGCAGTCCCTTTATGGCAGAGCTAGCCTGAAAGATTCCTTTCATCCTCAAGGAATTCATGGATAGGTTGAATGACTTTGTTAATGCATAGGATATGCTACAAGCTTTAGTGGATCCTTGTAAGGAGGATAAGAAGATCGAACGGAGGAGCGGGTAGGTTGATAGGAAGGCCAAAGTGAGTCAGCAAGAAAGAGCACAAGAAAGGCGGCCAGATCACAATCCTAGACTAATACATAGTAATTTGAACGTGCGAGAGGAAGAGAAATATAGGAAGAACGTTGCCCACTCAAGACGGGTAGTCGCTACTGCAAATATCACCAGACAAGTTCGCACTGGACTGAAGACTGTACGACCAGGAAGAAGAGAGTAGTTGAACTAGAGGGAACAAGCGAATTAAAATGGATGGTGGCAGAACGATCAAAGCCTAGAAGGCGCCAAGAATCCAGGCATGAGGTTAGGAGGAGCAGTAGTCAAGAACAAAGGCACCAAGCTAGTGGTCGCCAGAACAATAGAGACAGGGCACCCCCAAGAGGTGACATGAACAAAGTGCCCATAGGAGAAATAAGGACCATAGTAAGAGGTTTTGTTGGGGGCAACGTTTCTGCATCTAGTTGGAATGTGTATGCACGAAAGGCAAGATATAAAGAAGTATATGTAGTAGATAGAGCTCCTAAGCAACAAAAACTTAGCAGTGATCTGATGGTAATATCTTTCGTGGAGGTAGATCGAGAAGGAGTGTACTCGCACGATGATGCTTTGGTAATCACCCTTGTGATAGCTAACTATATGACTAGGCGGGTACTAGTTGATAACAAAAGTTCAACTGATATAGTATTTTGGGAGGCGTTCACCAAGATGGGCATTGATGCTGGCAAGTTAAGGCTCTTCCCAAATTCATTGAAGGGTTTCTCCGGAGACATGATCCAGCCCATAGGAGCTATCACCCTTCCAGTGACCACTGGGACTGGAACACGGAGGCGACCATCATGACTGATTTCTTGATGGTGAAAGCTCCATCTTGTTACAATGCCATATTGGGGAGACCAACACTGAACCACCTCAGGGCAGTGACTTCCACATACCACATTAAGATGAAGTTTCCAACCAATAGCGAGGTGGGGGAATCACGGGATGAGTAGGCTCTAGCCCTGGAGTTGTGCAAGAATTAAGAAAGGTCCGAAGTGAGCAACATGCTGAAGTTAACAAACCATTGGAGCTCATGACATTATATGCGGACCGCCCTGGAACTACCACACGCATTGAGACACACGTCCCGCCGGTGGACAAAGAAGCCCTGAAGTAGCTGTTGATAGAACACTAAGATGTCTTTGCTTGGAGCCACGAAGAAATTCTTGGTATAGATAACGACGTCATTGAACACTGCTTGGATGTGGACTCTATGCACAACACAGTTTGCCAGAAAAGAAGATTATCTAGTACAGAGAAGTACACTGCCATTAATGAAGAAATGTTGCTCATAGTTGGTTTCATCAAGGAAGCCCGTTATTAAGCGTGGTTATCCAATGTGGTCTTGGTAAAAAAAGGCGAATGGAAAGTGGAGGATGTGCGTAGAATTTACAGATCTGAATAAAACTTGCCTAAAAGATAGCTTCCCATTACCACACATCGAGGTTATCGTGGATGCAACGGTAGGACACCGTATGATGAGTTTCATGGATGGATACTCAAGTTACAACCAGATACGGATGCATGCAGTAGATGAGGAAAAAACCTAGTTCATAACAGACCAAGGACTATATTGTTGCTAGGTCATGCCCTTTGAATTGAAGAATGCAAGGGCAACATACCAGAGGTTGGTCAATCAAATGTTTAAAAAACAAATTTGGAAGTCTATAGATGTTTATGTAGACGACTTGTAGATAAAAAGCAAGGAGCCCGCCCTACACCTTGATGACCTGCGAATGGCATTCGGGATATTAAGCCACTACAAAATGATGTTGAACCTTGCAAAATGTGCCTTTGGAGTCTAGTCGGGGAAGTTCTTGGGCTTTATTGTGTCTAAAAGAGATATTGATGCCTCCCTGTAAAAGATAGAAGCCATACCCAACATGAAGCTGCTAAAAAATTTGAACAAAACCCAGTGGTTGGTGGGCAGAGAAACTGCTCTGGGAAGATTCATAGCTAGATCAATGGATAAATGTCTCCATTTTATTCAACAACTGTGAAAATTGCATCCTTGGAACGAAGAGTGTGATGAGGCATTCGAGAAATTGAAGCAGTTCCTAGCCAGTACACCTCTTCTGAAGTAGCTAGAGAAAGGTGATGTGCTTTGCGCATGTCTAGTAGTCTCCCCACATGCTGTGTCCACCATCCTAGTGAAAAATAAGGGAATCGCCCAATATCCCCTGTACTACGTAAGTTGGGCTCTCAGAGGAGCAAAGGCAAGGTACCCTCGGATGGAAATGCTAGTTTTTCCCTTACTAACGGAGGCTAGAAAGGTCTGCCGTAGTTCCAAGCCCACAAAATAAGGGTGCTTATGGATGCTCCATTAGCAAAAACCCTAAGAAAGCCAGACAACATAGGAAGGTTGATGTGATACCCCCACCTCCCATGTACGAAAACACAAGAATTGAGGTGTTGGGATGATGACAACACAGGTCATGCATCTCATCGCCAAGGGTCAAGTGTGTATACTGACGCTGGACAGAATAGCGATTATCCTGCAGGCTAGTTCCAGTAGATGATTCACAGGGAAGAACAGGAGAAAATCACCAAAAAACATAGAGATAAAAATCTCTAGGGTTTAACTGAATATTATCAAATCAAACAATATCCAAAATCAGTCCACATGCCGAACTATTATAGACAAAAATCGGGTTTATCCGAATTTTTCCAAAAATAGAAAAATCCCAAAAATCACTCCAAATTAAAATTCAAAATAAAATAAGCAATCTGCAAAAAATCCAGCTCAAATTGGATTTAAAATGACTTCCTAACTAACAAATGAAATATTATCATAAATAATAAAAAATAACTAAAACTAATGATTCGGAGGGGAAAACAGCAGAATTTGAAGTCAAAAATAGGGCATATGGAGTGATGCTCAATGTGGACAGTGTGCACGCCGAAAGGAGCTTTCAAAATTAGAGTCTTATGTGCGATTCCGACGCCCGTAGCCAAAGTTATGGCCAAAAGACTGAAACACACTCAAAACGACCCCAATTAGGAACATATCACAATTAATTCCTGCCTTTGCACTGATCTTCCAACTCATGGTATCTCAGCACCATCAAGGTGCAATTTGACAGCTCAGCATCATCTGTCTCAGATCCCCCTGCATCATGTACATACAAAAAGTGTACAACAAAAAGAACGCAGCGGATAATAAAAATCAGTCAACTAAGTACTAGAATTATTTAAAATACAAATTTGCTTAAACACAAGCATATAAAAAAACCCTTAGGGTTAAGACACTAAGACCTCTGTCTCGTTCTTTTATTTGCACAATCCGACACATGATTTCGACTGACAGAGTCATACGTCCCAACCTGAGACAACTTACCCATTACTACCTTCACGTATCCTAGCCCATATGAAATCTTCATTCCCATCCAGTCAGGCTACATAAATTCAAGCCAACTCTGGGGATGAAATACCATGTAACCATGATCAAGACAGATTACCCATTACATAGGGTAAACTTGTTTGGTACGCGTGTCTCGCTAGAGACACCTGTATCGCAACCCCTTTTATCACCTAAGAGTAACTTATAGTTCTAATGAATGCCCGCTTGTATAAATAAGCTCCATACTCCAATACCAACTTGTTTAGACCCAGTCGATAGGACTCTTCCTACTTCTTGGTGTTGTACAAGTTCATTCCAACACTTGATAGGAGAGGATTGCATCTACAAATGCACCTCTGTCATGTCACGCAGCTCGAGACTAATCCCGAGTCATGTCACGACACCGAACATGCTTCCGCTGCATGCTCTGATACTTTTCCACCACATCCTTATAATCTTAGCCATAGTCAACCACAAGGTGACACCCGTCACCCCGGACTACAGGTCATATCACCATTGCTTCGGGACACTGTTACATAGTTTCCGCCACTTAACAAGAGGACTGCATCCAAAACTGCACATCTGTCACATTATGCAGCTCGAGACAAATTCTCGAATAACAGCACGATGCCCATCATGCTTCTGCTGCACTCTCTAATACCTGTTTCACTACTTCAGACATATCTTCAACCACAAGTCAGCCTCAAGGCAACACCCGTTACCTGGACTACAACCACATCACCACTGCTTTGGGACACTGTTACACAGTTTCCTGACGCTACGCCATACACTCCACACTTCTCTGCTATGCCATCAAACCCTTCGTGACATACCATCCAGTGTATCACAACATAACACAGAGTACATTCACGGGAACTCTCTTCCATCCACACTACAACAAACATCACTACGATACACATCTCACGGTGCATCGCTACCTGACATGGAGTATGCAGCACGCGCACTCTTTTCACTACGACACTTATTATCACAACGCACATCACACGGTGCATCGCCATACAACACAGAGTGCACTCCACGTGCACTCTCTTCATTCTACGCCACACATAAATAACTAAAGATAGAGGGTTATACTATCGACAGGATAACTCGTGTGTCGCTCGTTGCTCATCACGATCAAGCTTCAAAGGAGCGTACATGGCAGTAACACCGTGTACGGTGGCTGTCTACCACGTAAAGTGGCGGTTTGGGCTATTGAATTCATGATTGTCTCGTGGTGGTCAAAGGTGGCAGAGTACAGCAGCATCATGCCGTGAACAGTGAATCCGAAATGCTAGGAGTTTGCTTGAGGTGGATGAAGGCCATAGAACTTCATGGAAAGCTAGGGAAAGGTAGAGGAAGATGTGGTGGAGCTGTGGTGGCGAGGTGGTGGCGATACGGTGGCTCACGGTTGTGGATTGGGCATTAGAAGTGGATTTCATGCCTTGGAGTGTGAGGGAGAGTGAGAGTTGTGTATAGTTTCGTTGGCCATGAAATTTGTTGAAGAAGGTCATGGTGATGAGAGAAACAAGGTGGTGGTGGTAAAACACCATAAGTAGCGGTGAATGGTGGCGTACGGTGGTGCAACTGACTCTATAGCTATGGAGACCCATCAGAGAAAGAAAGAGAGTTAGAGGAAAAGAAAGACATGGAGAGGAAGCCCACGACGTGGTGAATCTATTGGTGGTGCTTGGTTGTCGTTTTGGCCGTGTATGGTGGCTCTAGGTGGAGGAAAAGGCTTGAAGACCCATTTGCTTGGAGGAAGAAAGAGGGAGAAGAGGTGGCCGGTGTAGCTCACCACCAGTGTAGTAGTGCTCGCCAGTGAGGAAGGATCATGCCAGTGTGGGAGGTGGGGCACGGCGACTTGGAGCTTGAACCGTGAAGGTGAAATGCATGTACAGTGATGAAGAGGAAGCACTACTGGATGTGCATGGGAGAGAGAGAAGAGAGAGAAAGAAGAAAGGAAAAAGAGAAAAAGTGAGGAGGAAAAGAGAGGGGTTTGGATATTTAATCTAAATTCTTCGCTTCGGGATCCTCAAAACGATCTAACAATGAGTTTAAATACTGATTTGAAAATATGTAAGTGTTTAATTAAAATAACACACTTAAATAAAACACTGAGAGGAATTAAGATATAATATTATTTTATAAACTAAAGTTTATAAAATAATATTTCTTCATCATTATTTAAAATGATAAAGTATCGTTAATTACTCAAAGAGAATAAAATCATTTAAATTAAATAAGAGTTTTCAACGTAAAGTTAAACCTCTTAATATTTTAAAACCACTAAAATATTTAATATAAGTAATTATCCACAATTATAATATTTTCAGAGCTCATTAAAATATTATAATTGTGCTACATTAAAAACAAGCTTATCTAATAATACTGATATTTAAAATATCCGTAAGCATTAAAATATTTATCTTACTTTGAAATCCGTAGGATAACTTTTGGAACACGCCATCGAGGTACAGCACTTAGGATAAGGCTCAGTACATAGATCGAAGCACAGCACGTAGGTCGAGGCTCAACACGTTGACTTAATCTCGACACGTAGACTGAAACTTGACACGTAGATCAAAGCTCCTCCCAAAGTACTCACCACCAGAACTCCATTTAAGCTCCTCGCTAATGGTTCTCACTATTACGAGTTGCTTGATGAAGCGCTAAAATTGTATGATTAAGTTACTTAAGCGAACAAATTATTTAATAAAAAATGATTTAAGTACTTAATTATGCAATAGATCACATTACTTGAGTCAATTGATACATTCTAGTATTTTGGTGCTTAAAAAGATTTATAATGCAATTGATTCACATGAAACAAGACAAGCACCTCACATGCATGCAACACAAACTCACACAAGCTAAAAGCAAACAACTCACTCGGACATCACATGCACACAGCTGGACCCACAACAGCATTCATGCAAAACACATGCACATGCAGAACAAGAAGAATCATTTGGATGTGCACACATGCAGAACACATGCAGAATAGAAAGCAGAAGAAGAATCTGCAGCACATCACATGGACAGCAACTCACACTTGCAGCAGCACATGTACAGCAGCAGAAAAATCCTTCAAAGCAGCAGACAATCACGCTGGAAAAAATCACATGTACAGCAGCCTTCAGTCAAACATGCAACGCACATTGACAGCACTCATACAACATCACAGATGCAGAAAATTCAACCATGCAGCAGACCAAACATTCAGACTAGCACCAGCAGAACATGGACAGCACTTGCAGAAAAATCTTCAACACATGCAGATCATTCGGATAGCCAACAGCAGACCATTCAGAAAAAAAACAGATGCACATGCAGAACAGAAAAATCACATGATCAGCAGAAGATCCTTCGGTCAAACATGCAACACACATGCAGAAAAGTTACAACAAACAGCAATCAATATGCAGAAAACATGGACCGAAAGCAGCAGGAGGAGTAGTCTTCGGTTGGCAGCTGTTTTTCTTGACTTTTGTCTTTCATTTTTCTGCTTGCTTTCGGTTTGGCAGCAAGAGCTGGAGAGTTTGAGTTTTTCTTCTTTCTTTTTGATTCGGCTAGCAGCAGATTTTCAAGGTTTTCTTTTGGTTTTACATTCGGGCAACAGAGTAATGTAGAGGTTGGTGTGTGAAGAAAGTGAGGTGCCGTGATTAAAGGGGAGTGAAGAGTGGAAATTCGGTGGTGATTGATGGAATAAATTATTGTGATTGGAGGAGTGGTCAACTAGCAGCAGCTATATATATATATGATGCTGGACGTGCTGAGAAATAGGGGGAATCGGTTGAAGGGAGAGAGAAGAGATAGGAAAGGGTGAAAGGGATAGGTGGAGAGTTGAGAGAATTGGAGATAGGTGCAGAATTTTCAACCAAGTGAGATAGGAATTGGCTGAGTTTGAATCTGTCGGTCCTAAGCAAACAAAAAGAGTGGAAAGTCATGAGAGAATAGAAGAGAGCAAGTCGGTTTCTTAGTCTTTATTGGTTGGAATAAATTCATGTGTTGGAATTAAATAGAGTGGGGACTTGTGAGTGGAGAAAGGAACATGATTGATGCTTGAGTTTAACGTGGAGTTGAAGTGGTTGGAGTTTTATTTATTTGTTTTTTTTTTTGCTTCTTCATGTTTTTCGCTTGGCATATGGTGGGGCTGAAACTTCTTCTTGATGAATATCTTTTAATTTCAATTTCTGTTTTATTGTGAGCTTTATTCCTCTGTATCAATTGGATTTCAGATTTTGTTGTTTCTAAGTTATTGCTTAGTATTTCTTGTGTTAGTTATTTAATGGAGAATGCTTATGTGATTTCTATAGTGTTTGTAATGAATATGTTTGGCTAAATTTTCATACTAAGGTTAGAAGTGAAGTTTAATGATTTAAATATTGTTTTCGAATCCACGTAAAATCTATTTTGCGAGGTTGATTGATTGAAATATTTTATTTGGATAATTTGATTATTTATATACTCGTCTTGATTCATTGTGATTTCCGAATACAGTGAATGCTTGAGGAATCCCTGTGGTATTCAAATAGATTTGTAAATGTTTTAATCATCAATCGTTCACGCTCAATCATAAGCGTCTGTTTTTCTCGATCTTAAATGCTAAATCTACCAATTAAATGGAATCATTATTCTAGTTTAATTGAGGTAAATTGATCAGAAACAATATCATAAATTATTAGACGGATCCTCGAAACCTTAGTCTTTTTCCATTCATTTTATCATTTTAATTTGATTCATTTTATCAATCTTCATTTGATTGCACGTTTCTTTTAGTAATTTCGTTTCATTGTCTGAATTTATTTTCTTTATCACAAAATTCAATCCTTGTGGATTCGATCCTGTAAGATACTACAACACCTATATACTTGCAGGTAAAACTGCACGAGATTCTTGATTCATTAATTTGAGTCAGAGTTTAGTCGCAACAAGTTTTTGGCGCCGTTGCCGGGGATTGCAACGAGTGATAATTGTTTTTTTTTTTTTTTAAAAATATATATATATTTAGTAATCTTTTGCTAATTGTTTTTCATATCCTTTTTGCAGGTACGATTTGTTTTCTAGAAAAGAGAGCATGTAACATTGCTTCCATCTTCATACCATTTGGTAATCTCATTCAAAAAAAAAAAAAATTACTTTCTTGCTTGTTTTGCATTTTGTTTATTTTGTTTATTTTTAATATTTGAATGTGCTTGATCCTCTATGATGAATGATCTCGTGGCAACGTGATCAAACGGGTAGATTGAGAATAGAGGAAATTATTTTAAAAGAATTGATTAATACTTTGTCAGGTGATTCTGAAAATTCTCATACCATGGCTGACAATCGTAGTGTTCATGACGAACTAGAAAATGAAGAGGCACAAAATAATCCGCAAATGAGAACTTTGCGTGAATATTTGCAGCCTACAAGGACAAGTACTCCATCTTGTATGATTTTTCCTACGAATATGGGAAATTTTGATTTAAAACCGGGAGTAATCCAATTACTTCCCAAGTTTCATGGCTTGGATTCAGAAAGTCCTTATTTGCATCTAAAAGAATTTGAAGAAGTTTGTGCAACTTTACAAAACCAAACTATCAATGATGATGTTGTTAGATTAAAGTTGTTTCCATTCTCTTTGAAAGAAAAAGCTAAGAATTGGTTGAACTCCTTGAGACCAAGATCTATTGGCACATGGCAAGAAATGCAAAGGGAATTTCTAAAAAAGTTTTTTCCTACTCATAGGACCAACACTCTTCGCAGAAATATTATGAATTTTTCTCAAAAGGAAAATGAAACATTTTTTCAGTGTTGGGAACGTTTTAAAGAATTGTTGCTAACTTGCCCACATCATGGCTATGAAACTTGGCACACCATCAGTTTCTTCTATGAAGGTTTAACATCTCAAATGCGTCAGTTTGTAGAAATGATGTGTAATGGTGATTTTCTAAATAAAGATCCTGATGACGCTTGGGACTATTTTGACCAGTTAGCTGAAAATGCCCAATCTTGGGATAACACAGATCGTTCTGATCGGTCAAATAAGCCCAAACTCAGTGCCATGTCTCAAGAAGGTATTTATGTTCTTAAAGGAAATGATGATGTGAATGCTAGGATAGCAAGTCTGACAAGAAAAGTTGAAGCCATGGAACTTAGGAAGGTAAATCCGGTTAAGGCCAGTGAAAAAGAAGAAGAAAATTGTGGCATTTGTGAGATTAGTGGACACCTAACTCAGGATTGTCCAACAATCCCTACTTGTAAAGAGGTGCTGCACGAACAAGCAAATGTCATGAATTCTTATCGGAGACCATTTTCTTCCCCATATTCGGAAACATATAATCCTGGATGGAGAAATCATCCCAATTTTAGTTGGAGGAATGAGTCAAATATAAATCAAAATCCTCAAGGGCCATCTTCTTCTACTCCTTATGTGCCTCCACATAAGAAAACTCTTGAGGAGACATTACAGACTTTTATGCAGGGGCAAGCCAATATCAACACTCAGACAATGCAGGCCATTACTGAGATGAGAAGTTCTATCAGCGACTTGACCTTTGCATTACATGCTCAGGAAAATGGTAAGTTTCCTGCTCAACCTCAGCCAAATCCAAAAGGTAAATTTGAGGTAAGAAATTCAAATCCCTCTGATTCAAAATTTGAACATGCCAAGTCCATCACCACTCTACGCAGTGGAAAAATAATTAATAAGAGTATTTCAACAACGAAAGTTGATGAGACCAACAACTCTTTAAATTCCAAGAGTGATGGTGAACTTGAGAAGGTTGAATTAGATGTGCCTGTGAAAGCCCCAATACCTGCACCATTTCCCCAAAGGTTGCAACATTCTCACAAGTTGGTTCAAAATGCGGATATTCTTGAAATTTTTAAACAAGTAAAAATCAACATTCCTTTGTTAGATGCAATCAAACAGATTCCTTCGTATGCTAAATTTTTGAAAGATTTGTGTACAGTAAAGCGTACGATGAAGGTGCAGAAGAAGGCTTTTCTCACTGAGCAGGTAAGCGCCATCCTCCAGAACAATTCTCCACCAAAGTACAAAGACCCGGGTTGTCCAACAATTTCCTACGTGATTGGAAATTTTAAAATTGAAAAAGCTTTACTTGACCTTGGAGCTAGTGTTAACCTCCCACCCTACTCGGTATATGAGCAGTTGGGTCTTGGTGAGCTTAAACCCACCAAGGTAACACTCCAACTTGCTGACCGTTCAATTAAAATACCGAGAGGGATAGTTGAGGATGTGCTAGTTCAAGTAGGAAAATTTTATTTTCCAGTGGATTTCATTGTTTTGGACACGGAACCTGTCTTTGATGTTTGCACTCAAATTCCTATAATTTTGGGAAGGCCATTTCTTGCGACCTCAAATGCTTTAATAAATTGTAGGAGTGGTGTGATGGTAATTTTTTTTGGCAACATGACTTTGGAGTTGAATATTTTCAATATTTGCAAACAACCTGGTGATGATGATGATGTGCAGGAAGTGAATC
The DNA here is from genome assembly GCF_018687715.1 of Carya illinoinensis. Taxonomy (NCBI): domain Eukaryota; kingdom Viridiplantae; phylum Streptophyta; class Magnoliopsida; order Fagales; family Juglandaceae; genus Carya; species Carya illinoinensis. The sequence goes on along the minus strand of NC_056755.1, from coordinate 22,024,913 downwards.
TGATCCAAACTCTTGTTCAAAATAAATTTGATTTGTCAAGTTTTTCTGACCCTCTTGAGGCTTGTTTGGTTCATGGTATGAACTTTGATGATGATTCTGTGCTTGCATCTATGAATTTTTTGCTAGAATCTACTCCTATAATGGACACTGATAAATGGAGAACACGTTTTGAGGAATTACCACCTCATGATGTCGTGTCTCTCCCCTCAAGTGTGCAAACACCAAAACTCGACTTGAAACCTTTACCTGCTGATCTCAAATATGCATTTTTAGGCCAAGCAGAGACATTACCAGTGGTCATTTCATCAAGACTGGATGAAATTCAGGAGAAAAAATTAATTGGTGTTCTCATTGAACACAAAGAGGCAATAGGATGGACCATAGCTGATATCAAAGGTATCAGTCCTTTGATTTGTACCCACAGGATTTATCTAGAGGACAATTCTAAACCCTCTAGAGAAATGCAGCGTAGACTGAACCCCAACATGAAAGAAGTTGTCAAAGCAGAGGTGTTAAAACTTCTGGATGTAGGGATCATTTACCCTATTTCTGACAGCAAATGGGTTAGTTCCACGCAGGTGGTACCCAAGAAATCTGGTGTGACTGTAGTTAAGAATGCTAACAATGAATTGATCCCAACTAGAGTTACTACTGGTTGGCGTATGTGCATTGACTACAGAAAACTGAATTCTGTCACCAGAAAGGATCATTTTCCCCTACCATTCATGGATCAAATCATTGAACGTGTAGCGGGCCATAAGTTCTATTGCTTCCTAGATGGTTATTCTGGGTATAACCAAATTGAGATTGCTCCTGAAGATCAAGAAAAGACCACTTTTACATGTCCATTTGGTACCTTTGCATATCGAAGGATGCCATTCGGACTTTGTAATGCTCCTGCTACATTTCAACGATGCATGATGAGCATATTCAGTGACATGGTAGAGCGTTTCGTTGACATATTCATGGATGATTTTTCTATTTTTGGTGATTCATTTGATGAATGTTTGACTCATTTGGAAAAAGTGCTGATTAGATGCAAAGAAAAGAATTTGATTTTAAACTGGGAGAAGTGTCATTTTATGGTCACTCAAGGGATTGTTCTTGGTCACATTGTTTCTTCTCAAGGTTTTGAAGTGGACAAGGCCAAAATTGAATTAATTTCTAAATTGCCCATCCCAAAGAACATCAGGGATATCAGATCTTTTCTAGGTCATGCAGGTTTTTACAGGAGGTTCATTAAAGGCTTCAGCATAATTTCTAGACCTTTGTGCAATTTATTGTCAAAGGAAAATTCTTTTGTGTGGACTGATGATTGTGAGTTAGCTTTTACAAAGCTAAAAGGTATGTTGATTTCAGCCCCAATTATGCAATCACCTGATTGGAATTTACCATTTGAGATTATATGTGATGCTAGTGATTATGCTGTTGGAGCTGTGTTGGGCCAACGTAGGGACAAAAAACCTTGTGTTATTTATTATGCAAGTAGAACTTTAAACAGTGCTCAAATGAATTATTCAACAACTGAAAAAGAGCTACTTGCAGTAATTTTTGCACTTGACAAATTTCGCTCTTATTTGATTGGATCTCAAATTGTCATCTTTACTGATCATGCTGCTTTAAAGTACCTTTTAGCGAAAAAAGATGCAAAACCCAGGTTACTTAGATGGATCCTTTTGTTGCAAGAATTTGATTTGATAATCAAAGATAAAAAAAGGAGTTGAGAATGTTGTTGCTGATCATCTGTCTAGACTTGTTCTTTCAGATTCCGTAGAGACAGTTCCTATTAAAGACACATTTCCAGATGAGCAACTCTTTGGTATATCTCAAGTGCCATGGTACACTGACATTGCTAATTTTCTTGCTACAGGTGAAATTCCTCACATTTGGACTCAACAAGATAAGAGGAAATTTTTTGTGGAGGTAAGAAAATTCTTTTGGGATGATCCATATCTGTTTAAATATTGCCCAGATCAGATAATTAGACGATGTGTTCCCAATAACGAATTTCAAAGTGTAATATCTTTTTGTCACTCTGGGGCATGTGGTGGCCACTTTTCTGGAAAGAAAACTGCTTTTAAAATTTTGCAATGTGGCTTCTATTGGCCTACCATTTTCAAAGACACCCATGAATTTTGTAAAACTTGTGAGCGCTGTCAAAAATTGGGAGGGATTACCCGCCGGAATATGATGCCATTAAATCCAATCTTGGTTGTTGAAATATTTGATTGTTGGGGCATTGATTTCATGGGACCCTTCCCAGTTTCTTTTGGCAATCTCTACATTTTGGTAGCTGTGGATTATGTGTCCAAATGGATTGAGGCTATTCCATGCAATAACAATGACCACAAAGTGGTACTGAAATTTCTGAAAAAAAATATTTTATCAAGGTTTGGAACACCTCGAGCCATTATCAGTGATGGGGGCAAACATTTTTGTAATAAGCCTTTCGAGGCCTTAATGCGAAAATATGGTATTATCCATAAGGTTGCTACCCCTTATCATCCACAGACAAGTGGCCAAGTTGAGGTATCTAATCGGGAGATCAAAAAATTTTTGGAAAAGACGGTTAACCCAAGCCGCAAAGATTGGTCTTTACGACTAACTGACGCACTTTGGGCATACCGTACTGCTTTTAAAACCCCGATTGGCATGTCCCCATATCGACTCATTTTTGGAAAGGCATGTCACTTACCTGTGGAATTGGAACACAAAGCTTATTGGGCAATCAAGAAATTTAATTTTGATTTGGATAAAGCTTGCTCTCTTCGTAAGTTTCAGCTTAATGAGTTAGAGGAAATCAGGAATGAAGCTTACGAAAATTCTCGTATTGCCAAGGAGAGAATGAAAATTTTTCATGACAAAAATATTTTTCGAAAATCTTTTGAGCCTTCACAAAAAGTTTTGTTGTATAATTCAAGGCTCCATTTGTTTCCTGGCAAACTTCGATCCCGATGGATTGGTCCCTTTATTGTAAAAACTGTTTATCCTTTTGGGGCCATTGAGATAGAAAATCCAGAGAATGGTAATGTTTTTAAGGTTAATGGACAAAGGTTGAAACCATTTTTGGATGATTTTACTCCAGAGGTTGAGTCCACTACTCTGGAGGATCCTGCGTATCAGAATTAATTTCTGATTCCTCATTGTATATATACCGTATGTGTTTGTTTTGTTTTTCCTTCTTTTGTTTTCTTTTGTGTTTTTAACTTTGACAGAAATCTACTCCTTGTGTGCACTTGAGTATCTCAGGTGAATTCTTTCCTCTCTGTTTAATCATTTTCGTCTCAATATATGTTCTACAGTGTTTATCTTGCTTCAATTCATGCCTGCATAGCATACATCATCGAATATTCAATTGCTGAACATTGAGGACAATGTCACATTTAGTTGGGGGGAGGGTTTTCTGTTAAAAATGTGTTAAAATTCTGTTAAAAATGTGTTAAAAAAATAAAAAAAAATAAAATAAATAAAAAAAATAAAAAAAAGAAAATGATTTGTTGAGATCATGGAACATGTGGAATGTAGTGCAAATATGAATATATGTCAAAAGAGGGACTTATCCATTTTATTTAGTTGTTAAACCAAGGGAAAAATGTTAAAAGTTTTGCTAAAACACACACAACACATACCCGGAAGGCCTAGAAAGACTACATTGAGTCATTGTTGGTTGATTTACACTTCAATTATTTGAGACTCTAATGAACCATATCCTAATGGCTTAGGAAGAGATCTGAAATGAATTAAATGAGAAAAGGGACAAGCTAGGGATCCAAAAAAATAAAAAATAAAAAAATAAAAAAATAAAAAATCCTTTAGGTAGACTAGTGGTAAGGGCTGACTTGTGAAAGTGTTGATAGGCGCACATTCATAGGTCCGATTCCCCCACTAGGAAATCTAAAAACAAAAAAAAAAAACAAACAAAAATTACGTTTGTGTAGTGGAAAAGGCTGCCTATTACCGGGGTCCTTACAAAAAAAAAAGTAGGCGCCTTTCAAAGTGTAATAGCGTGAAACCGGCACTACAATGGTTTTGAATTAGAGTAAGACCATGTGGTTTTCTCAGATTGGTTGTTGTGATTGAAACTGTTAATGTCTCTTGGTAGTCGATCTTGGAATTCTAACGCCATTTCCATGCACTTGAAAGAAAGCAAGCTTTGTTACATATAATTCCCTTGGTTGATTAACTAAATTGTGTATAAATCTCTCAGTTGATACAAAATTCAGATTAATCTATCTCCAATGCTCTTAAACTCAACAGGTCTATTTCATAGCATGTGATTTTTGGATTTTCTGAAATTGTAGTTGGTAATCTCACCTTTGCATGAATTCATTCGCTTTGTTTGCTAGAGTCTAGCAATAAGCTAGTTGGGGGGTGTGATGAAGCGCTAAAATTGCATGATTAAGTTACTTAAGCGAACAAATTATTTAATAAAAAATGATTTAAGTACTTAATTATGCAATAGATCACATTACTTGAGTCAATTGATACATTCTAGTATTTTGGTGCTTAAAAAGATTTATAATGCAATTGATTCACATGAAACAAGACAAGCACCTCACATGCATGCAACACAAACTCACACATGCTAAAAGCAAACAAACTCACTCGGACATCACATGCACACAGCTGGACCCACAACAGCATTCATGCAAAACACATGCACATGCAGAACAAGAAGAATCATTCGGATGTGCATACATGCAGAACACATGCAGAACAGAAAGCAGAAGAAGAATCTGCAGCACATCACATGGACAGCAACTCACACTTGCAGCAGCACATGTACAGCAGCAGAAAAATCCTTCAAAGCAGCATACAATCACGCTGGAAAAAATCACATGTACAGCAGCCTTCGGTCAAACATGCAACACACATTGACAGCACTCATACAACATCACAGATGCAGAAAATTCAACCATGCAGCAGAAAAACAGATGCAGAAAATTCAACCATGCAGCAGAAAAACACATGCAGAACAGAAAGCAGAAAATTCAACCATGCAGCAGACCAAACATTCAGACTAGCACCAGCAGAACATGGACAGCACTTGCAGAAAAATCTTCAACACATGCAGATCATTCGAACAGCCAACAGCAGACCATTCAGAAAAAAAACAAATGCACATGCAGAACAGAAAAATCACATGATCAGCAGAAGATCCTTCGGTCAAACATGCAACACACATGCAGAAAAGTTACAACAAACCGCAATCAATATGCAGAAAACATGGACCGAAAGCAGCAGGAGGAGTAGTCTTCGGTTGGCAGCTGTTTTTCTTGACTTTTGTCTTTCATTTTTCTGCTTGCTTTCGGTTTGGCAGCAAGAGCTGGAGAGTTTGAGTTTTTCTTCTTTCTTTTTGATTCGGCTAGCAGCAGATTTTCAAGGTTTTCTTTTGGTTTTACATTCGGGCAACAGATTAATGTAGAGGTTGGTGTGTGAAGAAAGTGAGGTGCCGTGATTAAAGGGCAGTGAAGAGTGAAAATTCGGTGGTGATTGATGGAATAAATTATTGTGATTGGAGGAGTGGTCGACTAGCAGCAGCTATATATATATATGATGCTGGACGTGCTGAGAAATGGGGGGAATCGGTTGAAGGGAGAGAGAAGAGATAGGAAAGGGTGAAAGGGATAGGTGGAGAGTTGAGAGAATTGGAGATAGGTGCAGAATTTTCAACCAAGTGAGATAGGAATTGGCTGAGTTTGAATCTGTCGGTCCTAAGCAAACAAAAAGAGTGGAAAGTCATGAGAGAATAGAAGAGAGCAAGTCGGTTTCTTAGTCTTTATTGGTTGGAATAAATTCATGTGTTGGAATTAAATAGAGTGGGGACTTGTGAGTGGAGAAAGGAACATGATTGATGCTTGAGTTTAACGTGGAGTTGAAGTGGTTGGAGTTTTATTTATTTGTTTTTTTTTTTTGCTTCTTCATGTTTTTCGCTTGGCATATGGTGGGGCTGAAACTTCTTCTTGATGAATATCTTTTAATTTCAATTTCTGTTTTATTGTGAGCTTTATTCCTCTGTATCAATTGGATTTCAGATTTTGTTGTTTCTAAGTTATTGCTTAGTATTTCTTGTGTTAGTTATTTAATGGAGAATGCTTATGTGATTTCTATAGTGTTTGTAATGAATATGTTTGGCTAAATTTTCATACTAAGGTTAGAAGTGAAGTTTAATGATTTAAATATTGTTTTCGAATCCACGTAAAATCTATTTTGCAAGCTTGATTGATTGAAAGATTTTATTTGGATAATTTGATTATCTATATACTCGTCTTGATTCATTGTGATTTCCGAATATAGTGAATGCTTGAGGAATCCCTGTAGTATTCAAATAGATTTGTAAATGTTTTAATCATCAATCGTTCACGCTCAATCATAAGCGTCTGTTTTTCTCGATCTTAAATGCTAAATCTACCAATTAAACGGAATCATTATTCTAGTTTAATTGAGGTAAATTGATCGGAAACAATATCATAAATTATTAGACGGATCCTTGAAACCTTAGTCTTTTTCCATTCATTTTATCATTTTAATTTGATTTATTTTATCAATCTTCATTTGATTGCACGTTTCTTTTAGTAATTTCGTTTCATTGTCTGAATTTATTTTCTTTATCACAAAAGTCAATCCCTGTGGATTCGATCCTGTAAGATACTACAACACCTGTATACTTGCAGGTAAAACTGCACGAGATTCTTGATTCATTAATTTGAGTCAGAGTTTAGTCGCAACATTGCTGCTAGTCATATGTTTCCTCACCATAGTGAGTTTCCTCGCCAATAGTACTCACCACCATAATTCCATTGTAGCTCCTCGCCAACAGTTCTCACCACAACGAGTTGCTGCCCATTACGTGGTTCCTTGCCACAATGGGTTCGCTCACCACAGTGACTTCAGTCCATGCATGGTTCAATCGTCACACTTGAGTTCCACTAGTTTCTCACCCCAATTGCTCACCCAAAGGGTGCTACTTGCTAGTGCTGACCACATGAAGTGTTGCCCACCAATTACTCAATGCACAGAGTGTTCCTCGTTAGTTGCTCTCCCACAAGGTGCGACTCGCCAGTTGCTCACCTACAAAGTGCTACTCGCCAGTTGCTCACCACACAAAGTATTCCTCTCCAGTTGCTCACCACATAGAGTGCCCCTTGCCATACATAGTATTTTCTAAGCCATACACATGAATTTTTCTAGGCGATATAGTCAGACACAATTAAATTAAAAAAATAAAAACAAGAAGAAGAAGAAGAAAGAGTTGAGCTAGCCTAGCCTTCAAGAGATTAGTGAACGGACAAAAATCATCCAACGACAAAATAATTTTCAAGAGCACTCAAGGGTGAACAATTTCCCTGTGCAAAGATTATTCAGCAGCAAACGATCTTAATTAGAGAGGAGTTGAAAGTAGCAACTAAATTACTTTGGTTTGTTTCTTTCAAACTTGCTATTGTATTTTCACGAACAAATTTAGTTTCAGATATTTTCTCAACAAAATTGCTCGAGGCGCCACAAGAATCCCAATGGCTACAAGGTCTGGGAATATACTTCATTGAAAATCACCTGCACGATGTGGAACACCGGCTACCTCTCAAGCATTGCTCACCATCTTAATTGGTTGTCATCAGAATAGACTGTTCAGTATCATGGGCATCCTGTGTGCTCATCGTTGCCAAAGCATGGTTGCCAACGAACATCACCCATGTTTCACGAGCCTTCACCACACTCAAGCGGGATGGCCCAAGTCTACAAATCTCAAACTTGTGATTTAGATTATTTAATATAACATGTTTATTTTTATTGGTACGAGTGAGCTCTAGCTCCTGCCACAGAGTGCGGTCGTGCTTTGTCTCCCACCACAAAGAGTTATGCAGTTGACGCATCCTCTCGCTACACTCGTATTGCTAGGGTTACACAGTCGAGACACTCTCTCACTACACCTATCGCCAGGGTTAAGGGGTCGAGACACTCTCCTGCTACACCCATTGTCAGAGTTACGTGATTGACGTACTCTTCCATTACACTCGCATCGCCAGGGTTACATGGTCGAGACATTCTCCCGCTACACCCATTGCTAGGGTTACATGATCAAGGCACTCTCCTGCTACACCTGTCGCTAGAATTACATGATCAATGCACTCTCCTGCTATACTTGCATTGCTAGGATTATGCGGTCAAGGCACTCTCCTACTACATCCCTTGCCAAGATTGCATGGTCGAGGCACTCTCCTAGTACACTCGCATCACCAGGGTTACACCATGGTTAAAAAATAGTCTAAATATAAAATCAATCCTTGTGTTTTCATACGTTTGACAAAGCTACTTAATTTTCTAATTTTAACAATTCAGTCTTAAGTTTGAGATTTTTGTCATAGAATTATTCAGTACTTCAAATAGAAATATTATTTTTTTATATTAACGCCATCCATCCATGATCTCTTATTAGATTCACTAACAACATAATTGACATGTGGTGCAAAAGCCAATCAAAATCCAATATGTGGTTAAAAAAAGAAAAGAAAAGCACTTCAACTAATAACAAAATATTAATACAAATTTAAAATCCAAAATGTATTAACAATTTAAGGTGTCTCTAATATTGAGACCTTTGTGGTGATCGACTTAAGCCACTACTACGTACCAACGAATATCAGAATTATAATTATAATTAAATTAAAAATGCCAATTTTTTATTTCTCCTAAATTTTCTCCTAAATTCTACAACTTTTTTTTTTTCAAAATAATTTTCGATTTCTTAAATTTTTTTTATTATTTTTGTTAAGATTCATCAGTCATGAATTGGGATTTTAATTTGTGCCACATGTTGGATTGATTATGATTGGATTTTAATGCCACGTGGAAATTGCGCCTTGAGAGCAAACGTGTTTATTAATAGAAGATGCAAGTTAGAGATCATCAGTTCAAGTAGATGTCTAAGAGAACATAGACAGCGAGATAATAGGCAAGTCGATAAAGATAAGAGATCATCAGTTCAAGTAGATGTCTAAGAGATCATCGACAGTGCCTTGAGAGCAAACTTCAATATCCTCTCTTGCCAGGACTTTCACAAGCACAATTATTTATACAAAATTATTTTAAAATAAAAATATGTTTAGAAAATAATATAATTAACTTTATAAATTATTTTATTAAAATAGTCTTTATTTAAAACATAATTATATACAAAGAAGGCGTACGTTGTAATATCTCTATCATTTTCCTTATGTAGAATGCACTCCTACATGTTTTTTCTTTTCCTAAACTGAACAGGATTACCAAACCGACTCAAATTTGGTTTAGGATTCCCAAACCGACTCAAATCTGTAGTAGTATATTTGTAAATCCCAATGCAGACCCATCATGAAGCATCCGCATACTACTTTCCAATTTGGTCGTCTCTTTCAAAGTTGCCAAAAACCCTACTCATCAAAAGAAGATGGCGTACTTTAACAGGGGGGATAAAGTCAAAGTTTGCAGCAAACAAGAAGGGTTTTGGGTTCATACTACGAAGGGACAGTGGTTGCAGAATATCGGATCAACAACACATACGCAATCTGTTACAAGGACCTCTTAACCGAAGATGAATCCCATGCACTGATTGAGGTTGTGGGTGAGGAGGAGCTGAGGCTGGTGCCACCCAAAGTTAATATGGCAAAAGATGATCAGTTTGTTCCATTCGAGGAGGTTGATGCGTTTGACAACGATGGTTGGTGGGTGGGAAAGATTAGCGGCAGGAAAGGAGCATCTAAGTACAATGTCTTCTTTGATGGTTATGGGGTTGAGATTTTGTATCCATCTAATTCTCAGTTGAGGCCTCATCTTGAATGGATCGGTGGGCAGTGGGTCTCAGCTTCTCCATCTAGGAAAAGGATGTTTTGATCCGCTCTTTCTGTTCTGTTCATCTGATTTTGATTTTATTATTGTGATTATGATATAATATATCTTGTAGTTTTCTTTTTATCCATTGGACACAACGTTCTGGCATGTGCTCTAATTTGTTCTTGAACCGTTGAACGCGAACTTCTTTTCTAGTTTAGTTGTTTTTCATTATTTCTGCTCATAATTTGTGTTAGTTTTGCTTCATCGATGTATTCTCAGTCTGCATCGCCTTTATTCATTGTTTAAACAACTCACTAAAAGAAAAATAAATCACTATGAATTTTCACGCATTTGCAAACAACTCCCTAAGTTCAATTTTAGCAATCTAGTACTCCTTGGGTTTCATATTTTCTTTTACAACTAGCTCCTTTTGTCCAACTCTCAAAAAGCGCTCTTTAGATCCTCGTGCCAATAAATTAGAATTTGACATGTTTTATAAATTAAAGAGTAATGCTATATACCAAACTCCCATTTTATTATGTGAAATATGGCACTTTTATCACTCATAGATGATCTTTTATTTTTTTAAAAGGAAATATAAGGATTGATGAACAATAAAACCTTATCATTACGAGATAAAAATGAAAGGAAAAATGCTATAGACACAAAGGGATCCCACACACTGATGTGACACATTGTGTGCCACGTGTCCTCCCTTTTTGTTTTTTTGTTTCGCTCCCCATCCCCCATGCCCGCCACCTGCCCTCTTCACATGCTCTCTCCCTGCGCTAACCAAGGTGGTCGAGGACCACCTTATGGTGGGCAGAAGACGTCGGCAGTCCAAGCGACACCGCTGGCTTGGAGCTCGCTATCTCCCCCCCTTTTTTTTTCTCCTCCTCCCGCGTGCCCGCGCCGGCCATGGTCTGAGCCAACGACTTGTGTGGTTGACGATCGTCATCAGTTGGCCGTCTGTGGTGGTTAGAATCTAAGCTGGCGATGAGGGAAATGGGTGAGAAGGAGAGAGGGAAAGGGGAGGAGGGGGAAAAAGAGAGAGGGAATAAAAAAAAAAAACGAGGTACTGATAGGGTGCTACATCAGTGTATGGGGTCCCTTTGTGTCTCTAGCAGTGAGGGGCACCAAGGTGGACCAACTCTTAAAAATCTTTTACAAGTTTTAGATGTGGCAATCATAAGATCAAGAGTTAGGAAGGTCAAGGAAGATAGTAAGGATGGGTGCAATTCATTTAGGATAAAGCTAGCAAGAGCCTAATACTCAAGATGGGCTTGAAAGAAAGAGGTCCAATTTTTTATCCACGTGATACAAGTTATGGAAGACATGACTTAGAGTTATTGTTTGGGCCTATTGTTATTGAAAGCTTTCAATTTGTTTAATTCATTTAAAAGATTTATTTTATTAGTTTAGAATAATTAGGCTTGATGATGTTTGGCTCACATATGTCTTATTTTTTTATGAACTAGGGTTTTTGAGAAGACATTGAATTTTTGGCCAAGGGCTTATTGGGAAAGTTATTTTAGCTACTAGGGTTTTATAATATGCACCAACGGAGGCGCCGACCATAGGGTTTCTTTCGGGGTGAATATTTGGCCAATGGTATTTTTGGAAGGAAGGGCCTTATTTTGGCTTAGGCTTTTAATTAGGGTTCCGTTTAAATACTCTTGGTAGTCTCATTTTAAAAAGTTTGGTCTAGATTTTCATATAATTTAGGTTCTTGAAATGGATTCTTCAACGGGTCTAGATTTTTCATTTGGCTTGATTTTGACTTTTTTTTATGAGTTTTCAAATTGATTGTGGGTTCAAGGGATTCCATTCCTGCGGATTCATATCAAGCAGCTCCCAAAATGAAATATGAATGTGGCAATGTATAGAATGTTCCTTCAAAAGATGCCATAATATGTTCTTGATTGGAAGATATTTATAAAAAAAGGGCTAAATGCAAAATCTCCTTGCATTTTCACATGTTTGCAAAAAGCTGCTTAGGTTTCTAATTTTCACAATTTAATCCTTGGGTTTGAAACTTTTTTCTATTAACCCCATCCATCCAACCCTTCAAATTCACTAACAACGCAATAGTCATTTGGCATTAAAACCAATCAAAGTTCAACATGTTGTACAAAAGTGCTCATTAACAACCTTAACAAAAAAAGTAGTAACAAAATAAGACAACTTCAAAATCCAAAATTTATCAAAACTATTCAAGATTTTTCACTACAAGAAAAATGAGTGTTTGTGAACAATTTATTATGATAAGAATTATTATTTGTGATAAAAAATTAAAAAAAAAAGACTTATTTTAGCAAGAAATAATCATTTTTGCAAGAAATAACTAGTTGCAAATTTTATTAATAAATCGTACTTATGATGGGAGAATATCATATTAATTACAAACAAAGCTGAGGATTACAAAGTGATCCTTTATAACCAAGATTTCAAAGAATTCATAAACTAAGCTTCACAATATGTGAGCAATGGTCCCTTCTTTCTCGAGTGAAGGTGAGGGTTTTTCTCTCTAAGTTTTCTCGTAAACTTAGTGTTCTCTCCTCTTGGACTTGGTCCAAGGAGGTCTAGGGATGGAGAGTGAGTTGTCTTCTTTGTGTGAAGGTTTGAAACTGACAGAAGATGAGCAACAAGAGGTGGTGGTCAGCAATGAGGAGGTGTTGTCTTCTGTCAATAAGAGCAAGCATTGTATTATGTTCTGCATGATATCTGATAGGGAGGTAAACAGAGGTGCTATTAGGAGTACAATGTTATGAGTGTGGCAAGTGGAAGGCAAGGCAATCATCAAGGATGTGGGGCGGAACAAGTTTTTAGTTGAGTGTAAGAATGTTGCAGACAAGAAGAGGATTCTGAAGGGGTGTCCATGGTCTTTTGACAAGAATCTAGTTTGCATGTAGGATTGTGAAGGTTTCACTTTTATTAAGGAGATAAAGTTTCTAAAGGAACCTTTCTAGATTCAATGTTATGACATGCCTTTTGTAGGCATGAATCATATCACTGGCTCTAACATTGGTTCATCCTTGGGGGAGGTTCTTCATGTGGATACAGATAGCAGTGGGATCTGTTGGGGGCAGTTCTTAAGAATAAAAGTCATGGTAGATATTACCAAACCTCTGGCGAGAGGAAGGTTCCTTACGATAGGTGACAAAAAGCATTGGATTTCTTTCAAATACGAAAGGCTTCCAAACTTCTGTTGGATTAAACACTTTGAAGGGCGTTGTGATAATTTGGATCATGGAAAAGTTACAAGTGCAGGTTTTGATTAGCAGTATGGTGCTTGGCAGAGGGCAAGTACTAAGAATTCAATAACCATTCCAATAAATGTAAGCAAACCGTCATCTCCTAGTGGGTCATCAGAGAAGTTTCAACGTGCAGAATCCGATGGGTCTTAGTGTCAGTCAGCTAATAATGGTAAGGCATCCATCGAGGCAGAAATTATGGAAGGTGTTAAGGATATTAACTCTAAAGAGGATGGTGAGAAAATTTTGGATGATTGCCTTAGACAAGAAGAAGGGGTTTCTAGAAAATGGAAAGTTGACTCTTGTAGAATTGATTTACCAGGAGTGATTCATGCAGAAGATCAGTTAAATAGGGAGACTATTTCTCCCACAAAGGAATTATTCTCCAAGATAACGGATGTTGATCCTATCACTACAGCTTCTCTTTCTAAAAATAATGATTAGGGCCTACGTGGACAAGTCAGTAGTAGCAGGTTAGCAAAGATTGGAAGTAAAGGGGTGAGGCAGCTGAAAAACTTGGAAAAAAGAGCCCATATAGGCCCATCTAGTTCTGGGCCTCAACCTTTAGAGGAAGACACTAGTCTGCAATCTACAAAGGTATAGAAAAGGAAACTAGCTCCAGCTGATGATGGTACAACTGTAAAGAAAGCCAAACAAACAGGGGAGTTGTTGTTGGGGGATGACAGTGATATGACAGAGGCTGCAATGCCAACTGCCATGAAACTCTTAGCTTGGAATTGTAAAGGGCTTGGGAGCCCTCGTACAGTTCAAGAGCTTCACCTTCTGGTGAAAGAAAAGTTCCCACAGGTTGTGTTTATCTTTGAGACTAAGTGCAACTGAGAGAGAGTAAAGAAGATCAGAAATAGATTGGGGTTAGCTCACAGTTTCGTAGTGGAAAGTAGGGGGAAGAGTGGGGGTCTGGCAATGATGTGGTGTGAGAAAACTATTGCTTCTTTGTTTTCTTATTCGAGGCATCATATTTCTTTAGAGGTATCTACTGAGAAGGGAGGTAGTAAGTGCCATGTAACTAGTTTTATGGGGACCCTGTAGTAGAGAAAAGGAGAGTGTTTTGGGATTTGCTCAAGTTGCTGAGACCAGATAGTAATGTCCTTGGTTGTGCATGGGTGATTGTAATAAGTTGTTGTCCAATGAGGAGAAGTATGGGATTGCTGATAGACCTTTTTTTCCAAATGGAAAGGTTCAGAGAGGCATTGGACGAGTGTGAGCTCAATGATTTGGGTTTTATTGGCTCAAGGTTCACGTGGTGTAATAAAAGAGAGGGAAGGGCATTTATAAAGGAAAAATTAAACAGGGTATTTGGGAACTCTAATTGGCCTAATTTGTTTGAAACCTCTATTGTCCATGTGTTACCAGTTTTAACATCAGATCATGCACCATTACTGGTTCAATGCTTTAACTCACAGGAGGAGCAACTAGTTCATAAAAAAGTTTGTAGGTATGAAGCATTCTGGTCAAAGAAATAGGAGTGTAGGGATATTATACAGAGGATCTAGCTTTCTTTTAGGGGCAAAAATAGTAGCTTGTAGAATGTCCAACATGCACTTGAAAGTTCTATGGTTCAGCTGCAAGCATGGGCAAAAATCACAAGAGGTTATCAATGGCAAAGAGTAAAACAGAAGACAGATTTGACTCTGCAAATGTAAAATCAGAATAAAGGTGAGCTCAATGGTCAAATTAAAGCTCTTCAAGAGGAAGTGGATGTCTTAATGGAAGATGAGGAACTGAAACGGAAGCAGAGAGCTAAACAACAGTGGCTTAAAGGTGGAGATAGAAATTTCAAGTTTTTTCACAAATGTGCCTCTCATAGAAGAAAAGTTAATTTGATCAAAAGTATTACTGATGAGAGGGGGAATTGGGTCACCAATTGAGCAGATGTCTATAAAGCTTTTCAGTCATATTATGAAACCCCGTTTTCATCATCTCATCCAACTGGTTATGAGGAAGCTTTGCAGGTTGTGAATAGGTTGATAACTCAGGACATGAACCAACAGTTGATGAGGAGAAGCTCAGTAGAGGAAGTGAGGGCTACAGTTTTTGACATGAATCCATTAGGGTCTCCTGGCCCAAATGGTTTTTCTGTAGGATTCTATCAAGACAACTAGCAGATTGTTGGTGTGGATGTGGCAGCTACAGTGTAGGAGATTATGGACAATAAGAGTGGTGTGGCTGATATCAAAGAGACTTATATTGCTTTGATTCCTAAGAAGAAACTTCCAACACTAGTCTCGAAGTACAGACCTATTAGCTTATGCAATGTCATTTATAAGGTGGTTTCTAAGGTCCTTGCAAACAGATTGAAACATTTCCTTCCTTCCATTATCTCCCCTTCACAAAGTGCTTTTGTTCCCAGGAGATTGATTTCTGATAACATCATAGTGGCTTATGAAATAATGCATTCCATGAAACATGAGTAATGAGAGGTAAAAAGGAAGGGTACATGGCTTTGAAGTTAGACATGAGTAAGACATATGATAGAATTGAATGGTCTTTCTTGAAAGCTGTTTTGCTCAAGATGGGGTTTAGTAAGGAGTGGACTGATCTGGTTATGACATGTGTGAGCACAGTTAATTATTCCATCTTGATTAATGGTAGTCCACAACAAAAGTTCTGTCCTATGAGAGGATTGAGACAAGGGGATCCACTATCCCCTTATCTCTTTATCTTATGCCTCGAGGTTCTTGGCCTAATGATGGATCAAGCTGAACAAAAGGGTTTCATAACAGGATTCCCTTTTGCAAGAGGGAGTTTATTGGTTAACTATCTCTTTTTTGTAGATGATAGTCTGCTTTTTTGCAAGGCTAATGCTTTGGAGTGGAGTAGGCTTTTTGGCATCCTCAAAACGTATGAAAATGCCTCTAGTCAGAGGCTAAATATGGATAAAACAGCTATTTATTTTAGTTGTAACACAAGAGTTGAGGCTAAGGAGGTTATACTAGCAGCAACAGGACTGGAGGAGGCCAAATCCTATGAAAAATATTTGGGGTTGTCAGCTTACGTGAGGAAACAGAAGTTAAATGCCTTCAAACCTGTCTTGGACAACATAAGGGCAAGAATGAATAGCTGGTCTGTTAGATTTCTATCTCAGGCAGGAAAAGAGGTGTTGTTGAAGTCTATCATACAAGCCATTCCTACGTATTGTATGAGTATTTTCAAACTTCAAAAAGCCATATTGAATGCCATCAACTCTTTAATGCAGAGATTTTGGTGGGGAATGAAAGGAGATAGATCAGAAGTTAAATGGCTCTCTTGGAAGACTTTAGGATCATCTAACGAAGATGGAGGTCTCAGTTATAGAGATTTTGAGAATTTTCATGTTGCTCTCCTAGCCAAGCAAGGGTGGAGACTACTCAAACAACCTGACTCTTTAGCTGCAAGAATTCTTAAAGCAAAGTATTTTTACAAGTTAGATTTTATACAGGCCAAGCTGGGTAGTAATCTTTTTTTTTTTTTTTATGGAGGAGTTTCACTACAGGAAGGGGGGTCTTAAGTGAAGGGTTGTTCTGATGTATTGGCAATGGAAATTTTGTTAGGATATGGAAGGACAAATGGATTCCCAGGCCCACTTCTTTCAAAGTTCAATCTATTGTAAGGGTGCTAGATGAGAATTCGAAGGTGAGCTGTTTGATTGACCAGCAGAGAAGTGAGTGGAAAGAAGCCTTGATACAGGAAGTTTTCGATTCTATGGAGACAGAGGTGATTAGCAGAATTCCTATAAGCTTTACAAATGCCAATGACAAATTGACATGGAGGTGTACAAAAGATGGTTCTTTTTCAGTAAAGATAAAGAGTGCCTATCACTTGTTAGGTATGATGGAGTCAAATGACCAGGGCCAGTCTTCTTCTATAGTTCCAAAGGATAAAAGTTGGTCTATGATCTAGAAACTGAGGATTCCCAATGCAAATAGGATGCTTATATGGAGGGCCTGTCATGAGTCTCTACCTACAAAGCTCAATTTATTCAAGAAAAGGATAATGGAGTCACCTTTATGTTCAGTGTGTCAACTGGAGCAGGAAATAGTAATGCATGCTCTATGGTCTTGTGTTTCAGTCCAAGATGTGTGGAGCTTGAGCTCACGAAAGTTGCAAAAATGTGTGGTTAGAGATAATGATTTTAAGGAATTGTGGAGCCACATGATTTTTGTACTGGATAACAAGGAACTTGATGAATTTGCAGCCACAGTTTATCAAATTTGGAAGAGAAGGAACAACTTCATCTTTGAACACAAGTTCTGGGAGCCAGGTGACGCCGGACAGAATAGCGAGATTATCCTGCAAGCTAGTTCCAACAGATGATTCATAGGAGAAAAAGCACCCAAAACCAAAGAGAAAAGTCTCTAGGGTTTAACTGAATATTATGAAATCAAGCAATAATCAAAATCAGTCCACAAGCCGGACTGTTATAGTCAAAAATCGTGTTTACTCGAATTTTGCCAAAAATAGCAAAATCTCAGAAATCACTCTAAATTGAAATTCAAAATAAAATAAGCAATCTGCAAAAAATCCGGCCCAAATAGGATTTAAAATAACTTCCTAACTGACAAGCAAAATATTACCATAAATAATAAAAAAATAACTAAAACTAGTGATTCGGAGGGAAAAATAGCAGAATTTGAGGTCAAAAAAAAGGCACAAGGAGCCATGCTCAATGTGGACAACGTGCGCACTGAAAAGAGCTTTCCGAATTGGGGTCTTATGCGCGATTCCGACACCCGTAACCAAAGTTATGGCCAAAAGACTGAAACGCACTCAAAACAGTCCCAATGAGGAACATATCACAATCAATTCCCGCCTTTGCACTGATCTGCCAACTCATGGTATCTCAACGCCATCAAGGTGCAATCTGACAGCTCAGCATCATCTGTCTTCCCCTGCATCACCAGGGAAGGTAGTTGAGGCTGCTTCTCAGGTTGTTTTTTATTATAGTGAGGCTAATGAAAAGGTTGATGCGGTTCATAGACCAAGCCAAAGTGTTCCTAATTGGAGTGCACCACCTTTAAATGTTTTCAAAGTCAATTGGGATGTCGCAGTTGATAAAGGTAAGTGCAAAATTGGTGCTGGTGTCTTGATAAGAAACTGGGAGGGTAGAGTGATGGCCTCTTTAAGATCACCAAAAGATTCTTTCCCTGATACTCACTTAGCATAATCTTATGGAGTTTTGAATGCAATTCTTCTTTGCCAATAGCTAGGACTAACTCATGTGATCTTCGAGGATGATTTTATCTGATGCTAAAGTCTTGTTGTGTTCTTTTGAAAGGTGGTCTGTAGTACATGTCTCTAGATACTGTAATACTTTGGCTCATGTTTTAGCCAAGGATACTATTAAACTCTCTGAGGAGAGCATAATATTGGGGGACATTTCCTCGTGTATTCATCCTTTGGGATTATTGAGTTAAATAAAGTTGATTTTTTCTCTTCAAAAAAAAAACCAATATGTGAGCAATGAATTACAGCACTAACTATTTACAAAAATAAGAAAATGGAAGTTTCTATTTCTATCTAAAATTTGGCAAACAAGACTTATCAATTACAGATGAATTAAATCAGTAAATTAAAAAATGAGATAAACTAATACTTGTTGCTCTAAGATTAGCTAAACAATTTGTCATTCCATTGCATTCTCTCAATATGACTATCAAAACTCAAAAATTTGCTAAAAGTCAAATATATCTTCATAAAGATCACATACTTGCAATGAGAGCTTTTCTTATTTTTATACCAGCAAAGCATATGATCGAACAATAATTTTATATAAGCCCAAGAGTACTCCAGCTTTACCTATGGAAAGTATTACAAAATATTTGTACCCAGTAAATGAAAAGGTCATATGACCATAATGATGACAAAGGAATATCCTACCACAAGTACTAGCAAATCCAAAATTAGCCTATGAGGCTTTAATCTCAAGTAGTACTGCAGTGGCAGAACTAACAATTTTTCTTAAGGGGGCAACTTTTCTTTCACACGAGATGTTTATATAAAATGAAAAAATATTACAAAATTATAAAGTATAACTATATATAGAATTAAATCTTGAAAATTTTCCAAATAACATAAAAATAAAATTTTAAAAACACAACTTAATGTCTGTTTTATAAATATGAAATATTTAGAAATTATTTTCTTTATGGAAATTATCAAGCGATCTATTAAAATGTCATATTTCATTCTAATATCTAAGTTAGTACTGGTTTATCAAATTTCATGTAAAATCTATCTATTTTGGTATCACATTAAGCATAGACTAGTACAATTGAGACCTTAAATAAACTTTTCCTTGTTAAATGAAGTTTAGATGATAAATCGATCTTATGATTCATCTCCATTATTTTTCATATAAATCATCAATTTTAAATAGTTTTTCTTATATTTTCACTTTGGATTCAATATTAAGAAACTTAATATTGTATGATAAAAAACTTTGGGATCAATGTTAATAGTTTATTATTTCTCCTAATCTTTTAATTTTAGTGAGGCAACATCCTTAAAAATAGATAATATATAAAAATTATACAAAATTTAGGGATTATTGGAAAAAAAAAAATTAGAGTGAAATTTCTTTGTATATTGAGATTTTACAAAATTTTAAAACATATATGGGAATAAAAAAAATTTAACTGTTTTGGGGAAGCCAATTTCTATACACATGAAATTGTGAATAAAGTTTAGGAACTATTTTCAATTTTGAGGGGGGGGGGGGGGGTGTTGAAGGTCATGTCTCTAAAGGTGACTTGAGCCGAACTAAAAAAAAAAAAAAGTTTCAGAATAATATAAATATAAGGACAGCTAAAAGACACTAACTACGTTCAAGGTAATCTGAGTCACAATTATTAATACAGCTATCATACCCAATGTTTTAAATTTCATTTCGATGATCATTCCGGATTAATTATTGAAATTGAATATTTTGATACATGTATATTCTAGTGTATCATTTTATATTTAAATATATATATAAACTAACAACTAATAGAATAAATACACACATATATAAGTGTGTATTATGTATATATTTATATTGAAGTATTGAAGATTTATAAAATGAATATACGTTAAAAAAATCACAAACTTGAGTTGAGACACAAAAACAAAGCAAAGAAATAAAATAATAGAAAAATTATTAAAAATAATGATATTTTTTATTAAAAAAAAGGAATGAGAGGACATATTTCAAGTTACAAAAAAATTAAAATTATATAAATACAGTTTATATTCTAGAATTAATTAAATACTATTTAGATTTAAAATTTATAAAAATGACATCCAAGCACAAGAAAATTACAAAAACATTTTGAAACAAAATAGGCTCCAAAATTTGACCGGAACGGGATGAAATTTAGAGCAAAACTAAACAAGGGGTTACAGTGTATCAGATAGTATACCGAAATGGAAAATTCCAGCCGAAATGGGACAGATTTTAAAACTATGATCGTGCCACCTCTAGGTTGCTCAAACCACCTCCCAAGAGGTAAATATATTAGTTAATTATTTTTTGTTTTAATAATGTTTTTATTTTTTTGCTTTACATTTGTCCTGAATTTTTTCATAGATTTTTATTTTGTTAATTTCATTATAATAATTTTGGGTTTCTAAAAGCTTTTTATATTTTGTTATTAATTTTGTTGAAATAAGTGAATTAACATTTTTGTGCTATATGTTGGATCCATTATGTTATGGGAATGTTTCGCACTCCTATGAATGTCAGCCACCAACTTACACTAGGAGAACAAAAAAACGTTTGAAGAGTATTAAACACCTCCAATGCTTAAGTCAAATTGTTATTATTGTATTGTTGTGAATCCAAGCGTTAGATAGAATTGCCTCGAATGTGAGTTCCCTTCAATATATATAGAACATGGGATAAAGTAATAGATCTTATGTAACAGCCCAATCCCCTAGCTCAATCTCAACACAAGGCCGTTATTATTTGAATTGTTTGTTATCTTATAAGGAGTGGTTATCTTGGAGGGCATTGGATGTGACCTTATCTGCAAGTTTGCCTCCCGATCAAGATCTGTGACGCCCCCAAATCCCCACGCCCGAACACGGGGAAATCGAGACGTCCGGATGGTGACAACCCGGACCACCATCCTAACGACGTGTGCCAAGTGTGTGCAAGAGCGACAAAGTGCACAAGACAAACGCAGCGAGAAGCAAGTCAATAATTAAGTACCAGAATTTTTCTTAATGAAATACAAACTGTTTAAAACATACTTAAATAAAATATTACAAGAAACACAAATACAAGTTTGAAAACAGATAAAAAACACAGCATCAGCAACCCGGCGGAGCCGCATCCTCGGGCTCAGCCTCCTCCTCCTCTTCCTCGATCTCTGCACCAAAAGCTACGGAACCAAGAAAGGTTCCGCAGGTAAGTATGACCCAAACACTACCAGATGAAAATACATACAACCCAAACAACAAGAAAACAAGATCAAACAAACACACGCCCCGCTACACATATATTTTAACACGCACGCCAAAACCCAAAAGGCCCACCAACCTCCATAAAGCCACACCTCGCCATTATCCCAGATAATGGCCCAAACCACCATTTTTCCCAGAAAAAGGATCATAACTGAAAAACCATACCACAACCCGCTCCGTATGCACCATGATCTCCCCTAGGGATCATCCGCACACCTTGGCTCAGTGCCACACCATAGAGAACGGCTACGCGTGCGACACCTAAACGAGCGATGCCCAGACTCGTGCCATGCACGTACCGGGCCGGGCCATCCTCTAGCCCTCGCCAGCGAAGGGCCACGGGATCGGTGAATAGAGCGATGCCTGGACTCGTGCTCAGCACGTACCGGGCCAGACCCATCCTCTAATTTCCGCTCCCGGAGTCAGTGAGTAGAGCGATGCCTGGACTCGTGCTCAGCACGTACCGGGCCAGACCCATCCTCTAATACTACTCCGTCATCGCGCAGGGCCTCAGAATCGGTGAATAGAGCGATGCCTGGACTCGTGCTCAGCACGTACCGGGCCAGACCCATCCTCTAGTACCAAACTCGTCAGCGCCCAGACGACTACTCAGGGGATGTCACTCAGTATTGACCGCTCCCGAGTGACCAGAGGAGCTCCACCGTGATAATAACCCATCACGGCTTGGGCTTGTGAGACACACGCACCCAAACGCCAAAACGCCGATAAACATGATGCACATGCACGCAATATGCAACGCACACAAATAAAATGCAACGCACACCACACGGCCCAATCGAAACAACCAATAACAACCAACCAAACAAACACTCCGTCCTCAATCCATCCGACCCCCGAAACTCCTCGGACTCAGTCCGGAATCAACAACCAACAACAAACAATTAAATAAATAATTAAATAAATAAATCAATTGAATGAGAAATATATATTAAAATCTGAAAATAGGGTTTGGAAAATACTTACAGCGCTATACGGTATTTTTAGAAAGCTCGCGGCGTTGCTAACGGCGGAAAAACAGCAACGTCACAGTGAAAATTCACTGTGGCCGTGGGTCCGAAAAACCCACTTTTGAACAGGGACAAACTAGGACACGAGATTGATAGGGAATGGTCTAGAGGTGGTTGTGAAGCTAATGGAAGCGACGGACGGCCGTGGGTGGCGGCGGAATGGCCGAAAATGGCCGAAAATGGCAAATCGGAAAACAAGCTCGTGGGAGCTGCTCCGGTGGTCGATGGAGGCCGGAAATGGGTGGGTTAGGACGGCAAGAGGTCGGTGATGAAGTGGTGAAGAAATGGTGGCCGGAGGTGGAGCGACGGCGGCGGATCGGAGTGAAATCCGTGCGCCCTTTGGAAGCTTTTTCCGGCCAAATGGCCGGCCGGTTGGGGGTGGTTTTCGGTGGGGAGGTGCACCGGAGGGAGGGGAAGAAAATGGGACCGGTGGGAGGTCGGGAGGTGGCCGGACGGCCCTGGGCCGGAGGAGAGAGAGAGACGACGCGGGAGAGGGAGGGAAGAGAGAGAGAGCACGGGGGGGGAGCCGATCGGGGAGAGAGAAAGGGAGGGAAAAAAAAAGAAAAGAAAAAAAAAAAAAAGAAAGAAGAAGAAAGAAAAAAAGGAAAAAGAAAAAGAAAAAAGAGAGGAAAAAGGGAAAAGATGTAGGGAAAAGATGAGGTCCAAACCTCATTCCGGAAAGCAAAACTAACCCGCCAAAAAGATTAAAAAAACACAAAACAACTAAATAAAACACAACACCAAATAAAATAAATTAATTTAAAAACCAACATTAAAAAATGCAAATAAATTAAAATAAATAGCTAATATATTAATTAAAATAAAAACAATTATTTCAGCGAAAATACACTCAAAAACGGGTCATCACAAGATCTATCATTAATATATGAATTGGCCGTTCTACAATGTTGATATTGGTATGTGAGCTTCATTGGATCTTGGGCTTTTGAGGTATTGGGCTGGCCTAGTTGTAGAGGAAGATTTGTGTCCTTCTAATTAATTACCATGTGAAGTCTCACCACATTCATGTGATGGGACTTTTCTTTTTCTTCCCATCACTTCATTACCTAGGAATTGTACTAATTTGCAGTTGTCTATCAACACACGTTCCTATGTCCGGGCATAGTTACCCTGTATGACTGATTGACATTGTTACCTTGTCTTTGATGGGAACCAATGGCCAGCCACGACATTCCAAACTGACCTAGATCTTGTTAGGAGCTGGCACAAGATTCTTGATTCTTTGTCACTGGAATTGCCAGAATGTCTTCATGGGGTAGTTGATTCTGAAGGTTTTGCTGCTCGAGTAGCATTATATTCTCTTATGTTTTTTATTGGGTTTCGCCTCCCATTTTGTTGCCTCATTTGCAATGTACTTGACTTTTTGGGGCTTGCTTCCTGCAACATGTTCCTAATGCCTAGAGGATCTTAATGGCATGTTGTGTAGCATGGCGGCAGGTTTTGGAGACCTTTGGAAAAGAATACCCAAACCTTACTATGAGAGAATTTATATTCACCCACAGTGTTAGGCATATAGATGGAAATCTTTGTAGCTTCTAGTCTCATATCGGCTACCAAGTGGTACATTTGGAGTGCCACTATTCTCATGCCAAGGAGTGGCATAGGAAATTCTTTTTTTGTTTCTGGAAGTGGTTGCGAATTCTCTTCAGGTAAGGCTGCCCATCATGAGTTCCCTATTCGTGAGGTATCAGTCCATGTTCCAAAGGATCGTGACTTCACCATTATTCTTTCCTATCGAGAGGAGGCCCATTTGCACTTACTTTATGCTTGGGTGGAACAGAACGATAGTGCCACTTGGTCAGATGTACTTCTCACCCATGCTAATATCAACAAGTTCTCAGTTTCCCCTAATCAAACTCATGTTTTTGGTTGCTAGTTCGTGGGTGCCCCTTCTTGTTCTCGTGGGCAGAAGATAGGGACCTCAACTTCTTCGACAAAAGGATAAGAAGCCTCATGTGGATCGTAGCCTCATTCAGAGTGAGACTAAGTTATCCAATGAGTCAAGTTCTTCCCCTATTATGGGAAGTAGCTCGATTCACCCCTCCTCTTATTTTTCAGGCTAGCTGGAGGAAATCATTAAACAAGTCAAGGACAATTTGGCCCTAGTGTTGGAAGGTGAGTCCTAAATGGTTCCTGGTCAGGGGGCCTTCCTATCAACTTCTCCTACCACAGGAGGTAAGGATGACAACTCGGGTTCCAATGAGGCTAACATTGAAGTGTCACTTCTTCTACATTTTTAGAAACTGCCTTTGCCGTTCCAACAAACTCTGCTACTCCTTTTGATGACATGGGTGAGGTGTGCTTGGTTGCTTGTGGTCATGTTGAACAATCTAACTTAGAGTGCGGTCATTTCTCCTTATATGCTCCCTCTACGGTTTATTGTGGTGTAACCCCCCAAGATTCCTTTTGTTTTTCCTAGAATCACTTCATGATGAAACCTTGGGCATGGATTTTAGTAGTGATCGTGTATCCATCCCTTCTTTGCCCTTTAGTACTTCTTCGGCAAGGGTTGGTGCTTCCAATCCTGAGTTTCTAAGCGGTGTCTCGACTGGAGATAATCCTTTCAAAATTTGTTCAGCACTTGAGGGACCACGGCACCTTGGCTGTAGGTGGTGCTATTTCTTCGGCTATGCCTCTGGTTGACCCTTCGGTTGGAGACCATCATTTGGATTCAATCGAGCAGCCTAAGGGAAACATTTCCGCTACTCCGATTGTTCCTCCTCAATGCCCTCTAAATCCCTCATCCTCTCAGGGTGCCAATGAGATGGGTGACTTTGCTCCCCCTCTTGAAGGGGTGTTTAACCTTTCAAGGCTAATTGGCCCCTCAAGTTCTCATGCCACTAGCCCTACCCTGAACAGGTGGTCATCAGGAGGAGGTCGTTCAAGCAATGGTTCAAAAGCTTTAAGGCTTTCTCTCTCTGATAATTTCTATCTTTTTTCTAATGTATTTTTTGTTCTTGGGTCACGACTTGTTCTGTGGCCCAAGGGGTTTATCATCTTGCAACCTGGATGGTTGACAGTCAGATTAACTTGGAGGAGAAAAACTGATGGGCCCCAAGGCAGACCAAGTCTTACGGATCAATTACAAGATTAAGAGTCACGAAGATCAAGGGAGCAATGCAAGAATTAGTGCAATCCAATTGGGATGAAGCTAGCAAGAGCCCAACACTCATGATGGGCTTGAAAGAAGGAGAACCGGTTTTGATCCACTTGATCCAAGCTATGGAAGACACAACTTGTGCCTACTATTAATGAAGGTCATAGACTTATTTATTTCATTAAAAGAGTTTATTTTATTAGTCATAGAAATTAATCTAGAATAATTAGGCTTGGTGGATGTCCAGCTCACACATATGTCTTATTTCTAATGAACTAGGGTTTTTGGGAAGGCCTTGTATTTTGGCCAAGGGCATATTTGAAAAGTTATTATTTAAAATAAACTAGGGTTTTAGAAGCACTGTAGCCCAGGCACTGTTCACGCTATAGTACCGCGACTCACTTAGGGTTTTGGGGATTGTTATTTAAACCACTTTTAGCTTCATTTGAGAGGAAAGACATTATTGAAATTGATGAATTTTATTCATTGTGAGTTGAGTTTATCTCTTCTTGTTCTTGATTGAACGTTTGAACTTATCAAAGGTAAATCACAACCTTTGTGGCGTTCCTCCTTTGTAATCTGGGTTCTTGAGACAGGTTCTTCAACGGATCTAGATTTTAATATAATCTAGATTCTTGAAACGAGTTCTCAACGGGTCTAGATTCTCCATCCATAGACTTGATTTTGGCTTTCTTAGGTTAGTTTTCCAATATTGTTGTTGGGTCTCAAAGCGAGTCGATTGGGGTTCACATCAATAACCAATCGATGGGTTCATATATCGAGAAGGCATGTCGAGTTGTTTTAGAAACCAAGGCAGAGCGAGATGAGATGGCGAGGAACATGACCCAGCACTCCCACTCTTTGGAAGATCATGTCACCTTTCTTTAGTAAAAGGTGGGCAATTTCTAGTATGATTTAGGAAAATCCAAAGATGAGGTAAAATGGTGTCACCTCTAGGTGAAGGTCTTGGAGGAGGAGTGCAATATGCCCATGACCGTCTTGGCCGTTTGTACAAGGAGTTGGAAAATGCTTAGAAGCAAGGTTTGGACTATGCTGCCTATTTGAACCAATCTAAGAAGGCTCAGTGGGAAAGATCCATTCAGCTCAGTGTTGCTAATGATGACATATTCTGTGCCAAGGCTTAACTTGACAAAGTCAGTCGGGAGCTGAAGCAGCATGACTAGTGATTCCTACAACTACACGAAGTTTCTAAAAGCTATAATCGGAGAGTGGCAACTTTGGATCTGAAGGTGATCGAGCTAGAGGCCAAGTTGGAGGTGTCTCAGGAAGAGGTAATTCGCCTTTCTCCCCAATTGGTGGCTGCTTGTAAGGTCTGCGGTTTGAGGCATGGGTTATACGCTCAGTCTCAAGTAGTTAAGAGATCACTTGCTGGCCCATCCATCAAGGCTAGCCATGTAGCCTACCAAGTCTTTGACTCCCTGGGTAGAAACAAGATGCATGATGCCTTTTCTTTTCCCGTTCATCGTGATGCTTGACCATTGTTTTATAGCTTATGTTACTATAAGAACCTTTCACTATTGTGTGATGTGTTTAAGATGTTTGATACACTTAGTGGTTGTTAATTTGGACAATGTTTTTTATCGCTAAAAGAATTTTTTGAATGTGTAATGATGTGGATAAGCAGTGACTTTGCTTGGTTTATTACCTGGTAGATTAGTTTTACAACCAGCTGCCTATTTTCACCGTTTAGGTAGGAGGAGAAATCTATCGTATCCTCCCTTGTCAACCGGGGGTGAGTGGAGGCACTTGGCTTTAAGTTTAGGCAGGAGATGGTTTCGACCGCGCTATGGGCAAGGAGGGAAACACTTCATTAAGTTGTTTCCTACTTTGTTTGCCAGGTGCAAGTTGAGACACTCGACTTTAGGTTGAGGTTAGAGATGGTCTCAATTGCACTATGGAAGAGGGGGGAACACTTCGTTGAGTTGTTTCCTCCTTTGTTCTCCAGGTGCGAGTGGAGACACTCAGCTTTAGGTTCTAGAGGGAGATGGTCTCGACAGTGCTTTTGGTGAAGAGGGAAATACTTTGTTGAGCTATTTTCTCCTTTGTTCCTCAAGTGTTAAAGAAAATACTTAGCTTTACATTTAGGCAAAAGATGGTCATGAATGTGTTATGGGTGATGAGGAAAATACTTTGTTGAGTTGTTTCCCCATTTGTTCCCCAAGTGCAAGTGAAGACACTGGACTTTAGGTTCTGATAAGAGGTGGTCTTTATTGCACTATAGGCGAGGAGGAAAACACTTTGTTGAGTTGTTTTCTCCTTTGTTTGCTAAGTATAAGTGGAGACACTTGGCTTTACATTTTGGTGGGAAATGGTCTCAAACAGGCTATGGTGAGGAGGGAAACACTTCATTGAGTTGTTTCCTCATTTATTCGCTAGGTGTGAGTACTTGGCTTTAGGTTCTAGTAAGAGGTAGTCTTGACTGCACTATAGGTGAGGAGCAAAACCCTTTGTTGAGTTGTTTCCTCATTGTTTGCCAAGTGCGAGTGGAGATACTCGACTTTATGTTTAGGCAGGAGACAGTCTCAACCATGCTATGGCCGAGGAGGGAAACACTTTGTTCAATTATTTCCTCCTTTGTTTGCCAGGTGTGAGTGGAGACACTCGACTTTAGGTTCTGGTGAAAGGTGGTCTTGACCGTGGTATGGGTGAGGAGGGAAACATTTCATTGATTTTTTTCCTCCTCTGGTCACCATGTGCAAGTGTAGACACAATATGTGGGCAAGCAATCTTTTATTGCATAAGTACGAATACATAGAGGATTTTATATGAAATACTTTTTCAAGTGTTTGGTATTCCGCTGGTGAGGCAATTATTTTCTTTAGGCATCTCTGAGGTGATATGACCCTAGTCCGTGGCATGCAACAACTACGCACGAGCATTCCCATTGCAGATTGAGTTTACCTATTTCTGCTATAGTGACACATGCTTCCTTTAGGACTAGATCTCCTAGCTAGAAGGATGTTGGCCTAACTCTTTGATTGAAATATTACTCTGCTTTCCTCTTGCCAGCTGCTACCTTGGTCTCCGCCTCCTCTCTTTTCTCCTCGAGCAAGTCGAAACTTTCTTCCAGTGCTCCAATGTTTGGCCCTATCGGACTTGTTTTATTTTATAGCAGATTTTTTATAGCTGATTTAGTAATTTTATTTTATAGCAGATTTTTATTTTCTATTTTTATAGCAGTGTAGATTTTTATACAACAGATTTTTATAGTAGTTTTATTTATAGCAAAATTTTTTTACAGCAGATTTTCATAGCAGATTTTTATACAACATATTTTTATAGCAGATTTTTTTTTTTTTTTACAGCAAGTTTTTTTATTTAACAGATTTTGTTTTACAGCAGATTTTTTTAAAGCAGTTTTTTTTTTTTTTTATGAAATTGATACTTGATTAAAACTAGAAAACCGAACCAAACCGAACCGGAAACAATAAAACCGGAATCACCGGTTTAGGATGGTAACCTATGCAGAATTAGTTCTTGAAAATTCTACAAAACCAGACCGAACTGGACTCGTTACACCCCTACTTAGTTCTTCAATTACCACTTGCCTATTTGAGCTCATTCATTGTGACATCTGGAGTCCTTTCTCTGCACCTACATTGGAAGGTTTTCACTACTTCTTAACTATAGTTGATGATTTCACAAGAATCACATGGGTTTTTCTTCTAAAAGTGAAATATGATGTGTCAACTCAACTACTTTCCTTTGTTTCCTTGATTGAAAACTAGTATTATAAAACGATAAAAATACTACGTAGTGACAATGGTTAGAAGTTCAACATGCCTTCTTTTTATTCTTCCAAAGGAATTATTCATCAGTGTAGTTGTGTTGTCACCCCACAACAAAATGGCATTGTAGATAGTGAGCATAGACTTTTTGAAGTAGCTAGAGCCTTACATTTTCAATCCAATTTACCTCTTCAATTTTGGGGGATTGCATTCTTACTGCTACCTACCTTATTAACAGACTTCCTACCCCTCTTTTATCCAATAAATCACTTTATGAGATGCTTCATTTATCAGCCCCTTCATATTCTCACATTCGAGTATTTGGATGTTTATGTTATGCTACTATTTTGTCTACTCATCAATCAAAATTTGATTCACGTGCTTGAAACTGTGTATTACTTGGATAACCTTTTGCTGTAAAAGGGTATAAACTCCTTGATTTACACACTAACACAATCTTTCTTTCCAGAGATGTCATTTTCTATAAACATCTCTTTCCCTTCAAATCTGATTCTTATTCAAACAAAATACCTATTAACATCTTATCTAATTTTTTCCTTGATTCTGTTGTTCTACCCAAACCCATCAATGAGATTAACTCCACAAATTCTGCTATTGACATTGCATTCATTCCATACATTCTGCTAATGATCCTCCTCTCCATTCAGAACCATCTTCTATTATTCCACCTCTAAGGAGATCATCTCAACACAAACATCCTCCATCATACTTGCAACAATATCATTGTAATTTGTTACCATCTATATCTGCCCTCCCTAGCTCTTCTATGTTTATAGCTACTAGTACGCAAAATTCTTGTCCTAATTCTATCTCTAAATTTCTGTCATATTATAAACTTTCCACTAGTTATGGTGCTTTCACCCTTAGCTTATTATCAATCTTTGAACCTAAATTCTATCATCAAGTTGTTCAATATCCTCATTGGCGTAAAACCATGGTAGAAGAGTTGGCTACCCTTGAGGCAAATAACACATGGGAAACTCACAGCTTTACCTCCTAATAAGCATCCCATTGGTTGTAAATGGGTTCTTGAAATTAAATATTATTCAGATGGTTCAATTGAGAGATACAAAGCCCGGCTTGTTGCCAAGGGCTATACACAACAAGAAGGTCTTGATTACTTGGATACCTTTTCTCTAGTTGCCAAGTTGACTTCTATATATTGTCTATTAGTTGTTGCTGTCATACACATTTGGCATTTACATCAACTTGATGTAAATAATGCATTCCTTTATGGCTTGTTAGATAAAGAGGTTAATATGCAATTACATCTTGGTTATGGCAACAAGGGGGAGACTCAAGTATGTCGACTGGTTAAGTCTATCTATGGACTTAAACAGGCCTGTAGGCAATGGTTTCATTTACTCAACCATTTATATGCATTCCTTTACTCAATCATGGATTTGCTCAGTTGAAGTGTGATTATTCATTGTTTACAAGGTCAACATGTTCTTTCATCATATTGTTGGTTTATTTTGATAATATCATTGTGGCCAGCAATGATTTACAAGCAGTACAATATTTCAAAGTTTATCTTCACAGACAATTTAAAATAAAGGACTTGAGTAGTCTCAAATACTTCTTGGGCCTGGAAGTAGCACGTACAAACAAAGACATAATTTTATGTCAAAGACATTATGCCTTAGAGCTTCTAAGTGATGCAGGCTTGCTTGTAAACTAGCACAAATTGCTATGGATCCCAATCTCAGATTAGTGAAGACAGATGAAAATATTTTATCAGATCCTACAAGTTATAGGAGACTCAATAGACCAGATCTAGCTTTTTCTGTGACTAATTTGAGCTAATTTATGGATAATAAAATATTACATTATGTGAATAATATAGCAGGGCAAGGTGTGTTTTTCTGTACAAAAGCTGTATTACATCTAAAAGGTTTTTTAGATTCAAATTGGGCCATGTGTCTAGACACTAGAAGGATCAGTTACTCGGCTTTGTATGTTTCTTGGAGACTCATTTATCTCCTGAAAATCTAAGAAGGAAACTACTATGTCACAATCATCTGCAGAGGCTGAATATCAAGCTCTTGCATCCAGTGCCTGTGAAGTCAAATGGCTGATTTATTTACTCAAAGATCTTGGTGTAACACATTCTTCTCCAGCTATGTTGTATTGTGACAATAAAGGAGTCTTGCATATTGTAGTAAATCCAGTCTTCCATGAGAGAACCAAGCATATAGAGATTGACTGTCATCTTGTTAGAGAAAAGCTACAATTAGGCCTCATTTAAACACTGCATGTCTCTTCTCAGCATCAAAAAACTGATATTTTCACCAAAACTTTACCACCTCAACAGTTCTATTATTTTCTTTCCAAGATGGGTGTTATGAACAAGGTTTTAAAAACCGTTCCGTTCCGACCGGAATGGCCGGAATTTTTCGTGCCGGAACAGTGACCGGAACCGGATAGGTGTCTATTCCGTTCCGGGTCAAATTCCGGCCGTTCCGGTCAATTCCGGTATTCCGGCCGGAATAGTAATTCCGGTCCCAAAAAAAAAAAAAAAAAAAAAAACTCTCTTGTAAATAAGTTGAAAAATAATGAATAAAATTGTATCTTTTAGAATTCAAATACCTCTTTCTGTGCACTAGAAGTATTGTTACTTTTAATAATCTGTCTATTCTTTAATTTTTTTCCTTTATTTTTGTCTTAACTCAAGTTTATGATTTTTTTCAATATATATTCATTTTATAAATCTTTAATTCTTCTATATATATACACATATACATATCACACACTTACATATATATGTATTTATTTTATTAATTGTTAGTTTATATATACATATAAATATTTATATATAATATATAATTAATCCCGAAACGGTACACCGAAACGTACCGGTACCGAAATATTCCATTCCAGTGCCTCGACCGGAATGGTCTCCGGAACGGATTTCAAAACTTTGGTTATGAACATTCATTCTCCATCTTGAGGGAGAGTTTTAGAGATGATGTAGTTTAGTTATAATTAATTTTCATTAGTAATATAACGTGTAAATAAACCAAGTATATATATTAGTTCTTTAGTTCGATTGTATTTTGTACAGAAGTAAGAAAGTATTACACGTCAGGTATCTTTCCTTCAGTTTTGGGATTCTCTTTTTGATCCTTTCTTCTCTGTTTCTACAAACCCGAAATAGTTTGATCAGAAAGAGCTTCATAAAGAGTATGAAGATAAAATACTGATATCCCTTTCATTTGCTACATCAATTCTAACATTGGCTAAAGCTCGTCCATACACATTTATATATCAGTTGTCATTAAACATGATGCACATGAAAATATTATTTAACAATGAAACAAGGTTTGACTATCAGCCATTGTAAATAAAAAGCAAGAATTGCATGTTCAAATTGAAGTAACTTCATCAGGTTCATACATCTAGATTCATTTACTTCATGCCAGCAGTAGTAATCTTGGTTTGAACTCTTAGATAGAATTCATTTAGTCCCACGGGCAGTTCTATGTCTTTAGCAGCAGTCTCTTTCAATCCCCATTCTGCCTAGATACTTGCTGCAAAAAGATATCTTGAAAATGCCAATTATTAGTTGATCTTCGTAATAATTTTTCTAACATAACAGAATATACAAACTGTAAGTGGAGACAGCTCATCAATATCGTGATACCTGAAATAGATGAGAAGAATTGTATTTAGGTGTTCTTTTGTATACTTCTTGTATACATGAGCTTCACCTACTTCATTCGTATCAATAAAATTTTTATCCTACGAAAAAAAAAAAAAAACTTTTTTGACAATGAATGAAAAATTTAAACCAAGTTTGGTTTTTTTACAAGTAAAAGAACCCATACAAATAAAAACAATTATAAATGGATATAGTTTTAATGAGAGATCGAACCAATTTGAGAGAGCTTCACAGGGTAGTGAGTGAGAAAAATTATGACAATTCCGACAGAAAACCAAAGAGTATTTTGCATAAAATTCATTATGACAATTCCATTCAACACCAACACAATACAATAGATATGGCCATATTTTACCATTGAACTTCAGTGCAATCATGTGCGTCAAACATTATTCACTAGTTCAGTGTAGTTTGCAAGTCCAATAATAATAATTGAAATAATGGTGCATTTAATGATTCCCAGATCATATGTATGCAATGCTCAACAAGCTATTCACACTTGATGCTAGCTTAAGTATCCATAACCAACCCTATCCATTTGTCAAATGATTACTATTCTATTTACTTAAATGCATGGCAGGACATAAAACACATATAGGGGTATAACTAAGCATGTATGGACCAAGCCTACAAAAGTAGTAGAGACCACCTGTCAAGTGAGTGATAGGTCGTATGTCCTTCTTGTCACTTCCTTTCTTGACACATCCTAATTTGCTCAACAAAAGCGACCAACAATGACATCATCCCATCAAATGGCTGATCAACCTTCTTCAAAAGCTCAAAAACTCAAAAAGTGCATCATGTCATACAAAACAATGTCTAGACATCGACCGGAGTCTCTTTATGAGACTCCCTCAAAGAATCCAATTTCGTCAAGCGACTGTTCATCCGTTTCTCATAGTCTTGAAACCATTTCCTGAATTCTAGTAAACCAGTCTTCAGTGCCTCAAGCTTGCTCTTGTATAGATCTGCTCTATTCTTGTTCTTCTCGTTCTCCTCACTAATGCGTTGATAATCCTTATTGTTGCGCAATGAAAGAGATGATTCAGGTGTGACAGAGTAGCCTAGACCTCTTGCATAACCTGATCGCTGTCCTAAAACCTCCTTAAACACCGCATTTGCTGCTTCATCAATGTTCTCATTCAGGTCTCTCTCATTCAACCTCTCAACCATCAGATTCTACATGACCAGTAAGCAATATGATTGCAATTATACAAGAGGATTTCATTTAATAAACATCAACAGATTTAACTTACATAATTGTGTTCTGCTGTTTCGGTAATAAATCTACTCTTCTTCTTTGACCAATGCACTTCTTTATAAAAAGCTACCAAATTTGGGGCTTGTTTGCACTTTATCATCAAAGACTTTGTTAGGTATTCCAATAACATAGGCAAGAAAATTCACTTTTTTAATTGATGAATGTACTACTTAGAACATACCTTTTCTTCCATAATCCTAACAAAAGACTTCCTGCCACCTGTGTGGTTGACCAATTGTTTTTGCCTATTTTTTCTATTTCTCTTTGACAGCTCCTGTAAGTTGATTTTTGAACATTACTTCATTTTAGGGAAAGGATTGCAAGCACCAGCATATAAAAATCATAATGATTGAGCATCACAAAGAAAGAACTTAATATACATTAATATTTACCTTGAAGCCTTGGCTTGACCACCTTTCACATAACACTTCCCATACGGGCTTCTCCACCCAGCTTGTCCCACCAGAAAGCGCCTCTTCGTGCGTTGCATACCCCAGATATACCTTATGCAGTTGGCAGTGGAATGCATTGTACTTTCGAGCAAGTGTGTTTGTCACACACTCACGGTGGGAACTTTGTGTCCAATCCAATACAAAGTCAGCCTAAGCATCATATATTAGAGAAAAGAATTTTAATGAGACTTATGGTTTGCATTAATAAAAAAATATCTGACAACCTTTCTTAAATAAATCATGGTACCCGAACACGGTCGATGAGATCATCTTTCTCCTCTTTGCCTACCATGGTCCAGCTTGCATGCCTCATGTTGGCATGAAGTCTCACAATCATTGTCACTCGTCCAGAAAAGATGGCGTAATTTTCGCACGAGGGACCTCTTTGTCCATCCTTAATATTTAAGGGTATCTTTCCTAATTTATGGAGGCGTTCAAACTCCGTGCCCTTTGCTGGTCCCCGACCACGTTTTCTAGTGGCCATATCTGATCAACAAAACCCCAATATCATTAATTGCAAAAGACCAAAAATGACCAAGGAAATAAATGCCATAAATATTGTAGTCACAAGGGTCAAACTTTCAACTTACCTTCAATTTCTACTCTCCTATGGGCCGCATTATCATCATCCATGGTATCATCTAGGCCAACATTCGGTGATTGAGTTGAATCATCTGATGATATGTCCACTACATTATCACCTTCAATATCAACACTCCTATGGGCCGCATTACCATCATCCATGGTATCATCTAGGCCAACATTTAGTGATTGAGTTGAATCATCTGATGATATGTCCACTACATTATCACCTTCAATATCAACATTCCTATGGGCCGCATTACCATCATCTATGGTATCATCTAGGCCAACATTCGGTGATTGAATTGAATCATCTGATGATATGTCCACTACATTATCTCGTAGATGCAATAGTGGAGGTTGTGCCTGTGCGCCTCTGCCTTCATCTATTGATAATTTTCTATAGCGTCCACCTCGTCCTTCCCGTCTTCCTCTTACGGATTGCACCATTGTCAATACTGTGTGTATAGTCCTACACTTATGACAAGGAGGAAAAATGGCTTTAGTTTATTCCCCTATATTCATACACAAGCACTGACTATCAGCCTCGAGAGGATTCAAAAGCAAAGAACCATGCTTACTAAATTAATCTCCCAACCTAAATCTTACAATGACTCTAGGCTGATATTCTAAAAGTGAAAACTTGAATCTATTTATATAAATAAAAATCAACATATACATAGAGGAACTTGCAGCATCGTATCATTTTATGCCTACTTTTAACCCAACCACAGTAGCGATCCATTTTACACCAATGAACTGGCACAACAAAATATTAATTCAAAAAACCATAGGAAGTTGCCCACTTTCTACTTCCGTTTGATATTGCTAACGGGATATTAAACAAGCTTACAAGACACGTGCTTGCATGGGCGAGTAGGTGAAAAAAGTTAAAAGAGGTTTTAAAATGCAGAGGATAAGAAACATGTAGGCAATAAATCAGCATGGGCATGGGAGTATGCTATTTGGATTCCCACCATCGTGACTGACAGAAACTTCTCATCCATCTTTACAATATAAATTTTTCCTCATCTGCAAATCCACAAAAACTAGAATGAAGAGTACCTACCGATTGATATATCCAGAATATTGATAAATAATAAATTCCAGCAAGTATTTTTTCTATCCTCAAACATCAAAAAAATCAAGAGATGTAGGAAAAATTTTTGAGATCGAGAGATTCGGAGCAAGAGAGATAAATAGCAAACCAGGAAAGCTCTATTGCCAGATGTGTGATCCTTCCCCTTTGTTAGAGCCCACTTTGGCAAATCTTCCAATATTTCTCCCAGACTCCCTCCAGACTCCCTCCACTCTGAAATGCAAATGACAAACGGCTGTACAGTATCTGTAGCAGAGTTAAAAAAAAAGTACACTAGTATGCCTAGAAACTTGAAATCATCTGTGTTTCACGTTCCTAACCACTGTACATTATTTGTGAATCTTTCAGTTTGCCCGCGTCTGTATGTTTCCCGCTCCTGACTCATATATGTAATATTTTTAAGCATTGACTTGAGAAAGGTGCTAGCGTTAGTTCAAATTTGTTGTTTTTAATATTGTTAATTATTAAGAAAAAATTAAAAAATATATATATAATTTTATTAATAGTTATTTCATTAATATAAAAAAATTAAAATACTTAAACGGTAATTTTGAACAATAACATTGAGGGCATTAAGTAACATTTTCTTTAAAAAAATATATTTTTTTAATATCTTTTTATTATACGGGAAGTCTTTTAAATACATTTTTTTTTTTATCTTCTTAATAATTTTTGTATTTTCTAGCCCCTGGGGCTGATTATGTAGTGCCAAATTTTATGTTGACGGTAGAACAACGCAAATATGACAAGAATCCTTTGCATTTCTTATTTAGTTTTCTCTCATTTAGTAGAACAACCCAAATTTTTGTTCAATTGGGTTACAATAATCTATAATTTTAAAGCATCCATTTTTCACAGTGATAGGTTCTATTGTTAGAACCCTCTCAATGTCTTTTTCATCATATCCTTTAAATATATTACCAAAACTCATTCGTTTTATTTTACATGTTAATTTTTACAATATACTAAATATCGATTTATCTTTCTTTTTTCTAATATCATTTAAATATTATTTTTTTATTCATTTTAAATATTTTTTCTAACTATCAATGATATCTTCATAAATTTTGATATTTACAATACAATTCTTCTACATGCAAGCAGTCTGCGGACGAATGGCGCACCAATGCTGACCTGGCAGGGTTGTTAAAAAAACAAAAAAAAAAAATTGAAAAGAGAGGTAAATGAGAATAGGATTACAATTTCGGAAACGAAGAAGAAACATTGAAGGAAGTGATACTGTTCTCTGCGATTTTATCTCCAACAAGACTCATGAGTAGCTCCAACAAGAGAAATTAATTAATTTTTTGTTTCCTTTTACAGAGTTACGAGAGCAGCAGCCGGAAAGCTACAGATTTCTTAAGACTCAAGATATTCTGTTGTGGTCCAACGAACATATGATGCAATATTCTTCCTTTGCTCTTGTTGACGTATCAAATATTATTATTTCAAGCATTATTTTTTACTTTATGAAAACAACTTGTGCACATCTCATGAGTGAAACAAAAATGGATCTTTTTGCAATCTTCGTACTTTATTCAAAGATCATCATTTTCACTGTAAATCGTGGTTTCACTGTAAAAAAACTAACAACAGTTATATTAACAGCAAACTAACACTGTAATTATTCTTGATGCTCACATTATTTTCAGTTCTATTAATTACTTTCTGTTTTCAAAGTATGAGAAAGGAAAGAGAACATAAAAGCAAAGAAAGAGGACTACTCTTTCAAGGAAAAACTGTTGTCAAATAATTCACATACATTTTCTTTGAAGTGAAATATACACTGTAAGAACACTTTAATAATACTGTAATAACTCTTTCAAGCACGTAATCTATAACATTGTGTAATAGCAATATACAAGAACTAAATATATAGCAAATTAAAATGCTACAACTGTAATAACACTAGACAAGAACTAAATATGTAGCAATTCAGTAACTACTGTCCCAACACCCATGGATGCCTTCACTTGGAGCACCGTCCCAACGCCTTCACTTGGATGCCGTCACTTGAAGCACTGTCCCAACGCCTATGGATGCCCTCTCTCTGTAACTCTTCTATCATCATCTCTTCTTCCTCTTCTGTTCTCCAATTCTACACATCCCCTGCAGTACAAAGTAGCAAGTTACCTGTAATCATTCATGGTGCACTTCATGATTTGACACTCACCACTCCATGCTAACCATCATTTACACCCTTGAATTCATAAGCATCAGCCCACCTAAAAGACATAATTATAACAACATATTAAGTAATTAAACATGCCCGAAGAATTCGATTGAAATCCATAATGGAAAATCACTCCTATACCAATATGTCTTTGACACCGTCCTTAGTCTTTAGCTTAGACCTCACCCAATCCACAATGCTATTGTCATCCCCAAATTCTGCATCCACTGACTGATCTTTTACCGCTAAAAATTTCCATCAACACCACCCCATAACTATATATATCGCTCTTTTCATCTACTTGCAAGGTATATGCATATTTTGCAGAAAAAACACAGCCTCAATAATTCAGTGCAATTCAATATCACTTTCAAAATGCATGTTGATATTGCACCAACTTTAGTATGCATGCGGGTTGCTCATGTTATTAAGAGCTAAATCTTTGTGAAAAAGAAAAGTGGAAGTAAAGAAAAAGCGAGTTGTCATATATATACATACATATATGAAAGTTAAAACAACAGTCAGGACAAATCCCGGCGCCCAAGGACTCTAAGCTTCAGCCTTCTGCTATTGTGCGCCACGTTCGCGTGCGTACTCATGAAATGCTATATATTTTTCTCTTGAAAATAACAATTAACCACTAAATGGTCTCATGGGCCATTAAAAAAATGAGCAGACAGGCAATCAGAAGCATCTGATCTACAATGCAATCACTCATTTCACAACTAGCAAGGTTTGGATCCTTGCACAAATACCAGTTCAATCCCACATTCACAAAAAAATCTCATGTTCCATTACTTTATCTGGAAACAAATGGAACGAATTGGTAGCTCTCTTGATCTTCCAGGTAAGTATCATGTGTTTGCTATTTTCAATGTTACTGATTTTTTTCCCTTTGATCCAGGTGGAGATTCGAGGTCGAATCCTTTTGAGGAGAGGGGGAATAATAGGCCCCAAGGCGGACCAAGTCTTAAGGATCAATTACAAGATTAAGAGCCACGAAGATCAAGAGAGCAATGCAAGAATTGGTGCAATCCAATTGGCATCACTAGCAAGAGCCCAACACTCATGATGGGCTTGAAAGAAGAAGAACCAGTTTTGCTCCACTTGATCCAAGCTATGGAAGACACGACTTGGGCCTATTGTTATTGAAGGCCATGGATTTATTTATTTCATTAAAAGGGCTTAATTTATTAGTCAAATGAATTCATCAAGAATAATTGGGCTTGGGGGATGTCCAGCCCATACGTCTTATTTCTAATGAACTAGGGTTTTGGGGAAGACCTTGTATTTTGGCCAAGGGTTTATTTGGAAAGTTATAATTTTATGTCTCACTAGAGTTTCAGAAGTTACTGTGGTGCGGCGTATGACACTGTTCACGCTACAGTACCTGAGGCATTGTTTACTTAGGATTTTTAGGAATTGTCTATTTAAACCACTTGTAACCTCATTTGAGAGGCAGACTATATGGAATTATCATTGAGAGTTGAGTTATCTCCTCTTGTTCTTCTTGAACTTCTGAACTTATCAAAGGTAAATCAAAATCTTTGTGGCGTTCTTCCTTTGTAATATAGGTTCTTGAGACGGGTTCTTCAATAGGTCTAGATTTTGATATAATCTAGGTTCTTTGAACGAGTTCTCATCGGGTCTAGATTCTCCATCCATATACCTGAGTTTGGCTTTCTTGGGGTTGTTTTTCCAGTATTGTTGTTGGGTCTCAAAGCAAGTCTATTGAGGTTCACATCAGTGGAGGTCTATATATTGCTCAAAGCCAAAAGTTCTACAAAGTTCTAAGATTTGTTACACTATCATCCACAAAAAGATCTATAAACTACAGGTAACCGAACCCAGATAGAAATAAAACACA
Source organism: Carya illinoinensis (assembly GCF_018687715.1). Classification (NCBI taxonomy): domain Eukaryota; kingdom Viridiplantae; phylum Streptophyta; class Magnoliopsida; order Fagales; family Juglandaceae; genus Carya; species Carya illinoinensis. Next base: position 21,984,393 of record NC_056755.1, on the reverse strand, counting down.
CATTGCACTCCATTTGATTGATTAATAAGAAATGCAGAGGAGGAGTTGTTGTCTTACAATTGGGCATTCAGTTTTACAAGAGAAAATTCCAATAAACCTTTCACGACTTGATGCCTGTGTTTTTGATAGGAGAGGAAAAGTCCCAAGAAACAAACGGAAAGAGAAGTTTGAGAAAAAAAATGCACATCAACTGAGATTATTTTCATATGAGACATACAGAGATTCAACGATTACTCTAATTGGTTAGCCAATTCATGTTGGGGGAAAGCTAGCTGAGAAAACAAGGATTTACCTTTCCCTGGAATTGGATGGAGAACTTCCAAAAGTCGCAACTTTGGTCAGATTTTGAAGCGATATTTGCAGCATGGGTAAGTAAAGTTAGTTCAAGGAAGACAGTTTATCAAGTCTATCACAACTTTCCTAGTTATTGCCACAACAATTGGGATCGATAACCAATCTTTTTTACCTTTCTTCACTCAAATATTAATGCTAACCTAGAATATATTCACCTTCTGCAACAAAGCCCATATCTTTCTTTCGTTTTTGGTGGCAGATACAATCGTAAAATGCATTCTCAACATTTTCAACCCAAACCGAGTAATATAATAGCAACAAAGCTTAAAGACCGAAGTAAAAATACAAGAGGGAGTTACTTCTTGTTGCTGAGCAGGTGGGTGGCAAAATAGAGCGACACGAGGCTGGGCACAGGGAGGCCGGAGAGTGGCACTAGGGAGATTCAGGGTGAAGCTGGGTGGCACTGGGTGGCGACGAGTCGCGGGTGCTGAGTGACGAGAGGGACGACGACGATTCGCGAGTGCTGGGCAACTTGGGATGCTTCCAAATGCAAAAATGGTCTGAAGGTGTGGGTATTCCCAAATCTCTAGGGCAAGAAACCACTCACCCTTTGATGGGATGTTTAGGCGGGCTCAGTGTTGGTTGAAAGAGACGGTGTCACCGGTGGCAGTGGGCAGATGAGGTTCAACGCGGGCGGGGAGGAGATTCGACGCGGGAGAGGGGGGGCTTGAATTCAAATTGGGAAGAATAAAATCTCAAACGCTACCAAAAACGGTGTGTTTCACATAATTTAAAAAAAAAAAGTTAAAAATCAATTGCCACGTTGGGTGTACAAAATTGCCGCTACAGTAGTTGATCCCTATCAAACTTGATATTTTTAAGCATTGACTTGAGAAAGGTGCTGGTGGGCCGTATGTTAGTTCAAATTTGTTGTTTTTAATATTGTTAATTATTAAGAAAAAATTAAAAAAATATATTTAATTTTATTAATAGTTACTTCTTTAATTATTAAATAAAAAAATTAAAATACTTAAACGGTAACTTTGAATAATAATAATATATTTTTATTATACGGGAAGTCCTTTAAATACAATTTTTTTTTTATCTTCTTAATAATTTATGTATTTTCTATGTAAGGAGATCTAGCCCCTGGGGCTGATTATGTAGTGCCAAATTTTATGTTGATAGTAGAACAACGCAAATATGACAAGAATCCTTTGCATTTCTTATTTAGTTTTCTCTCATTTAGTAGAACAACCCAAATTTTTGTTCAATTGGGTTAAAATAATCTATAATTTTAAAGCATCCATTTTTCACTGTGATATGTTCTATTATTAGAGCACTCTCAATGTCTTTTTCATCATATCCTTTAAATTCATTACCAAAACTCATTTGTTTTATTTTACATGTTGATTTTTACAATATACTAAATATCGATTTATCTATTTTTTTTCAATATCATTTAAATATTATTTTTTTATTTATTTTAAATATTTTCTCTAACTATTAATGATATCTTCATAAATTTTGATATTTACAATACAATTCTTCTACATGCAAGCAGTCTGCGGACGAATGGCGCACCAATGTTGACCTGGCAGGGTTGTTAAAAAAACAAAAAAAAAATTGCAAAGAAAGGGAAACAAGAATAGGATTACAATTTCGGAAACAAAGAAGAAACATTGAAGGAAGTGATACTGTTCTCTGCGATTTTATCTCTCCCCTCCGTGGTGTTTTCTCCTCCTCCACAGGTGCCTCGGGCTTCTCCCCTCCTGCTCCTCCTCAACTGAGTGCTTAGATGTAACTTTATTTTCTTCATTTTCATCTTCACTACAGATTGGCACATCTCCGCTGCAAATTGCGGTACATACACCCATCCAATTATCAAGTGGAGAATTTATATACTAGTTCAAGGACGAGAAGATCTGTTTTGCACTAACAATATTCAGCATAATCATTTTACTCAACTTGGTCGACCAAGTGCATGCATGTTCACTTGTGCATGAGCTTGGGAAAGGAAATGCCAAGCCTCACATGGCAAATGTATGGAATAACAGTAGAAAATTAGGAATGAGGAGTTCTTTTCTCTTCTTTTTCCCATTTTCCTTTGAATACGAAGTTCTAAGGTCTAGGAAATATGTCAATTCAAATAAGATTGAGAATACAGGACTTCAGTTTTTCCAATTACATTTCAAACGATATCACTAATAGCAACATTTTTTCACCCAATTTCATTTGATCAATAAAGATTCTTACTTATAAAAAATGAAAAAAAGAAAATCATGCAGCAGCAGTAGTGCACAAACTAAGATTCCAGCAGTTAGGGTAAATCTCATTTCAATTATTACATAGATAAAGGTGAATTGGTCATATCAGTGTGCTCGGAAAGAACAAAATAAAACATACGAATGGTCTTTGTCCATGTAGAATAAAAATGTCTTTATCACTAGCAGTAGAACTTGAAATGAATGGAGATAGCTAGGGTGAAGTTTTGATCAAAATGTCTACGAACATAGTTATGATCAAAAGTAAGTGATCAAAAGTAAGTGACTGGTAGTGTTGATGAAGATGGAGAAGGCGGAGAAGATGGTGCTGTCAATTGAAGCATTGATAGGAAGTGAGACCACATCTACAAGGTAACCTCTATAGATGTCCCTCAATGCCTTGTATACAAGCTATGCAACAAAACTTGTCTTCTGGATGAAGTCTTGATATGGTACTTGTGCACAAGCAAAGCAACCAACAAAGAATCTCCATGCCTCCAATGGCTTTCCCAAAGGTGAAAGTTGTTCTTAGACTTTGCATAATTATAGCACACTGACAAGATAAGGAAAAAAAAAATCATTAGACTGGCTTGCATCCACACAAGCACAAGCAAGAATAATAGCAAATCAAAACAAAAATAATAATGACTGCTTCAGATAACAGTTGAAAATTAATTAGGTTACATAGCATTTATTCACATGCTTGAGCTACCCTAGCCAAAAGATATAAAGCAAGTGTATGCCTCCTGTTAGAATCCTCTTCGGCTAAAATAGATAGGCCAACAACTGAACCTACTAAAATGCTGCTCCATCATCACCTTAAACAAAGTCATAAATAAGGAATATGACTTCAAGGTATCACAAAGTAAAACAAAAGTAGTATCAAGAGTGACTCAAGATGAAAATAATCAAATAGTGGGAGTGAATGTGCAAATTTATGCATTGAATGGCATCTCTTTCTTTCTCAACTTTCTCAACAAACATCTAAGGGCATGATAAGATCCAGTGAATCCACCAAAAAATAATCTGATATGGCACGCTTCCTCTCTTACTATTAGATCTTTTTCTAAGACAAGTTGCGGCAAACAAAATAGCATCATCAGAAATCGTCCTTGAAAACATTCTCAACGAATACCCTCACCGATACACATCAATTATTTATTGATTGCACTTCTATTGCGTAACTTTTTAACAAATCAATGAATAAGAAGACAAGTTCTAAAACTTATTTAATAACACAATCCCAAATACTTGAAGAAAACACTGTAAAAAGCATTAACTAGATCTTATGTTTTCTTTTCTTTCTTTCTTTTTTCTATAGAAAAAGAAAAAAAAAGATCAACTTCTTGATTTCAAACTTTGAGCGTGTTTTGGCTATATTTTCAAATCCCTAATTGAAATCAACTTCATCACAAATCACTCGCAAGCTAATCCAATACACAACAGCAATGAAATGATGTAGAGAATGCTGATGACTACGAAAGATTCAAAACGGGAGCTCTACCCTTGGGATCGAGGAGGGAGGAGTAGAATTGTAGAGGAGCAAGCTTGAAAGTGCAGAGGAAGATCCCGATGCCGATGCATATGCTATAGGAGAGGAGGAAGCTCTGGCTACGTTGCCAATGAAGTTAGCCACACACGAAGGCTCGTCCACAGCATGGTCGCAGGGAGGCCCCCAGCTTGCGTTGGAGCTCCTTGATAGCCTCACGGAAACTGTCCTCAGCCTCCCAGAGCTGACGTTCTTCGTCAACTTTATCTTGTAGAGGTGGCAATGGCAGAGACACTAATGCCATTTTGGGAGAGAGAGAGAGAGAGAGAGAGATAGAGAGAGAGAGAGAGAGAGAGAGAGAGAGAGAGAGAGAGAGAGAGACGTATAGGGATGGTTTCAATCTTCCCGCTCCAAATGCCCCAAAATTCTCTCGAAGTGTTTCGTTTTGTTTTCCACCTTAGCATAGTTGAGCGATTTAGTACGCGAGTTGCCTGCAAAAAGACTTTTCCTTTACCATATCATCACTTCCTTCCAAATGATGGCATTCTCATAGAATTAAGACTGTTTGACATGTCAAACCACTTCAAACAGGAAAAAAAAAAAAACCTTTAGCCCATGTTGCGTAGCTGCACCAGAACCCCAGTTGTCTACCTCTCATTCCACATGCATGCCTCCTCGAACCACCCAAATGAAAGGGATATTCAGCATTATTGGACATGCTTAACAACATTAAAAAATAGAATAATTCTATTCATTATCATTTCATCATATCATAATGAGATATTATATAATTGTAGATTATTTATTATATTTCACTTGAAAACCTATCATCTAATGCTACATCATGAGATGATAAGAGAATGATGAGAAAATGGATAATGAATAGATTTTTTTCTAAAAAATAAGGCATTTTTGCATTAACATTGTTGTTATAGTCCTATTCTCTATTTGCTTCTTTACCTAGCCAATGAGATTATTAATATCTTAGGATATGAGATATGATAGTGTTTTAAAGATTAAGTCAATATTAATGCTAGATCTATTGATATTGGAGTCTAAGCATATGCTTGTAAAACAACACCATTGCTCATACACCAAAATCCCAGTTGTCTACCTCTTCATCCACATGCATGCCTCCTATAAACATCCAAATGAAAGGGATATTTAGCATTATTTAGGCTCCGTTCAAAGCTTGTTAATGATACTTTTTCAACCCAAAGAATTTTATATTAGTTTAAACACTCAAGCCTAAACAATGGAGTTTCATTAGGATACTGTGCCATCCTAGTACTTGGGGCCGTGATAAACATTAAAGACTTAACTGACTATATTTTTGTGGTGAATTCCAAACTCGTGATATGATGTGACATGAAATGAAATGACAAATGACATGACATGACGTGTAAATATGACTAACAATGACATAGCATGGTGTGCAACAGTTAAACATGGCATGACGTAATATAATATGTAACAAATAATTTCGTTATTGAAAATAAAATATGGCATGACATAACTTAACATCTATATATATATATATATATATATTTTAATCAACATGAATGATGGTTTCTTACCACCATACACATAAATATC